>NW_027527956.1:8573626-8582563 GCF_008692635.1 Crocuta crocuta
GCCCCCTGCCCCCCCCCCCCTGTCCCCCCCCCCCCCGTGGCTGGCACTGTTCCGTCCCAGGTGGAGCCCGGCTCATCCAAACCCTCACCCGCTGAGGGCGTTCCCCGGGGGGCTGCTGTGAAGGGTGCACACGTGGGTGCTCACCGTGGCTGAACCCGGATTTCCTTGCCGTGGGAGAAGGGCCGGGGGAGCGGCTGCGGGTGTGGGGGTGTGGCGGGTGTGGGGCAAGAGTGCGCTTTGTGTTTTCGAGCTCCCCAAGTCCTTGGGGGAGTCGCTCAGTCAGTCAGCACCCCTCCAGCAGCCTGTGAGTGGCCCTGCCTCACGCCGGCCACGCTGGTCGCCGGCCACTGCTGTCACTGTGGTCTGCACTCGCACCCCCGTGGCTGTCGTAGCGTTTCTCACGCTCGGCCGCCGTCTGTGCAGCCTCTTAGGTGACAAGTCTTTTTGTGTCATTGCCCATTTTCTAGCAGGATTGCTTGTGTTTTGTTTCTTTTACTATCAGGTTCCAAGGGCTCTTTATACTGCGAGTCCTTTGTCAGATGGTGCGTGCGAGCGTTTTCGCCCGGCGTGTGGCTCGGCTTCTTCGCCTCTTGACACGTCTTTAGGCGAGAAAAGCTTGCATTTCGCTGAGACGGTTTGTCAGTTTTCCCCGTGGTGGGTCGTGCGCTTGGTGTCGAGCCGAGAACTGTTCTCCTAGCCCGGCCCCGAGGAGTCGCTTCTGTGTTTCGTCCGAAAAGTTGTATAGGTTTGTGTTTCACGTTGGAGTCCGCCATCCCTTCTGAGTCAACTTTCTGCATGAGGTGTGACCCTGAGGTTCTTNTGGAAGCCTCCGGGCCCCCTCGGGTGATTTCTCCGCCTACATCACGCCAAGACGTCCGTAGCTGCGCCAGGCCCCGGGTCCCCCGAGGTAAACCGTGTGTAGCCCGTCCGTGCCTCANGGGCCCCGGCCTCCGCCTCCCTGTTAGGGCAAAACCCTCCTGAGGGCACTGCCCGCTGCCTGGAGGACTAGTGGCTTTCGGGCCTTAGGTGAGGTCCAGGGCTGCCCCCTCCATCCTCCAGGGTGGCTCTTTGCCCTGAGGGACTCACCCCTGCAGGGGCCCGGGCTCTCACTTGCACTCCCAGCTCTGCCTCCTCGGGCGGGCAGGTCCCCGCCTCGTTGCCTGAGGTAGAATGTGCAGCACGTGCCCTATATTTTCCCCGTGTTTTGCTTGTTTGGTGAGACGGTAAATCTGTTTTCTGTTACCTCCCCCCCCCCCCCCCCCCCGNTAGTCGGGCAGGAGCCCATCTTCCATTTGCGCTGCATTTTGTACCCGTAACAATGATGCTATTCACACGAAGCCGGGTGTGTAGCCAGGAGAGTGGCTTGTGAGCACGAGATCTGGGCCCCATGATTTTAATCGGAAGGGAAAGCATCAAACAGGCTGAAAAGCAGCACCAGCTGCCAAATATGCTTTTTACCTGGAGGAGGAGCAGACCCGGGGAAGGGACGGGATTCAAGGGTTTTCAAAAAGCAACAGAGAAGCAGAAACGTGTCCGTGTCCAGGTGGGGTGGGACACGTCCCACATGGCTTCTGTGTCACATTGTCACTGTGATGGGTCGTCCAGGCCCCTCCCTTGTTGCGTGGCCCTCTGCCTTCTGCCTCCCTGCACGACACCGTCCTAACCGGGAGTGGGGTTGGAGACCCGGCCAGGCTCACGCCACGGCCTCACCACGGTCAGGCCGCCTCCCTGGGACACCCCGCGCGAAACACACCCAGAAACCACAGGGCACTGTCAGCACATCTAGGTTTGTGCCCTGAAATGAAGATTGCTGAATTTTTGTGAATTCTGTGTTTTCATGGGCTAAACCTGAAAACATTTTCACCAAGTCTATCTTAATTTGGAATGTGAAATGTTTGGACAGTAATGACATTTGACTGGTTCAAGTTCACTTTTCAACTTTTAGTGAGAAAGAAGTTTGCCAAGCAATTTAAGTGTTCAAAACAAGATGTAAGCGCTGGTCTTACAGAGCACTTTTAAGGACTTTGGGAACATTCATTGTTTGCATGCAAATAAAGCTACTAATTATGAGACTTCTTTCCTATTCACTGAAGTAGGTCCCGCAGGACTTCAACTTGAAAATATACTATTAGCAATTAGTGCCTGTAACTACAAATACTTGAGAGGAATAAAGAATTTTTTAAAAAGTATGCCCCCAACCCAAAATTTTCACTAATTTAGACTCCACTTTAATCTAGATAATAATTGCACACAGCACATGCACTCGACTACAGTTTTCAAAGTGTTTTTCAACTGTGCTGTTCCTCATTTCACCCTCAAAGCCATCCTGTGAGGAAGACAAGGAAAATCAAGTCCCCACCTATAGATGCGGCTACTGAGGCTGGGGGAGCGTCTCAGAGGTGACTCGTAGGGTCGCAGGGCTTTCTCACTGTGCTCATGCTGACAAGAGAGAACCTGATGTTCNTCCACCCACCCACCCACCCAGCCATCCATTTATCCATTTATCCACCCATTCACCCATCCATCCATTTTTCTATCCATTTATCCATCTGTCTATCCAGCCATCCAGCCATTTATATATCTACTCACCCATCCATCCATCCACCCACCCGTCCCTCCATCCGTCCATTCCCACTGAGTTGACATGTTTTGCATGTTCCCTTACATGTCACCACACAGCTGGTGGTGGGAGTCCATCACTGTACAGCATGTGTGACCGCCCAGCAAGGGTCACTGGCCCCCAGTGTCGGGCAGGCAGGGCCGATGTGATTAATGCAGGCTCTGACGAAGGCCGTCTGTGCCCTGCGACAGCACTGACCGTCTGGTGTGAGAGCTGAGCGGGGGAGGGGGAGGGGCCCAGGACAGCCTGCGGTGACGGGTCTGGGTTTGGCCGTCTCAGAAAGCCTGCCTCCCTTTGCCAGTCCCCGGAGGCTGCCCACAGCCCTAGCCACAGGGGCCCCTAGGGTTTGCTCTGCACCCTCCACGCCTCACCCCCTCAGGTCTGCTGGGAGTCGGGCCCCTGCTGCGGCCCGTCCGGTGGCTCCTAGGTGTACATTTCCTTGGGTCTGTTGGCTGTAGTTTCCGGGCAGATACGAATCCCAGCTGAGGGCAGCCGGTCCTGCAGATCTGGCTCTTTCTGCCCTTTGCATCCGCTCATCAGGGGCCCTTGGCCGGGCCGCCTTCCCACCCCGGATGCTGGTGATGGGTGGCCTGCCGGTCCCCTTGGCCTGGATCCCTAACTGCTCCTGGAGCGAGCCGCCCTTCCTGGGGCTTCCATGAAGCCGGGGCCCTCGGGAGACGGGCGGCCTTCTGGTCAACTCCTCACACTGCCCACGGGGTCACGGGCTCCAGGCCGAGGGGCTGCACAGGAAGGGGGCCTGAGAAGGAGCTGAGTAGATAGACGACAGCCCGGGTTTGTAGCCTGAGTTACGAGCTGGGGCCCTTTACCTTCTGAGTTCTCTGTGCTTCCGCATTGGTCACTCACAAACCCAGAAGCTGTGGCTGGGCCCCACACCTGACGCATGCAGGCTGGGTGTGCTCCAGCCGCACCCTGGAGTGGGGGTGACCCTTCTGCGGTCGTGCGCGGTCTTCTGAGTAGAGACTTGGGGGGCCTTCCTTACACCTTGCCACCTGGCCCCTGCCCTGGTCACTTCGCCACCTCCAGCACCCCGAGGCCTGCGACACCCCAAGACAGATCGGCCCCAAGCTGGTCATCTCCCGGGGCCGGGCTCAGGGTGAGGCGGAGGGGTGCCTGGTGGCCCCGGCCCCTGACCCCCCCCGNGGCTCTCTTCCTCCTCGGGGAGCCGGTGGGAGCCCAGCCAGCCTGAGCCGGGGTCGACCACCTACCCTCCCCTGCTTAGGGAGGGGGCAGGGCTCTTGGGCCGGGGGTTCCTGATGAAGGCTCGGGAGAAGTGGTAGTGTGGGGGGGCCCTGCACCTTGGCTCCTCTGCCTCTGAGGTCAGGGCCCCCTGTCCCCCGCGGTCTCTCCTGTGAAGGGGGGTGGGGGGACGGGCACTCTGCAAGTTGCCCTCTGACATCGAGCAGGCGGTTCTAACCCTTCTGACTTAAGGCCGGCAGCCTCCCCCCGTTCTGCTCACCTCCCTGTGGCTCCCGGAGGGGTGGCCTGGCTCTGCTTCTCCCCAGTGCTCCCAGCGAAGGAGTTGGACCGGCTGACCGCACGTGGGGGGCCCCCAGGGCACGGCTGCGCCGAGACAACAGCCCGTTCTGGTGTCCCTGCTCACACTTAGGTCGAGTCCCTGCTGGGGTCTGAGTGCAGGGTGAGGGCCGGGGTGGGGAGGTATCATTATAAAAGCAAAGGTGCATCGGCCCCTGCCCTGGAGAGCGCCCCGAGTGTCCCCCTGCCCTGGAGAGCGCCCCGAGTGTCCCCCTGCCCTGGAGAGAGCCCCGAGTGTCCCTCTGCCTTAGAAAACACCTCAAGAAGTGGGGGAGTGTGCCGACAGGAGAGCGGCCCAGGACACGCTCCTGCTCACAGATGGGCGGCCAGTGTGGAACAAGTGCCCGAGTGTGGGGAGTGGCCGGCGGCAAGTCAGGGACAGATGACCCCGGACGCGTCCGTCCCCTCAGTTGGCCAGCCTGTGAAGCACGTGTTAGAACTGCGAGTGTGAAGCAGTGTGGTTCTTACGGTCGTGACCACCCAGCCTCCTTATTTCTCGTGCTTCAGAGCCACAGCTTTACCTTTGCCAGCTCGACGCCCCCCGGGCTCGGCCAGCCTCAGGGCTGTGTGGCGGGCCCTGCCCCTAAGTGAGTGTCCCTCACGGGACGGTTTGGTGGAGAGGTGCTGTTTCCCCAGTCATCCAGAGTCCCCCTTTCCCCCTGTGCCGTAGAATCGCTTTCCTGGCAGAAGAGCTCACCGTTTCAGGGCCGCGTGGCGCCCACAGAGGTGTCCATTGATTACCGGTGCGCAGCGCGCCAGCCAGAGCTCTGTGCCAGGGCGCACCTGGGGCCGGGGGGACAAAAGCCAGATCTACCTGAAGCCACTGGTGGAGAAGGAGGAGTCTGGGGTCAGGGTGCTCTGGGCCAGGTGGTGGGAGCTGGCTGTGAGGACAGACCCCGACCCCGCAGAGTCCTGGGCCTGGGGGCTGGATAAAAACACGTCCACAGAGAGCGCTTGGCTGCCGCCGTGGCCAGGTGTTGAGAGGACGGTGACGTCCTCGCTGGGACGCCCTTCAGCAGCGTGTCCCAACTAGACCATCAGTGTGCGCTTTGTTCGCGAAATAAGGGTGTGTTGTTTCCCATCTTTTGTCTCGGTGGGTGAGCGGTGTTTTCTCAGCTCTGGAGCTGCGGTCTGCGGAGCCAGTCTGCCACGGAGCGCCGGGGCGGAGACGGGGCCCGCGTGGTCAGCCTCCCCAGGCCGCAGCTCAGGTTAGCTTCAAGTGTAAGTGCGGAAAATCGAAGTCCTAGGACCTGACTGTTGGGACTGTGACCGCTTTAACACAAGCCCCCGGGAGTCCTCGCGAAGTGCGGTGATTGCAGACTTAAGAGTTGAAAGAAGGCAGGCTCTCCCTCCCTCACGCTCTCGGGCTCCCCTTGACCTTATCATGAGCCGCATTCAGATGGCGCGCGGGGAAGCAGCCCTGGGCAGGTCGGGGCACACCCCCCGCCGCACCTGCCCAGGTCCTCAGGGTCGCTCTCGGGGACAAACGTCCACCTGCTTGGCTGCAAGCTGGGGAGAGAAGGCCCAGGAAGGGTAGTGATGTCTGGGGTCACGTGGCCGAGGCAGGAGGCTTCCGTGGCAGAGCGGGCTCCCTGGCTGTCCGCCCGGCGTGGCCGCGGCTCCGCCCCGGGGGCATTTGTGACGAGCCCTGGTGACCCCTTCTCCCCACGCTTGCCACCAGGGTGTGCCGGCCGGTTGCACATTGTTTTCTCACTTACTGTCCTTCCCTCAGGAGCGCAGGGCCGGGAGCCTCGTCAGCGGTGCTCAGCCAGCACGCGCCGCGGGACCCGGCGGACGGGTCTGTGTGGCCCCGGGGAGGCCCGGCGTCGGGCGGCAACCCCCCAGGCAGCCCCGCCTGGGAGCCAGCCTTTGGTTTTGGCACAAACGCCGCAGNACGACCCCTGGTGACCCCTTCTCCCCACGCTTGCCACCAGGGTGTGCCGGCCGGTTGCACATTGTTTTCTCACTTACTGTACTTCCCTCAGGAGCGCAGGGCCAGGAGCCTCGTCAGCGGTGCTCAGCCAGCACGCGCCGCGGGACCCGGCGGACGGGTCTGTGTGGCCCCGGGGAGGCCCGGCGTCGGGCGGCAACCCCCCAGGCAGCCCCGCCTGGGAGCCAGCCTTTGGTTTTGGCACAAACGCCGCAGACGGACCCGTGCGCACACCACCGAAACGCCTGCGCCGCCTCCTCCACGCCTGTGAAAGGAGGGCTGCTCGCTCGCTCCCTCCCAGCCATCCGCTCCGTCCCTCAGCGTCTGCTCAGGCCTCTCCCCTCTGGCCTGTCTCCTCAGGGTCGGGCCCTCAGCGCTGCCCCCTCGGGCCCCTGCTCCGGTCGAGGGCCACCCTCAGCTGCCGCAGGGAGAGGTGGAGGAGGTTGGAGTGTCACCCGTCCTGTGCTCAGGGCCATTCCGATGGCCCACGGAACCCAAGGCCAAAGGAAAGCTGCGGGGGAGGAATCGGCCAGGGTCACTGCTGGCTGTGCTCCCTCTGGGCTTGAGAGAGAGAGAGACGAAGGCCGACCCACCCGAGAGCTACGGCCCGGCCCCCGCCGTGCCTGCGGCAGGAAGGCCGCCCTGTTGAAGGGTGTGATTCCGTGGGCAGCAGCCGCCACCGACCACGCCCGGCCGTGGGGCCCGGTGCGGAGCAGCCGACACGGGGACCCTGGGTGCCGTCGCGGCCTCAGGGCAGCGGCACCCCAACTGTGGAGCCAGCTGGAGCGTCCCCAGAAGCGTGCGTGGCGCCCGGCCAGCCCCGGCGGCCAGCTGCAGTTTCATTTAGCAAGTGGAACAGTCTGGGCTCCTGCGGGAAGATGGCTGTGCTCCAGCCTCGGAGGGGTCTCGGGCCTCTGGCTGCTTCTGTCCCGACTTCCCTCGTTGTGAGCACGAGCAGGTCAACTCAGAACTAAAACCAATTAAACCAACTGAAGAAACAATTACTCTGAGGAGTGCACGGACTCCCGGCATCTACGGGGAATTTTCCGGGCCGCACGCTTGCTCCTGGGGAGGAGCAGGGGCCTCTCAGCCTTCCTCGGGGCAGCTGGATCCCGGGGAGCTCTCTGCTCTGACGGCAGCGCCCACGCAGCCTTACAAGCGGTGGCGGTTTTGCCGTGCTCGGCGGTGGGGGCGGCAGACCTGGGTCAGGAGTAGCCCCCGGGCGGGCTGCTCCCCGGTCCTGGTGCGGTCCACACGGGCTGGCGTGGCTGGGGGCCCGCTCGGAGCCCAGTGGCCCCAGGCAGTGATTCTGCTCGGTACCTTGGGCGAGAGAGGACTCCCAAATGCCCTCCAAAGTGTCGCCCTGGGAGTGTGCGTATGCCGTCTCCCAGGTACCGGAACGGGGCCCTGTCGGCCCATGAGGGTGACCGCTCGGCCGCCGGCAGGTTCCAGCAGCCCAGCCCCCGCACGGCTCCGGGCCTCAGACACAGGCGGGGAACGACCGGCAGGCGCCACCCCTCCGTCAGGGGGCACGCGCCCAGCAGAAGGGGAAGGCTGAACACACAATAAGACGGTTCAAACCGCCCGGTCAGGACCAGAAGCCTGAGCTGACGGACCTCGTCGGAGGGCGGAGGGGAGGAAGGCGTCTCCACCGAGGGCAACGTGGGGCTGAAAGGCACCAGGATGTGGGCCGCCAGCACACCTGCTGTGTGTGGGGGAGACTGGGGGAGGGGGAGACTGGGGAGGAGGGCCCCCCACGCAGGCCCCGGGGGTCTTGGCGACGAGAAACAAGTCGGGGCATCTTAATGAGGGCTCGGTGTGCCCGGGACCCGGGCGCAGACTCCTCACGGCGCGGCTGACGCCCACACAGGGAGGCCGCGCGGGCGCAGGATGGAACGTGGCGCTCACGGGTGCCTGTGGGTGCGGCCACCTCGTCCCCTGCCCCCGTGTGCTCTGGCCTCGGCGCCGAGTAACCGGGTGCCGGTGCCCTCCGTGACCCTGGGGTCCTCCCTCCACCCTGGGGGCCCGGCAGGCTCTCCCCACCTTCCGCCGCGCGTCCCGTGCCCAGCGCCCGCCTGAACTGGGCGGAGGGCGCCGCTGGGTTTCTCCTCGTTCTTCTGCTCCGCCTGCCGCGTGTCACTTAAAAGTCTTGACTCCTCCGGGCACCTCTTGCTGGGACCTGCCCGGGAAACTTGGGCAGGTCAGTTCCAATGAGCAGGGTTGCAATCCCCGTGGGCTCCCGTCCCCGCCTACACCCAGGTGCCCGGCCGGGCTGTGAAGGGCAGTAGGGGAAAGATGGCAAGAAGGAGGGGGGTTTGCTGGAGGCCGTGTGAGTGTCCCGGGGCCGGCGCGTCCGTCCCCCCCGGGCGGCGGCGGCGGCCGGTGTGCATCATGCCCTGCTCCCGAGGCCAGCCGTGGGGGTGAGGCTGCTGCTCCGCAGCTGCGGCGGGGAGTCTGGTCCAGGCCTCGCCCCCACGCCCAGGGCCTGAGCTCTCTGGGGCGCCCCCCTCTCCGTGCCGTCACACGGCGACCTCCCTGTGTGTCTGTCTGCAAGTTGCCCCTTTCCACCGAGGACACCACTCATCCTGGGTGGGCCCGACCCTGGCCTTGTACCTGAGCGTGTCTGCAACAGCCCCGTCTCCAAACGAGGGTCCATTCGGGGATCCCGGGGTGCGACTCTGGCACGTGCATAGTTGGGGGGATGCAGCTGGGGTCCTCAGGGCTCCGAGGTCGGCCTGCTAGGCTCGCTCCCCAGGCTGACGGCCAGCCGGACAAGCGCAGGCTCCTGGCGGCCCTCCCTGGCAGGGGTGGACCTTCGTGGCGGGGATCTGTC
>NW_027527956.1:8582720-8593187 GCF_008692635.1 Crocuta crocuta
CCCCCCCCCCCCCCCCCCCCCCCAGTCCCCCCCCCCCCAGCCAGTGCGCAGCCCAGTCCCTCCTGGGCCGCTCCTTCCTGCCCCTCCCCCCCTTCTCCCCTGGTTGCCCCCAACAGCCCCTCACAAGGCGGCTGGAGCCCGGCCAGTTTACACAGAAGACGATCAGACACCAGCTCATTCCACCGCATGCCCTCTCTCTGACCTCCGCGTTTGAGCTTAGAAAAGCGAGTAGTGAGGCAGGACCCCTCCGGGAAATCACAGAAACACAAGCTGGCCGGCCGGCTGCCTCGGACGCAGTGCCCACTCCTGGGCGCGGCCTGGGACCCGTGGGTGCCCCCCCCTCCCCGGAGCAGGAGCGAGGACGCAGAGCCCAGTCTCTCCCCTGGGGTGAAGGAGCGATTCCTTGCTCTCGCCCCATGACCGTGCAGCCCCCCGCCCCGTGGGAGGGCCCAGCCTGTCCCTGACCGCCCGCGACACGGCGGCTGTCTGGATGCTGCTCCGTGTGCCTCGTGGGGAGGTGCGGCCCAATGCACCCAGCGTGCCAGCCCGCCCTCCCGCGTCCGGCTCTCAGAGGCCGAGGGGCCGCACGGGACGGGCTTTCCTGGAGAAGCCCGTCGTTGGCCCACTGAGGTGGACAAGGCCAGAAAAGCCCGACGAGAATGTGGCTGTTGCCAGGGGCCGCTGGGGCTCCCGTGGCCAGAAGGTCCAGACGGTCGCATCCCCCGGGCCTGGGGACTCCGGGCCCCCCCCCAGCCCGCCCCGCGCCGCAGCCCCGCGGGCGCNGTGACTCAGCCGGGGCGGAACTGCTCCCCGGCACTCGAGGCCCGCGAGCTGGGAGCCGTCGCCACACAGGTGTCCCCCAGGCAAGGCCGCTCTGCACACCGGCTTCTGTCTGAGGAGGGCAGCCCGGCCGGGGCGGGCAGTGGAAGGGGGCTGAGGGGGGGAGACCTGGTTCCGGGGGCTCGTGGAGGGTTCCAGCAACCCCTGGGAAGGGGGAGCAAGACCTGGAAGTGCCGGGTGAATTTTGCCAAAGGCCGTTTAGGCTCCTGTCTGGTGAACTTGAAGTTAGGTGGAGTGAGTGGCTGCTCTGGCGCGTCACACCCAGGGAGACACCTCGGCCTGGGTGACACACGTCGGAGGGCGGGGCCTCCTGAATCACCGAGTCTGCGCCAGAGCGACCCAGCCAGACCCAGGGTCCCCGTGGGGGCGCGAGGAACACATGAGGTGGGCGGCCCTGGTCGTGGCCGTTCGTGGCGAGGGTCTGACATCTAATCAAACAGCCGCTCGGTGTTCTTGAGCGCCGACCGAATAGGCTGAAGGGGTGACCGTGTGGGGACAGCTGTTCGGAGCCGGCCAGGGAGCTCGATGGGAGGACGCGGGCTGGCCCCACACCACACGCCGTGTGCCACACGACCACAGTGCCGCGTGTGAGCTGGGGGTCACCCCCATCACTCCTCCCCAACTCTGTGCAGGTCCGCGTCCAAGCAGGACACGGGTTAGGGTCCGTTTCCCCAGGCCCCCTCTCGTCCCTGTCTGTCTGTGGCCTGGCGCCCCGTTCCCGCTGCCGCAGACGCACCCCAACCGCCGTGAACCTAGCGCTCCAGGAGCCACCGCCCATCGGTCAGACGCACAAGCTGACCGTGGACTTCAAGCCTTAGCCAGCGGCTGAGGGGACGTCAGGACCGTCCAGGCCGCCTGACATCTGGCTTCGAGGGGAGCTGTGTCCCGGGGGCGCCAGAGAAATACCCACACCCCTGCGGCTGCTGATTCACTTAGACAAGCGTCCAGGTCGTATGAGGTTTCCTTCTGCAAACGCAGGGCGCGAGCGGCCTTCCGGCCCCGAGAGGGAGGCGGGCCTGCGGGGCGGGGGGCCGCCGCCATGGTCAGGGTGACTGAAAACAGAGCGGCCCACGTCTCGCCCAGCGCTCGTTACCCGCTTCCACGTGTCTGTCCGGTCCGGCTTCAAGAGCCCAGGAAGGAGCCAGGCTGAACCCGAAAGCGGCGCCCTTGGGAAGGGGACGGGGTTAGCCTCCTGTGCGGGGGCTGACGCGCCGCAGAGCTTTGCCGAGACCACCCTCCCCGAACAGGGAAGCCCCGGAGCAAAGCGCCGCTCAGGCCACACCTTGGTGACCTTCCTGGAGGCTGAGGGGTGGACGGAAGGCCCGTCTCCGAACCCTGTTCACCTGTTCGCGCAAATGGGGCTCCGTCTCCTGATTTAGTCCCAGCTCCAGACCCCAGGGCCTTTGAAGTTGCCCCGTGGGATTACCTGCCTCCCGCNTCCCCCTCTTTTGCTGCACACAAAGCCATATTGCTTCGGTGGCTTGGGAGAGGTCTTGTGGCTGCAGGGGAGGCTCCGGCAGAGGCCCCAAGGCCCTGGGCGGGGCTGGGCTCCCGGTTGGCCCGAGCGGCTCACCCAGCTGTCACCGGAGCGCAGCCAGGGGTCTCCCTCTCCTCCATGAGTCCCCGCCGGCTCCGGAGTGGCTTCAGGAAGCCACAGCCGAGCTGAAGGCGTGCAGAGCAGCGGCGCCCGGTGTGGGCTCCCTGCAGCTCCCAGGGTGCAGCCCCCACGGGCCTGACAGCAGAGCGCCTGGCGCAGGAAGCTGCCTGCTGAGCGGGTGCTGCCGTCCCCGAAGCTCCAGGGAGGGCCGGCCACCCCTGCAGGGACTACACAGACACAGAGAGATGGGACACGCGGCCGGGTGACCTGGTGGCTGCGGGGCTCACCGTGCTAACGGCAAGCAGCTCACCATGAGAAGGCGCTGGCTGGTTCTAGAAGCAGGGGCAGCCGCACGGTGTCCCGGAGGCCGTCCCTGGACAGCAGACAGCCGGCTCCTCGGCCCGTTCCTCCCGCTGCTGCAGGGACAGGCAGCGTGCCCGCGGGGAGCCGTGGCCAGAGCCTCTGGGGACCAGAGCCGCTTCTCTGCCACCTGCTTCCGTAGTCATGTGGCTCCCCACTTGACCTTGACTGACCCCGGTGTCTGTTCCCTCTCGGGTCTGGCCCTTCCCTGTTGTACGACCAGAAGTCAGACCGTGCTATTGCCCAGTTTCTTCCAAACACGGTGACGTCACGCCCTTACCTGCACTTCACGACCGAGTGTCCTTTTACGCGGTACGGACTTTATTTCACACGGAGTGAAAACACCGAAGCGTGTTCCTGTCTCAGAGCCCCCCAGAAGCTGCACAAAACTGTCTGCAGAATCCGAAACAGTGCGTACGAATGGGGTGCAGCCTTGACTCAGATGAGTGTTGAGGACCTCGGCATTCAGTTTAATTGAATTTTCTGGTTAATCATGATTAACTTCAAAACCCATTTTCTTTCAAGTCTTGCTTTTTAAAACTTTGTACAGTTATCTCTGTTGTCCTTCTTAGTTCTCAGTAGCGAATGACTCTTAATGCTTACTTCGCGGACGTCCCAGCCTGGCCCCCCGAGCAGAGCCGAGCCGGACAGAGACCGTGGAGGGCGGCTCCTCGGGGCAGGAGCAGGGAGGAGGGGGCGCTCCGTAGACGTGCCCCCACGTCTGGCTGGCTCACGGCTGCCGTCTCACGGACTGCCCCCAGGTTGGCAAACACGTGTATCTCAGGCCTCTGTGGATGAGGAGCTAGGGAGCGGCTCCGGTCCTCGGGCCGCAGGCACACGTCACCTCAAGGCTGTGCTTGGAGAGGTCACCTGCAGGCTCACCCTGCTGCCGAGGCCGGAAGCCTCAGCGTCTTGCCCCGTGGTCCCTCCGAAGGACAGACCTCGCACAGCAGCGGCACGTCCCCCGCTCACGGCCCGCAGCTCCGGGGCCCGGCGAGCCAGGCTGCAGCTCGAGCCCGGGAAGGAAGCCCTCAAGAGAGGAAACCTGTGCAAGAACGCAGACCACTGTCAGGGGGAGAGCTGGTCATGAAGACTCGGGGGTGGCACCCACACCGTGCAGGCCCCCTTCCCTCGAGACTGTTCCAGAACCTGGGGCCAGACTCCTCCCAGACAGAGCACCAGCTCTCCCCCTGACTGATGACCGTCCTCAGTGGGGCCGTGCGCGGGCCCCTCCTGTGCTGTGCTGGCCTCTCCCGGGTTAGAGACCATGGAGACACGGCCGTGGCGTTGTCTTCACAGCCTGCAGTGGGTGGGAAGGCGCCCAGTGTTGCAGGGGCCCGTGTACCTTGTGCCTAAATGTTGAATCCTGCTAAGTCAAGCCAACAAATTGCATGAAATGCAGTATTCCCCTAACTTGACAAATGTGCCTTCACAGACCCCTGAAAGCCGAGGCTGACGTAGAGAACTCTTCCCACCAAGCTGGAGGGCAGCACGGGAGACACGGGCGCCCAGATGGTGGGGACGCTGCCTCCTCACCCCCTGGCTGCCCCCCAGCCTCCGCCCCCCGCACCGTACCAACCGGGTTCTGCCCCTTGAAGGAGCTGTTCCGGAAGGACTTCTGGCCCTAGGGTGCGTGGTGGCTCCTGGAGGGAGCCCTGCCTGAGTGCGACCAGCTCCTGGCTCCCAGGCCTCTCGCTCTAGACGGACTGGATGGGGGGCTGGGACCCTCGGTGTGGTGCCGCTGTCACGGTTTGGCCCCATGTGCATAGGTGTGAAGGGCAGAGGCCAGCAGCAGGCAGAGGGCCCTGGGGACAGAGAGCTGTCTGCGGGGAGTACTTTCTCCTCTGTCCGCCTTCTCTATCTGCCCTGAGAGGGTCCCTGTCCTGTCCGTGCTGACTCAGCCCCCCAGACGCAGCTGGTCCACCGCACACCCAGCCCCCTGCCCACCTGCTCACCTGCTGACCCTGCTCACAACCCCCTGGGCACACCCAAAGCCAACAGCCAGGGCGCATTGAACATTCCAGAATACGGTCCGCCTCCACTAGCCTGAAGCAGTTGGAAATGACTGAGCCTGAGGGCCAGAACAAAGAGTGAGGAGGGCCGTGGGGGGGGGGGCCGAGGGGAGCACTCTGCCTCCTGCCCCGAACGCGCCCTGTGGCGGCGCCTTGTCCGCGGGCCCCAGAGGCTGCGGGCGCACTCCAGCCTTCCCGGTCGGTCGCAGGCCATGAGATGATTAAACACGACAGCCTAGGGGCTTCTGGGCGCGCGGCGCCGGCGTGTTTAATGGTGTTCCGGAGGAAGATCCTAATTACCTGTGAAATTGAGGATCTATTTTCAGATGAGGCTCCAAGAAGCGATTCTGCCAAACAGGCTGAAATGTTCTCTTTGTCCTCCGTACCTGGGCGGCGGGAGGGCTGGCCCGGTCACCACACCCCTGCCTGCTGCCCGCCAGTTCTCGCAGACGGGGTCCCCGGCCCACGAGGGGTGGTCCGAGGTGATCACCGCGCCCGGGCCTGGGCCACCTCACAGCTCTGCGGCTCCCACCGCAGGCGGGGGAGGGGCCTGCCCGAGTCCCCGCAGTGCGGGGCGCTGTGCGCGGGGCCGTTCTCCACGGCGCCGCCCGCTGCACGTTCTCCTGGAAAGGGTGGGGCCTTGTGCTGGCTATCGGTTCGCACACACCTCCCCGGGCCTCCTGACCAGCTTCCGGGGGAGGCTGCCCGTGACATTGGTGGGCATGGGGGGGAACGCACAGATTTGAGGTGGGGGAGGGGCAGGCATCCTGCAACTTCTCAACATGCACATCTGACCCTACGACAAAGCTAAAAGGAAGGCGCCAACGGCCACCGCCTCACTCCCGTGGGGGCTGGTGACTGGTTGTGTCCCCGGTTGGGTCCCGTTCTGGGTTGGCCTTTGCTGTCAGGACGGGTGTGCCTTCTGCCTGGGTAGCATGGTGTCTGCCGCGGGCCCTCATTCCATCGCAAACCGGCGAGAGCTCTGTGTCCACCCCGCACAGGGCGCACCGGGCTGCATCTGCTCTCACCGCGCAGGCACCCGGGCTCTGTGGCACAGAGGCCTCATGGCCTTGAGAGGCTGACTTCCAGTTATGGCGGGACGTGGGCGGGAGGTGGCCAGTCTTCCATCTAACGCCTTCCCGCCACCTCCGTGCGCCCGGGAGCTTGTCAAAGCTGCGCTGCCCCCAGACAGCGGGCTGCGTGATGCTCAGCCACAGGCCCAGAGGGACGGTGTTGGGGACCAGGCGATGCCCTCAGAGAGGCCAGTGGAGGTGGAGCAGGGGAGGTTTATGCCAGATCTTGGCGCCTCGCACTAAAGCACCACCAACCTTCTTTCCCGCACGGTGGGTGCCCGCAGCCTAGGCCAGACCTCATTCTGCCACGTGGACGCTGCCCCAGCCAGCACCCCTTGGGCCCACGCCCACCCTTCTGTTTGCTTTTCACGTCGCTCCCAGAGCAAGGTCAACCAGGACCCCCAGAGGAGGCCCCTGGCGCCATGGCCAGCGCCCACGCGCAGACGGGAGGGAGGCCGGCGTTCCTGACAGCCCTCGGCGCGGTGAGCGATGCCCTGATAGAAATCACGGTTTCTATTACGATCATAGAGGTGGATGCTTCTAGTCTCCTCTGCAGTGCTGGCTGGGACTCATTAAATTGATTTCACAACTGCTGATGCGTTGTGACCTGCACTTTGTGAACAGCCTGCTGGCCTCGGCGGACCTCACACGGGGTCTCGTTCTGTCGTCCTGCCCTGTGCCGCCTCCCTCGGCTGCGGCCTGGACCCCGCTGGCCCGACCGCCCCGTGTGACGCAAGCGCCCTCGCGGCCCTGCGCCCCCTGGCCTCGGCCCTCCCTGCCCCAGCGCCCCGTGACCACAGGACGGCTCCGTGCAGGCGGGCCTGCGCTCCAGGGTGTCTGCGTCTCCCTCCTCAGAGCCCTCCTTGTCCCAGAGGCGGCTTCACAGCAGACACGAAGTACACAGAATCTGGGGCCCAGAGTTACGGATCGTTCTGGAAATGTTCTTTATATGTTTTTATCACATTTACTGTTTTTTACTTCCCATTACTTTTAGAACCAGAAATAATGTCAACATTGGGATACAAATTTTTGAAAGAATGCACCCCCAGCCGGGGGTGCGCCCACGCGCAGCGGAACGGTGGGGCCCGGCTGGGCTGTGGGCACTGAGGGCCCTGGCCGCCTGTCCTCCAAGGCCGGGTGCCAGCGGGTGCTGGTTGGGCCCCCTGTGCGGGCTGTCCTGGCACCTGTGGCTTGGGCGCCCGTGCTGGGCTTGTTTCCACGGGCCTGTCGGTGGCCTGAGGATGCCCTTCTTCTGGGCAGAGTCTGGCTGGGTAGACAGCCCTGTGTTCCCCCGAGAGCCCCTGATGCCAGCACAGCAGAGCGTCCCTGACAGAGAGGAGGGCGGGGCGCAGGGGGAGCGTGGAAGAGGCGAGCCCTTGCTGCCCGCCGCCCACTGTCTGCCCCTGTCAGCCCCACCTGCCCGGAGGGAAGGGGGCAGAGCTCGGCCGTGGGGGGTCTGCGCCGGGCCACGGAGCACACAGAGACGCCCCAGGGCACACCCTCAGCCCCAGCGGCTGTGAGCAGGATCGCTGAGCCAGGACACGGGAAACTCCCGCAGCGAAGGGGAGGTCGACTTGATCTGACTTCAGCAAGACGAAGAACTTTGGTTCCTGGGAAGACGGCACTGGGAAGTGAGGGCCACGCGTCTGTCACAGGGCGGAGGCCACAGCCCTGCGAGCAGAGCACACAGGCAGACGTGCAGAACTCAGCCGATGGCCCTGGGCAGGCGCTCCGCTAGCAGGATGTGAGGCCGTCTGCCGGCGTCTGAGGAGATGCTCGCGGTGACTACTCGCTCAGGAAACACCCCCGACGACGCCAAGTGCCGAACGGAGGGTCCCGCACACGCTGAGCCGCCGCGGCCACCCCGCGTGCACACCCGGCAGACCAGGCACTGACGTCCGCAGGCAGGCGCGCGGCACAGCCCCACACACCACGCGCCCCGCCGGACGGCGCTCACGAAGGCGAGTGTGGGGTGTGGGATTCCAAGCACAGCTTCCTGAGCGGGCAGAGCGCCCTGCCCTGGGAAGGGCGTGGGGCCGGCGTCTGGGGCGCCACAACATTTCAAACCTTGGGCTTAGGGTTTGGGGCAGATAGTTGTGAACACACTCGCCAAACGGCACACGTCCTGTGGCACACTTGGCCGTACGCTAGTCGTACCGAATCCGAGGAATCGTGGGCCTCAGGACCAAGCGCCTTTGGAGCTAAATTGAGGTCNTCTGCCGCCGAGGCATCTGCCGCCCTCGGTGGATACCGACCCGACGCGGGGTCCCGCCCGGCCCCGTGAGTGCCGGCTGCTCCCGTGACTCGATTGCTCATCCTCTACTGGTGGCCAGACTCGTCTGCCACGGGCTGGCGCCGTCCCCGCCCTGTTTCTCCATTCTTCCCACCACGTGGCCTTAGGCTTCACTCAGCATCCAAAGCCAGGTCTCAGGAGGTGGCCCCACCTGAGAGCTTCCTTTCTGTGCAGGCATGACTTGCTGTCACCTGTGGTGCATAAACATTGCTCACAAGTTTGGCACCAGCTGCCTCTGCCTCCACATGCTAACAACAGAGCCATGAAGGGTTTCCAGAAAATGTGAGACATGGAAGATAAAGCCGAGAGCAGGTGAGGCTTGGATTCCAGCTGCTTGCTATGCTCACAGCCTTTTCCAGCGTGGAACTGAGGGGCGGAGGTCAGACTGCAACCATCTCAAAAACACCAAAACACAAAACCCATGAATGCTTCTTTAATAATTAGTGATCGCAGATTCGAGCCAGAGCTCCTCTAAGATCCAAACCGCGTCAGAGTCCGTCCGCCCACACAGAGTGAGACGCACGGCAGCCCGTGGCCCGTTCTGCCCACGAGCGCGGTGGGCCTTCATGCAGCCACACCAACCTCACCGTGGCCTTTTGCGGGATTTGCCATAAACCTTACATTGCGTCCTCAGGTAAATGACACCAGCAAACCAGCCTGGCAGCCGCTTGCTCTGATCTTTGGGGAATTGGGTCCGTTTCAGATCCCGTCGAGGGGGATTAATGTTAATGAGTTCCGTGTAAACACACACATCAGGACGGTTACCCACGTGCCCGTGTATGTGAAGCCACAGGTGGAGAGAAGTGAGCACAGGCCCGAGTGTGGTCCTGATAACGTGACCTGTGGTCACAAAATGCCTCGTCTCCACAGCTCCTGGGGCCTCCGGGGAAGCACATCCCACAACGCTGGGGTGCGGCCACCAAGACGGAGCCTGGACTCGACCAGAAAGGCCGGCACTGAGGACGGCCCCGAGCCCTGAGCGCCCGTCACCGCGCCGCGGGACCCGGTTCTCGGCAGCACCTGAGTTGGGAAGCCTGCTCAGCGTCAAGTCTCCGCGACGGCGTTTGGGAGCCTCAGTCCATGTAAACAGTTTACATTTTTATTGCTCATTATGGCGGGTAGCAATTAAAGCTGTTGTGGTCACATAACGAAGACTAACGAGAGGCAGACAAGGAAGGCTCTCAGCTTCTGTCAACCTGACTGCTGGTCTCCCGCCCGCCCGCCAGGGTGGGGCAGGTGGGGCGCTCGCTCCCCGGCTTCCCAGGGGCCCAGGCAGGCGCCGGACCGGGCTCCCGACTCCCACCGTCGTCCCGGAGGCGGCGCGTGGGGCCCCGCGAAGGCCACGGGCGCCCATCCTCTGGGCGCGTGGGGCCGAGCAGCACGGAGCAGCGTCCGCTGGAATGCGCTCCTGGCGCTGGGAAGGGGGCCTGGGAGCGAGGCAGGGCTTAGTCACCCCGCATGACTCATCTGGCCGGACAGCCGGCAGCGGGGAGACGTGCTCTGTCTCTCAGAAGCACCATCCCGCCACCCGCCCGGCTCAGCTGCTCCAGTTTCTCCCGAAATTACAGTGAGGAATGGTTTGCATGCAGATGAACATGCAGTTTTGAGCGCCCCCAAAGCTGACTCAACGAGAACATTCTCTGGAGCCTTGCCCGTGAGCCAGCCCCTCGCTCCCTGGTGGTCTGACCGCGGTGCCGGGCTCTCTGCACTTGGTCTCTTACCGCTTGTCACCAGCTCTGACCGCCTGTCCAGGCCCGCTGCCTTCCCCCCGCCCCAGCCCAGCCGCGCAGGGGGACCGTCAGCGCATTAGAGGGAGGGGACGGCCAGTCGCTGCCGGCCACACGGCACTGAGCGCACCCCGCGGCCTCTGCCTGTGAGGGCTCTGGGGTCCCCCTGCCCCTCAGTCAGCGACCTAGGCCTCCTGACCATCGCCTTGAGGAGCGGTTGTGCGTCCCGCACGGGGAGGTCGGTGAGCGTCAGTCTCCTCTTACGTGAACTGAACGAGAGAGTCTGGCAGGAGAAAGGGAGCGTCCCCAGCAGGTGGCTGTTGTCCCCGAGCCCGGAGGGTCAGGGGGGCCTCTCTGGGGAGACGGGCTGTGCCCGCCGCAGGGACAGGACCCCCCGGGATCGGTCCTCCAAGGGCTCTGGGCTGGGTTCTTCCAACCTTCTTCCTGACTCTGCGAGCAGGACGGCACAGGGGGCGCACAGGTTCACGAGGGACACGGGGACGCTGGCGGCTCCGCGGGGGCTCACCCGGCGCGTGAGGCGGGGTGGGGGGCGGGGGAAGGGGGG
>NW_027527956.1:8593349-8596170 GCF_008692635.1 Crocuta crocuta
GCCAGGTCAGAGGAGCGGGCCCGTGCCGGCTCCGCGCACGTGTCCGCTCGGTTTTCAGGCATCTGGGGCGCTAGGTGCTGGTAACTTGCAGTTGTCCGAGAGGAGAGAATTTGCACCATGGAAATTGGGCAGTGTCGTGAATCAGGCTTTTTCCCCAGAGAGCCAACCGCTTGCATGTGAGACTAAGTACACGGCAGAAAACCCAGGGGCCGGGGGAGTCTCGTGTATTTTGGAAAGACACAGTCTTCATAATCGTAGAAAAGCGCGGGCTGGGTGCAAGGAATTGTTCAGAGAGATGAGCTCTTGGGAATTAAAACATTAAAGAAATTAACATTAATTTAAACTGGAAACTTAAAAAATGATGGCACAAATAAAAATTCAAAGGAAGAGTTGAAGGCAAAATTGAAATACCCTTAGGGGCACCAGGGGGGGCTCAGTCATTTAAGCATCCGACTTTGGCTCAGGTCATGATCTCGCGGTTCTTGGGTTCGAGCCCCGCATCGGGCTCTGTGCTGACAGCTCAGAGCCTGGAGCTGCTTCAGATTCTGTGTCTCCCTCTTTCTCTCTGCCCCTCCCCCCCAAAGAAACATTTTTAAAACTTTAAAACAGTATTCAAATGACCTAGGAAGCAGGAGATACATGAGTTAGGAGACCTGTGTCCACGCGGCCCTGTGTCCGACCCAGGGAGTTCCAGAAACAGAAAGCAGAAAGTGGGGGGCCCCATACCATCCACAAAACCACGTGAACTCTCCCACGCAGGGAAGCAAGCACCTGGCTCTCCAGGCTGCAAGAGCGAAGCCGCAGGCGCCCTGTGTGGACACTGCCCCTCGCGGTCTGCTGGGTCTCAGGCCAAAGAGAAAACAGCCAGCTGCCCGAGTCTGGACAGCGGAACAGCCCTGGAGTCCTAAACAGTGACACGGAACCCAGAACACTGTGCGCCACGCCCCATGGTTTTTAGGACAGTAATTTCCTCCTGGAAGTTCCAAACCAAACACTTTTTCAATCCAGCACGAAAGGAAGAAGATATTTTCAGATCTGAATGAGGCTCCTATGGAACGTAAGGTGCTGACTCAGGAGACAGCCCACGGGACAGCCCATGTCCAGGCCACGGTCACATCCGTGAGCGAAGGGGGCCCCGGGAGGGCGTCCCCAAGGAGGGTGCCAGAGAGCGCACTCGGAAAATCAAAAATCGAGGCAGTCATGGATGTGCACAAGGAAGGACGCGCACACGACCTATTAGTCAGGGTGCAGCTTTGGTAGCAGCGTGGGCAGAGTCCCGCACACCTGCGGCCCGTGGCTGCGTCCAGCGTGCTCCCAACCCCAGCCTGGCCCTTCACGGGTCATCCACATGTGAATGAGCAGCCCCGCCAGCCAGAGCCCAGTTCCCGGGCAAACCCGTGCAGAGAGGCCTCGGACTCGGATCCATGCACCGGGCAACAGACACTTCGATTGCTGGAGAAACTGGAGGGGTGGGGCTTGGGCCACGTGGAGAGTCCCCTCCGTGGCGGGTGGACCACCGCACCTGGGCACTCGGAGGGACCTGGGGTTGCAGACTCCGCTCACTCGTGCCAGGAGTCAGTCTTAGCAAAGGCAACTTGCTCCCCTGGCGGGGAAGGGAACAGCCGGCCCGGGGACGACCAGCCCGGGGCCCACGGTTCCCCGCGGACACGGCAGACAGCCACCTGGGCCGGGTCACCTGGGCTGGGTCACGCCTGAGGTGGAAGAAGCTGGGGGATGGCGTCTGGAGGCAACACAGTGTTCAGATCTTCACCTTCCGGAGTGGGAGCCGGCAGATCATACCTAAACCCTGGAAGTCTTAAAACAGCAGTGCAAACTGAGATGAAATCAAACAGATGTTGAAAGACTTGCAGTGGGTCCTTCAGGGATTGAGCAGCAGGGCGTGGACGGGCGCGGCCGAGAACGCGCTCTGCCCGTGGTGGGGGCTGAAATACACAAATACATCCAGGTTCCTAAAACAACGTATTACTTTAACAAAAATAAAAACGAAAGAAGACAATAAAGTGATTGACAAAATAAGTTTTGCTGAAACAAAAGAGCCTGCTGTGTGCAGGAGGAAGACCAGTAAACAGCTTGGAGGACCCCCCACCCCCGAGCCCCCAGCACCACCCAGGCCTCCTTCCGGGGGGCATGGACGGCTGGTGNGCTCCGCCGGCCCCCCGGCCCCCCCCGTTCCGGGAGAGCCTCCTGTGGTTGGGCCAGGCCTGCCCCGCTGGGCCCCAGCCTCTCGGCCTCGTCAGCCTTGAGCTCCTGGGATGTTCGCAGAGCGGGAAGGAGGCTGAAAGCTTTAACCCCTGAATGGTTACAATTTTTAAAAACGGGATCTGGCAAATGATTAAACCAAGCTGCAGACCTAATTGCTTTCATTTAAAATAATATGAAAGCAAACGTGATATTGTGTTGAACTTGGAGGAGCGGCACCCTTGGCACCAGAGCGCAGCCTCGATTTTTCACGGGGGGGCCTCCCCCACAGGCCGCTGTGCAACACTGCTGTGAACGGGGGTCCTCGGTGTCTGTTACGTTCGAGTAGTTTTAAACGGAGCGAATGGCTGCTTTGGGGAATCGTTCGCCCCCCGTTTCTGCCTTTGGCCCTGAAAGCAAACCCCACGGATGGGGCCACAGCAGAGAGCGCCCACATTTTTGTTGCCGTGGCCAAATGCCGCGTGGGCTGTTGAGGCCTGGCCCCTGCAGGACTCCCAGCCCTGACGCAGCCGCGAGCCCGGAGGCCAGGGTGCGCGATACTGGAAACCGTGACTCAGAGGGGCCTCTGGCTCCTGGGCCCCGTCCAGCTGCCGGCGCGCGG
>NW_027527956.1:8596247-8597246 GCF_008692635.1 Crocuta crocuta
AGGAGTGGGGGGTGGTTGGAGCGTGGTCAGAAATCTGGGATCTGTTTTCACTGATGCTTCCATTTCAGATTTTCAGTTTGGAAAAACACTTCTTCGTGCATTCCAGGCACCCCCGTGGTGACCCAGAGCGCGTGGTAAATGCAGAGACCGCAGGGGGAAGAGAGGAGGAAAGCCCTTTTCATCCCGGAGAACAGGTCCTGGCGAAGCGCAAGCCCTCCAAGCCCCCTCCTCACATGCACACGGAGCTCTGCCTGTCTGGCTTCTGGTCGCTTCTGTGCCTCCTGCGCGGGTGTAAAGGAGCCCCTGCAGCCCCCGACCCTGCCCCCCTCGCCCCTCACCCTGCACGCCGCCCCCCTCCCCTGCCCCGTGCAGCCCCAGGGGCCCCGTGCGTGGAGCGACTAGAGGGGCCAGTCCCCGGGCACAGGACAGGGCTGGGCTGTGCGGTCGTGTGGAGTAAGGCGCTTGCGGAGCACAGGCTCATTGTGTGTCATTTCGCTCGGATCCCCAACCAACACGGGAGGCTTGTTACGTTCGGCCGTGGTTTCCTTCCTGCCTTGCCAGGAAGACTCTCTGCCGGCCTGTGGCAGAGTCTGCGCAGCAAGTGGGGGTGCCAAGCCTGAATAGGTGGGTTTTAATTTGCTCCAGCTGTGCTGGCCGGCCCCTCTCCCCGCCNCAGTCACATAAAGTGAAATGAGAACACGGGGGAGAACCCAGACCTGCGATTCCGCCTGATTCCACAACTGCTCACGCCCGGCAAGACAGCCGCCCAAACAAAGCCACGTCCCTGGGCCGCGGGCGGGGAGGGGGGTGTCCCGCAGGCCCCAGGTCCCCGGGCAGGGGGGAGGGGGGAGGGGGGTCCCACAGGCCCCAGGTCCCCGGGCAGGGGGGAGGGGGGGTCCCCCAGGCCCCAGGTCCCCGGGCAGGGGGGAGGGGGGTCCCTCAGGCCCCAGGTCCCCGGGCAGGGGGGAGGGGGGAGGGGGGGCCCGCAGGCCCCAGCTG
>NW_027527956.1:8597346-8624783 GCF_008692635.1 Crocuta crocuta
GGCCCGGAGGCCAGTGCAGAGACAGAGGGGACTGTGGTGGAGGGCGGGGCCGGCTGCCGGCACCAGGCAGGATGGGGCCCCTGCCCCAAGCTCCCCCTGCGCATCCCACCCACCCAAAATGACTGCCCGAGATCGAAGGCTCAGCCAGAGAGCAGAGGAGGGAGACACAAGAGCCCCGGCAAGGATGTCCCGAGGGGGCTGCCGTGGACGGTGTGGTTCCCGGGGAGTGAGGGCCACCCCCTGCCTGCCCACCCGGCCCTGGGGACAAGCCTCACGTGCCCCTCATGTTCCACCTCCCAAGTCTGATCAGTGCAGCCTGCGTGCAGGGCCCCCAGGGAGGCCACGGCCACAGCCCTCAGTGAACCGGTCCACGTATCTGACCACGTCAGGCCCGTGACAGCAAAGACTTCGAGGTGGCGTGTCCTCAAGGCATCACTCTTCTGCCAGATTCAGACCCGGATGCCCCACACCCTCTGACTCGTCCGCACAGGTACAAGGTGCCCACACACGTGGCAGCTGCAGGCATGGAGCCGTGCGGCGTGGGGCTGTGGAGCCTCGGGCCTGTGCTCTGGGAGCCCGCGGGAGCGTCGTAGCACGGACAGGAAGGGCCCCGGCGGTCAGAACTCGGGGCTCGCTGAGGGAGGGCTGGGTTCCCGCGTCCGTTCCCTTCGGAGCCGCCTGCAACCCCCGCCAGCCCCCGGCGGCCCCTCGCTCCCAGTCTTCCGCCCTGTCACGTGCAGCCTGCAGCCCGGGGCCCACGGGTCTGAGACGGGCTGGGCCACGTGTGTGGACATGAGCCAGTGGGAGCCAGTCGCACGGCAGTGGGGCCTCCCCCGAGCCCTGCCCGTCCTGGTGGCCAAGCCCCGCTGGCCCTTGAGACGCCGGCACACAGAGGCCACGTCCCTCGGTCCTTGTCACAAACCAGCAAACCAGCCCCATGTGGCCCCCACCGGGCTCGTCAGGCAAAGCCACAGACCGCGCACTGGCCCCTCGATGCCTGTGGGGAAGAGCCCCCACGTGCCCTACGAACACGGGACATTCTCACGGGCTTCCCGTGAACAGAGGCCGTGGTCCTTTGGGGGCAGGAGGGGGTGGAGAGGGAAGGGCTGGGGACTGAGGACCCTATAAGAAACGTGGTGGCCCCTCTGTCCTTCTGGGTCGCGTTTCCCGCATCAATGTCTGTCACCACAACCAAGCAGACAGGCCACCCGCACCCGGTCACCACAGCACGGGCCCTGGCGCCCCGGAGGACACGGGGGCACAGGGGGGTGGCCCCAGCTACTGCCTCGCTCTCAGCCACTGGTCGGTGCCGGCTGAGCGTGGAGCAGGAGAAGGCCCACCGCCCGGCCCCCTCTGTCCTGCAGTCCCCGAGCAGCACCAGGAGCACTGGGGGCCCTGTGACACACGGCCCCCGTGGTCCTGGGGGCCCCTGCTCTCTCCCCCGACCCTCAGTCTGCCCCTGTCATGGCCGGTGCCGGCGGTAAGGGGTGGGGGGCCCCGTGAGCGAGGCCGGGCTCGGACACCTGCTGTGTGGCAGGGCGTGCTGGGATGTGGGGTGGCCTGGCCCGCCCCGTCTCCCTCCGGCCTCGGTGGCCCCTCAGGAAACAGCTTGGACCCCTGCGGGTGTCCAAATTCAGGGGCGAACAGACCGCAAACCCCTGGGCTGAGCTCCGAAGGCCATCCTGGACGGCGGCCTGGCCCTGGTGCCCCCAGGGGGCTCTAGGCTGGACAGACCCGTGTCTCCCAGAGCCCTCGCCCCCCCACCCCCGCCCCTGGGCCCTGGGTCCCCAGTGCTGCCTGACCTGAGGCAGCGGGAAGGATGGGACTCCCACCGCTGTGGGACACACACCCTTCAGGTGGGGTCTCAGGATGGGGAGGCTGGGCCCAGAGCCCTGCCCTGCAGGGCTCTTAGTTCCGGCTCTGACAGCCTTCGGGACCCCCTTTGCTATTGTGGCACCTTCCGTCAAGCGTGCAGTGCACCCCACCTTCAGAAGCGGGGATCCCGAGGGCCCGTGGAGCAGATTCTGCCCCCTCCCGCTCCCTGAAGTGTCTGCCCCCTGAAGTTTCCACTTAAACCAATTAGAGATCTATCTGGATTAATAGGATCCTATTCTAAAAATGCAAATGTATGTGCACTGTTAAAGGGCCATCAGTCACTCACACATTAGTGTGAACAAGTCCATAGGCTTATTCTAACCCAACTTTCTCTAAGGCAGCTGAAGTGCCGGTCTGAGCTCTTGGATGGGGCTGCACGCAAGAAGCCGGGCACAGGTCAGACGCTGCCTGCAGGGCCAAGGGCATGTACCTCCCTCTCCCTTCCTGGGAGACACCCCGCCGCTGTGGGCAGGACCGAGCCCAGCGCCAAGGCCTGAGCCCTGAGTAGCAGCGAGGTTTGTAACCAAGTAGCTCTCAGAGAACTTCCTGTTCGTTTTGGGAACACAGCTTTCAAAATCCAAGCACTCGCGTAAAAACAGCACCCGCAACACGTGGGCCACTGCAGAATCAGAAGGCAGCCGCCCGTAAGGGTCTGAACGAGCTCATGGGTTCCTCTGGGGAGGGAACGGGGCAGCAGCCGCAGACACGCGCTGAAGTCAGAACACAGCACACGTGTGCGCACGCGAGCACCACACCTGCCTCTGCACACGTGTGCACACGCGAGCACCCACACCTTCCACTGTACGTGTGTGCTCTCGAGCACCCACACCTGCCTCTGCACACGTGTGTGCATGCGAGCACCCACACCTTCCGATTCACACATGTGTGCACGCAAGCACCCACACCTTCCACTGTACATGTGTGCACTTGAGCACCCACACCTGCCTCTGCACACGTGTGTGCACGCGAGCACCCACACCTTCCGATTCACACGTTTGCACGCAAGCACCCACACCTGCCTCTGCACACGTGTGCACTCGAGCACCCACACCTGTCTCTGCACACGTGTGCACACGAGCACCCACACCTTCCCCTGCACACATGTGCACTCGAGCACCCACACCTGTCTCTGCACACGTGTGCACGCGAGCACCCACACCTGTCTCTGCTCACCGCGGGCTCTGTCCCACCCTCCCACGCGTGCCTGCAGAGCCCCTTGTGCGCTTGAGGACCCCTCGTTCCCACCTTCATTTGGCACAGCCCTGGGAGCTGAGGGTGTTGACCTGTTTCCACTCCGACTCCTCCACGGGTCCGGAATTTTCGCCTCCATCCTTTTCTGCAGTAAATATTCTTTATTAAAAGACGTAACTGGGAGCAATAAGCGGTAACGGGATGAATTAAGCTCCTGCCTCAGCTTCCTGCCCCACGTGCTCCCTGAGTAGTTAATGCTCGTAAAATCTCAGCAAAGTGTCCAATCCGCTGCTATTTATGGCAGATCCTGTCTGGTCCCTCAAGGAGCCTGGAACAACAGTCCAGAGAAAAAGCAAACAAAATCTTTCCCTTGAAAAGAAACATCGGATGGTGAGTCCATCTTTGAGCCTTTCTTTCTGGAGACAATGGCCAGAGGGGCCACGGGGCTGCCGCGTGGCACTCGGACTCCTGCAGCGCCCAGGAGCCACGCCTTCCTGTTGAACTGTTGTGTGAGTGTCCCGGGGCGGCAACGGCAAATTATCACAGAGCGTGTGGCTCAAAACCAAGGAAATGTATTCTGTCACAGCTGGGAGGCCAGAAGTCCAAGGCCAGGGGTCCCCGGCCAGGCTCCCTGCAGAGGCTCTCCTGGGCCGTGGCCACGGCCGGCCGTCTGCGCCTCGGTCTTCGGCTGGCCTCCCCGCGGGTCTGTGCCGCAGCCTCCTCTCTTCTGTAAGGACGCAGTCCTGTGGGATTGGAGCCCATCCTAATGGCCTCATCTTAACCTGAACAGAGACCCCATCCACGGGTTCTGGGGATCAGGACCGGACGTACCTTTCCGGTGGCTCAGTCCAACCTGGGACGTGCCTTCCCCCCGCGCATCACGCTTTCCCCGTGAGGTCAGCCTTGCAGCGTGTCCGCCAGAGCGTCAGGTCTGCGAGACCCCGTCCACACGACACAGCCCAGGGATCCTTACCCCGGCTGCTAATCGGAGGCCCTGGGAGAGCCCCGGGGCCCGAGGACAGCCAGACCCGGCTCTCCCGGACCCGAGGGCTCGGCATCCCTGCCCCTGTTCCCCCAGCCCCGCAGGGAGGTGCCACGGCGGCCCCACACTCACCAACGGGAGATGGGCTCAGAGGGCCGTGCGGGCAGGCCCACCCTCCTCATCAGTCCCCAGGCCCGTGGGGCTTCCGTGGGAGCTGGGGCCACAGAAGACCAGCGAGGCCCGGCCCAGGCTGAGGCTGCCCGCGGATGTGGTCCTCTCCCTCCAAAGCCTCCCTCTGGGGCACCCGCGTTGCCTGGTGGCGGGGGTCCACTCCCTGCCATTTGGACAGTTAAATTCTGGTCCCAGGTTGCCCACGAGAGGTGCCTCGCTGTCCTGGGAGCCAGCGGGGGACCCGTCCAGGCAGGTCACCAACAGAAGCAGCCACGCGTTGCCACGTTACCGGAGTGCCCGTCGGGGGCGA
This sequence comes from Crocuta crocuta, assembly GCF_008692635.1. Taxonomy (NCBI): domain Eukaryota; kingdom Metazoa; phylum Chordata; class Mammalia; order Carnivora; family Hyaenidae; genus Crocuta; species Crocuta crocuta. The sequence goes on from NW_027527956.1 coordinate 8,601,876, forward strand.
GGGGAATTTCAGGTCTGGGACAGTGGCCACCGTGTGCTCTGTGGACAGAGGCGTCACGCCATCGCTGGGGTTCCCAGCCCTGATGGATCCGGACCTGAGGGCGTGTGGAAAGGGGGAGCCGGGGAGGCACAAACCTGGAGGCCACAGCCCAGGACCCCCTCTGTGGCGTCCAGACCCTCACTCTGGCCAGCTGGGGCTTTTTAAAATTTTTTTAATGTTTGTTTATTTTTCTGAGAGAGACAGAGAGAGACCGAGAGAGAGAACCACAGCAGGGGAGGGTCAGAGAGAGAGGGAGACACAGAATCTGCAGCAGCTCCAGGCTCCGCGCTGTGAGCACAGAGCCCGACGCGGGGCCCAAACTCAGGGACCGTGGGGTCAGGACCTGAGCCGAGCCGGCCGCTCCGCCCGCTGAGCCCCGGCGCCCCGGTTTGTCTGCTCTTGTGGCCTCTGCATTTGGTGTCACATCCACGAAATCACTGCCAAATACAATGTTACGAAGCCTTTGTCCTGTGTTTTCTTCTAAGACGTGTGGTTTTAGGCCTGTGGTCCACGTGTGTGGTGTGAGGCAGGGGCCCCACGTCGCTCTTCTGCACGTGGACACGTGGACGTGCGGTCTTCCCAGCAGCGCCTGCGGAAGGGGAACCTCCAAGCACGGCGGCTCGGTCCACTGGCCCGGGACGGCGGGCCGCACACGCGCGGGCTCACGTCCGGCTCTCTGCTCCCTGGGCTGCGAGGCGGCGCCCGTGCAGCACGGTTTGCTGACTACACTCTCTAGTAAGTTCTGGAATTGGAGGTGGCCCGGGGCGTGTTCTAAAGCCACAGTGGAACGGGAACCCTGCATCGAGGTGGAAGCAGACCCTCAGAGCAGCAGCTAGGTGCGCCTGCTGGGGGCACGACATTGGCACGGGGCCCAGGGGCCGGGCAGGCCTCGGAAGGCACGTCACAGAGCCGAGATTTAAGGGCAAATGTGAGTGACAGGACCCGGCCTGCTGCCAACAAGAGCCGACCCCGTAAGAGGGGCTCCCGGCAGCCCTGAGCACAGGCTCTCAGGCCACGGTGAGCCGCAGGCCCCGGGTCCCAGGCTGTGGCTCTACGGCCCTCGCCGTTCCTCTCAAGATGACCCCAGAGTCTGGGCGGGTTCAGAATCTTCTCGGGGTGCAGATGAGGAAACTGAGGCACAGGCAGGTTCCAGGAGTGGGTCTGACCCAAGTCGAGGTTCTTGTAAAGCTGCCAAAGAGGGTGGGTTTGCATAGCCATTGGTGCCGCCGGCCGCAGGCTGGGCCCCGCACACCGGCCTCCCCCGTCTCAGCCCTGCTCACGGTGAAGCCGCCGCGCTGGGGGGTACCTCGCACGGTGGGGGCCACGAACTTCGGCAGCAGCCCCAGCCGCACTGTCTGCCGCACCCCTCCCTTCTCATAGACCAGGCCCTGCCTACGCGCTTGGGACATCTGGGCCCGAAAACTCCAGGGGGCGCTGTGCCCTGCAGGGGGTGAGGCAGCACCCCTGGGCCCCCGAGGGATGTCAGCGCCCACCTGCCCGGCGTCACAGCCACAGGCGGCTCTGGATGGGCCCACCGGGCCCGGAGCGGGGGCAGGGCTCACGGAGCAGGCGGCCCCTCACGGGATCACCCCAGGCCTTCGCCAGCATCCAGGCCCTGCCCGGAGGTGGTGCCCAGGGACCCCCACCCCAGCCTGACGCTGATGCCCCAGCATCAGGGTCAGGGGGGAAATATGTCCCCTGTTGCACAACATCAAATGTTTGCACAACAAAGGACATCCCCTGCGAGCCAGCCGCCCGCACCAGGCGGCTTCTCCGAGGACAGCGGGCGAGGCCGGCCGTGCTCGGGGCCCCTGCCTCCTCCAGGCAGCAGCCAGCCGCCAGGGCCCCTCCCAGCACCTTCCAGGGAAGCCCTGGCCGACCCGCCTTCCTCTCCCGCCCAGTGCAGACTCCGGGGGCCTCGGGCTGAAAGTGAGCTCTGTTTGTCGGCAGCGCTGTGGCTTTTGCCCTTCACACACTGGAGATCAGTTCTTGACGGTCCAGACACACATCGCAGCTCAGAAACCACACAGGAGCCCTGACGGTGACGGCAGCCGCGTGTCGCCGCTGCAGCCAGACTGAAATTTATAACAGTGACCTGGGCCTCGTCAGGCCCTGGTGACAGGGTGTCGAGTGAATCGCTGCTTACTCACCAGTGAGCTTGGCGAGGTTGGCGGATTATGAAATACGGAAAAGGTCAGGCAGTAGGAGTCTGTCTAGACATTCTATTTTGGATCCTACCCTCCGTGTCTCTGCAGCAGCCTCGCACACACCGATATTTTAGCAATATTATAAAAAGCCTTGTTCTCTTCTCTAATCAGGTGGACGCACCAGCAGCGAGGGGCCCCGGGGAGACCCCTCAGGAGATCGGTCTCCTCTCAGGCCTCTTCCGGTTACGCCCTGGAAGGGACACAGGCTCGGGGGGAGGCCAGGCCTCCGGGAAGTCCGTCCAGGCAAATGCACCAGGAGGCGGAAGTGGCCTCGCAGGCAGGCTGGCTGTGGTCTACCGCGGCCCCTGCCACGGGCCGAGGAAGGGACGTCTCCCAGTGCCCGTCGTCCGGCCGTGAACTGAAGGAGACACGGGCGTGCAGAGAACGGGGAAGACGGGGGAGTGCACCCGGCCAGGGGTCCTGAGGGCTGCGTTCTGACAGTCTGGGTTGCCCAGACGGGGACAGGGTCTGCCGGCCTTGGCGGGGGGGGGGCGTGTGCTCACACCCGCAGGACCCGGGACAGCCATCCAGCCCATAGGTGCCCAGGTGAGAGTCAGGAACCGGGCCAGCGGGGGAAGGAGACGGTCCTGCAAGGCAGATGTCGTCTGCAACGTCCCCGTGCCTGGTTTCACCACGTCCCCTTCCCCTGGACCAGCCCCGACGCCGTCCCCTCAGGCCGCCCGACTCTCTGCCCACCTGCTGCCAGCCGACACGCAGCGCGGGCACCTGGGGCCCGGGGAGGCGGCCTGCACGCGCCATCTGGGAGCCCTTAGGGCCGTCCAGGCAGAGCATGAGGGGCCTGGTTTGAGTTAGTCCCTTCTAGTCCTCATGCGAGTGGCCAGCAGACGTCTGTTCTCTGCGGGCCCCTGGCTGGTGGCCCCGAACGACAGGGCTGCACCCTCCGCAGGGGGCTCTCCGGCCCACGGGACGCCTCACGCCTTTGGAGACCAGGGGGACACGCGGCCTTGCAGTGCGGCCGCTGCAGACAGCGCGGCCAGCGTCTCTGGGCCTGTTTTCTGAACACTGACAGGCAGTGCTCGTCTACTGTGAGGGCCCCAGGGTCCCCGTCCCCGCGCCACCAGCAGGAAAGAGCTTCCCCTCGCCGCCCGGTGCGAGCACGTGGTGTGGGGCTCCGTGCAGGGAAGGGGCTCTGTGCGGGCGCAGGGAAGGACTGTGAGTCTGGGCCCCATACAGGGAGCCCCTGAGATGAGTCTGTGGCCAAAGCACTTTCTGAGGCACCTGGGGGCTCAGGCAGTTAAATGTCTGGCCCTTGATTTCGGCTCATGTCATGATCTACAGTTCATGAGTTCAAGCCCCACGTCAGGCTCTGGACTGAGCGTTGAGCCTGCTTGGGATTCTCTCTCCCTCTCTCTCTCTCTCTCTCTCTCTCTGTGCCCCTCCCCTGCTCACACTCCCTCTCTCTCCCTCTCTCTCAAAATAAAAAAAAGAAAACTTTCAAAGCACTTTGGGAGATGACCCCACCAAACACTGGTAAAGGAGTGAGGATGTGAGCCAAGGAGGAAAGAAAGGCAACACACCACATAGGTCACCAACGAGGAGAGCGGGGTTGAATCAGTGCACAGCCCTGGAGGCCATACACGCGCAGTCCTGACATCAGGGTCCCTGGGGAGGGGCCGAGGCATTGCCGGCCGTGTGGGGAAGGGGAGGCGTCCCCAGGACACGCCTGCCGTGACCCTGTCCCCTCACTGGCCTCTCAAAGCCCTGGACTCCGAAAGCTGTGTTTGCTGAGCCAGGAAGCAGAGGAAAGGGCTTGTTCTCCGGCCTGCGGCCTGTGGACGGCCTCCCTCCTCTGGACCCAGCTGACGCGGGTGGTGAGCCGTCCGGAGGGCGCGGGGCCTGGGGCCACGGCTTGGGGCATGGACAGCCCTGCGAGGCCGCCCCGCCCTCCAGTGCCCACCTGCCCCCTCGCCCTCCTCGTCCTCGGGCGGCATGGTGCCTGCCCTGGGCACGCTGCCAGCGGCCCTGAGCCCACGTCTGCTCTCGGGTGGCGTGCGGGCCCCGCTGGCGCTGGAAGGGTCTGGCCCGACTTGGCCGGCAGCCAAGCTCCTGGCAGATGCCCCCTCCTCTCCAGGCACCCTTGGAGGGGCCTGGAGCCAGCGGGCCTCCGGGAGGGGCGCCCCCAGCTGCCCCTGCTCCTGATTCAGAGCTGCAGCCAGACCCCAGGGGCCGCTTCATCCAGGGGGACGTGACTCCTGAAGGGCCACCACGCAACCTCTTTCGGGGACATGCACGCTCCCAGGGAGCCCGAGACCTTCGGCTCTCCCCCACGGGCTCCGCTGCGGGGACAAGTGGGCCACTATCTCCCATTGTGTCTGAAAGCGCAGGGGCTCCTTGGAGAGGCCAGCCCTGTGGATTCAGGCCCCGTGGATTCAGGCCCCGTGGGTGCAGGCCCCGTGGACGCAGGCCCTGTGGGTGAAGGTCCTGTGGACACCAGCCCTGTGGACACAGGCCCCGTGGCTGAAGGCCCCATGGATGCAGGCCCTGTGGATTCAGGCCCTGTGGACGTAGGCCCCAGGCATGCAGGCCGCGTGGACACAGGCCCTCCTGTTTTCAAGGACACAAGCCGCTTCAGGGGAGGCACGCTGGCCCTGTGTCCTCAGCATTCGCACTGAGACACGCTGGGCCGTGCGTACCCGCCCGGATCACTGCCTCCCTTATGCCCGTGTGGGAGGCGGTGTCGTAAAGGAACCACAGTCACTAATTAGCAGTGACCCTGGGCCTCAGTTTCCTTCCATGAAAGGCGGGTGGGTGAAGTGATGTCTTGTCCAGGGAGAGGCCGAGGCGTGGAGTGGGCTGGGGCTCTAACTGCCCGGCGCAGTGACCCAGCTGCCTGGCACACACGGCCTCAGCTGGGGGCTGCTGAGCAGTGCAGACCCCATCTGGTCTCCACCCACCCCTCCTCATCCGGCTGGGAGCCTGCTCTAGACCCCCTGCCCCGATCCCACCGCACCATCACCCACAGACCCCTACACCCTCCGGGGGTCGGAGAGGCAGGCCCGGACCTGGCCCGGACCTGGCCTTCAGGAGTCGCTGCTCCGAGCCTCGTCCAGGGGCAGAGGAGGCCCGCGCGGACCCGTGGCCCCGGCCTGCTGCCAGCGCTTCCTTCGGGGTCCCTGTTGGCGCCCACTGGCCCGTGAACACGAACCTCGCATCCTGCGGGGGCACGCCCCGGCACCAGAGGGCTGAGTGGGGGGTCACCTGCGGAACCCCAGCCCGGGCCTCGGGGACCCACAGCCGCCACCTCCGAACAGAGCCAGTGCGGCTGCTGAACACATGCACGTGTGGAAACTTCTCAGGAAGCACATTCCGTGAGGGGAAGGGTCCCAGGGCTCTTCCAGAAAACTGAGGAATTGTGATTACAGCCCCCAAGGGCACGTCGGTGGGGGCTCAGGGAGGGCCAGCAAGCCCCCCCTCGCAGAGGCCGAGAAAGTCCTAGGGACCGTCCCCTGACTGCGCTGCTAGTGGGAGGGACGTCAGCTGTCACCAGCAGCCAGCGTCAGAGCCAGGGCCACCCCACGTCTCCACTGACCCAACACCCTTCTAACCCTCTNGTGTCACTGCTGCTGCTCCGGCCCGACGGGGACCCGTGGGGCAGGGCAGCCCCTGGGAGAGCGGGGGTGCGGGGAGCCTTCCTGGGGACCCCGCCCCGTCCCAGCCCCGTCAGCATCCGCCCCGAGGCCCGGGTGAGTGAGGGTTGGGGACAGGAGTGTGGAGGGCACCTGGCTGGCCCGCCTGCGCACGGACGGGGGAAGCGTGGGGAACTCGGTGCCTCCCCAAGACCACACAGGACCTGTGTCCCAGCAGGACGCGGGACGAGGATGCGCTTCGTCCCGCTCCCAATCCTGGCGCCCGGGCAGGACCCGGGGGAGGACCCGGGGGGCCAGGGTCTCCCCTCCGGGCAGGTGGCTCCGGATCTCCCTGTGTCCCAGCCACGTTACAGACGGGGGCTCCCGTCCCCCTGATGACAGAGCCAGGGAACCCACAGCCTTCGTGGTTCCAAGGTCCTGCCCAGGAGATGCCCACCCCCTCTCTCCCTACCTCTCCCCCCTCTTCCCCTCCACTCCCCTCCCCTCCCCTCCCCTCCCCTCCTGCCCTGCTCTCCCCTCCTCTCCTCTCCTAGGGTGCCAGCTCGGACCAAGGCTGTAGCCCCCCGGGGACCGGGATGGAACTCCAGAAGGGCTGGCGCCAGGCGGGTGCTGCAGGAAAGTCCCAGGTGAGGCCTGAGGGCTGCAGGCTGGAGGCACGCTCGGCCGCCGTGCACTCAGTGACGTCACCTCTGGGGCCGCTCCCCAGGGGGCCTGGCACAGGAGGGCGCAGTGCGGGGGGCTGAGCCGGCCTTGGCAGGTGTCTGTAGGAGGAGGTGCTCCAAGCACACATGCTCACCCCGGCCCTCTCCAGGAGCTCACCCCTGCCCTGCTCGGGAACCTCACCCCTGCCCCGCGCTGGGACCTCACCCCTGCCCTGCTCAGGAACCTCACCCCTGCCCCGCGCTGGGACCTCACCCCTGCCCTGCTCAGGAACCTCACCCCTGCCCTGCTCAGGAACCTCACCCCTGCCCTGCTCAGGAACCTCACCCCTGCCCTGCTCAGGAACCTCACCCCTGCCCCGCGAGGAACCTCACCCCTGCCCTGCTCAGGAACCTCACCCCTGCCCCGCGCCGGGACCTCACCAAACTATATCCTCCATGCTCAAGCCAAGGCATCTGCCCCAAAGGGGATCCCAGCAGCATGACCCCAGGCAGGACCTCTGGCTTCACCTCTGGAAACAAAGCCTGGAGCCGATTCTTGCCACTGGCCTCGACGGGGCTCCGGGCTGCCAGTGGGTGTCACAGGGTAGCTTCTCCCTTAAGGGGTGTGGGTCACACTTCTGTTCACTTTCTGTCCCGAGAACTATGCTGGCTGTCACCTGGGGTGACAGGTGGGGACAGTCAGTGGTTTGGGCTGCGCGGGGGTGGTCTGGGGACACGGGCACGTGTCCCCACCTGGGACTCAGCAGCAGGACGGGGAGCGGGGTGCCCCAGAGGAAAGCAGGCAACAGGTGAGTCATTCATTTGCCAAATCATTTAAATCAGACTTTTTAAAACAGGGTTGGGGTGGGGGAGGCGGGGGGGCGTGGTTCCATAGAAAATGTGACAAGTTCTACAGCCGGAGAGGAGGGGGGGGCCGGCTGAGGCTGGGCCACACTCACACAGTGGACGGAGGGGCCACCATGGACGGTGTCTGTTGTGACTCCCTCTACAGACAGGGAAACTGAGTCCCTCAGAGCCAAGTGTCTTGCTTGAGGCCAAGAAGAAAAGAGGGAGGTTTCCTGGGGCCTCTCTTCACTAGCGTCCCGTCATTCCGTCCGTTTCTCACACGTTTGCCTAAAAGCTCCGGCCGTGAGAGAGCAGGCAGCAGCCGGCCTCCCCGGCACCGGTAGCGGCCAGGGACGGGCTGGCGCAGGGCACCGGCCCCCCTCCCGGGCATGCTGCTCCTGAGTGTCTGCCACCACGGGGGGGTGGGGGGGGTCACCAAGGCGCAGCTGGCAGGTTCAAGCAGCGCAGTGAGCCTGGTGCCCTGTCTGGAATGTTCCCTCCACCACATCTGCCAGATTCACAGCTAGAGATTCTGTATCACTTCTGTAATTGGCCACGAAAAGCAACTCTTGTGAAGGCAATGTTTTGTTTGAACTATGCCTTAGTTCATAAATTTCCTCAAAGCAATTATGTTTTAATAAATGTGGCTGAGGTTACGGATGGCGCTTCGTTTCGTAACAGAACCTGCATCTCAGAGCAATTAGCAGCAGAGAAAAGACAGGACAGAGCCAGGTGCCGGGGGGCGTGATGTTTTCATTATAGGAGTTACAGATAATCCATTAATCTTGCCCTAAACCCCCAGCAACATGTAACATTCCTCCCCTCAAAGTCGGGTCTGTGAAACTGCTTTAAGTAAACAAAATAAGATGCCAGAAGGTAGCATGTCAGCATATGATTTATGGTGTGAATTGAACGTCTTTGTGTGATTAAACACATAATTAACCCCCAGGAGCAAAGTGTCACAATATTAAGCAACTTGACTCAAGACTGGCCCTTTGGGGCCACCCCCCCACACTTGCCTGCCCAGAAGGGTGTGTGCCCAGGAAGGTGTGTGCCCAGGAGGGTGTGTGTGCCCAGGAGGGGGTGTGTGCCCAGGAGGGTGTGTATGCCCAGGAGGGTGTGTGCCCAGGCGGGTGTTTGTGCCCAGGCGGGTGTGTGTGCCCAGGAGGGTCTGTGTGTCTGGGGAAGGTCTGTGTGTCTGAAATGGTCCAGCTGCTCAGCACCCCTTCCTCGAGGAGCCTTCGCCCCGGGTGTGCCCTGGCGCTGCTGGGAAGCTCGCTGGGCCAGCCGAGGGTCACCGCAGAGAATGAATGGGCCCCGGAGGAGGAGGGTATCGAAGAGCAACTCCGTATGCCTTTGTTTAAAACAAAAACAGTAAATGAGTCAACATTTTCAAATGCAGGTAAAGCTGAATAATTCAAATTCAGTGGAGCCTGGAATCTAATCTCTGGTCTTCGTCTTCTCCAGGAAGTTAGAGACCGTAAGCGCCTGACCGGCAAAGCGCTGGACGACTGCAGGCTGGGCGTGGCGCCCAGCGGAGCGGCTTCTGCAGAGGGAGGCCCCCTCTCAGGGCCTTGGGAGGCAGAGGAGGGGACCCCAGCCAGCAGCTGCTGGAGTCTGGGGGACACAGCATGGGCGGCAGGAGAGAAGGCGGGCACGGCCGGGTGCACAGAGGCAGAGGAGGGCCCTGCCCCCCTTCCCCGCCGGGGGTCGTTTGTGCCTTGACTGCTAGGAAGCTCAGAGGTGCAGGCCCAGGACCCCTCTCTGAGTCACCAGACGCTTGCTCTCTGCCATTTTTCCACCACCCCATTAACTGGCATTTTCTTTATTATAAATAGCCCCAAATCCCTTCTGGAAACAGGCGGGCGGTAACTGGATGCCCAGAGGAAGGATGCGCCCCGGCCGTGGCTCCGGCGCCGCACACGTCCTGGCCCGCCCTGTGCTCCGAGCTGCTTCGCGGGAGCCCCGGCCCCACACCCTCGTCACCCGGTTCTCAGCGATAAGTAAGACACGTAGGGCTCTGCACGTGTGGAGACCTTTCTTTACAACCATGGTTACGGGGCAGGAAACGTCCTTTCACGTTAATGCGCTAAATGCTGGGGGCCAATTGCGGCGAGGCCGGGGCGTGCCACGCGGCCGTCAGGCGGGTGCTGCCCGGGCCTTGTCCCGCCTGCGGAGGAGCCCGGCGCCCCGGGGCTCAGGAGGGACGCTCGGCTCCTGCCCGACCCCAGCGTCCTGACAGCAGGCCCAGGGGAAACCCTGTGCCCCCACCCCTACCCCCGCTCNCAGGCCAGACGGCCCCCTCCCCTGGGCGTCTGCACCCTGCACCGGTGGGGGGTGCAGGCGCGAGCCGGGCGCCCGCGGTCCGGCGTGTGGCCTCAGGGACACTCCTGTGAGCAGAGTCGCACCCAACGACGGCAGCGCCAGGTAGGCCAGTGATGTGGGCTGGGCCTCGTTCCCACAGACTGCCCGTCCCCGGACGCCTGCCGGCCGGCGCCCCCGGGACTTGGCTGTGGCCTTAGTGCTCTGAGCCCCGTGTCCCAGAATCCCTGTGGCGGTCACACCCGACGGCTGGCCGCCCCGAGGCCCGAGTGCCCCGGGCTCTGGGCCGCAGCCTCGAGCTGTCGGGCCTGCTTCCCGGGGCGCGGGGGGCCGGGCTGCCCTAACCAAGCCCCCTCGACCGGGCAGCGCCAAACGGGAAATTCACTCTCCCTGGAGGCCGGTGGTCTGAGCCTGTGCTCCCCGGAGGGCCTGGAGGAGGAGCTTCCGGTGTCTTCCAGCCCCTGGTGGTGCCGGAGCCCCTGGCTTCCCACCATGTGTCCCCAGTCCCGTGGCTTCTCTGGGTGGGGTCTGCCGCACCCCCTCTGAGGATGGCAGCCCTGTCCCGGCCTCCTCATCCAGGACGGCACCCTCATCACACCCGCAAAACCGTGAGCTGCCACCGGGGTCTGCTCAGCCCGGCACACCTCCTCCTGCAACCGGCGGGAGGCGGGTCTGCTCACTCCGTCCCTGTGGCTCAACGCCCCCAGGCCCCCGCACTGTTAGCACCCGATGAGCTGCGGGCTTCGTGTGGACGCCCTCTGCGAAAGGCCGCTCCGAACCCCAAACCTCAGCAACGAATGTCCGCGGCCTCCTGGAGCCCAGGCTGAGCACAGGCCACGGGGCATGTCTGTCGCTGGGCCACGTCACTGGGTGCAGGGCCCTCTCCCAGCTCGTGGAAGACCCCGTGGAAGACCCCACGGCCACTGGCGCAAACCACACCCCGGGCGCCAGCCGGCCAGGCCGCCGGCCCTCGCGGCACGCGGGAGCTGGTCTCCCCAGTGTCCAGACAGCCCTGTCCCGGCCGACACCCGCCGAGCCCAGAAGGGTGTGCGCAGCGTCGTGCGGTGCCCGAGGACGTGCTGTGGCTTCGCTGCGATCCAACCGTTAACGTCCCGCGGGGAAGAGCTTCATCACACACACGAGATAAACAGAGACCGAGGTCCCGAGCTCAGGTCTGGACGCTTCTTCCCGCAGGTGCCAGCTCCACTTCTAGAGGCTCTTCCAGGGGTGAGACCCTCGGCCCGGCCTGCCTTCCGCGCAGCTGAGACAGCACGGGGGCCGCTGAGGCCACGCCTCTCAGCCCGTCAGCACCCCAGCCTGCTGGAGGGGGGCCATTCCTCTCATCGCTGGGGCTCCTCCCTTCCTCTCCCAGGAGGGAGTCTGACGGACCCTAGACACGTGGGGGAGGGTCCTTTGGTCCTCAGTCCGCAGACACCCACGTTGTCCACATGCGTGTCTGAGGCTGGACCCCAAGGGCACGAGCACCGTGTCCTGAAAGTTCCTGACCTTCTAGGTGACTCTGAGGAAACAAAGGTGGTCCAGGCAAAGTGAGAGGCACGCAGCCCCTCCCCCAGCTCAGGGCCAGCCCACCCCCCACAGCAGCCGTGTCTGATGCCAGGGGCAGGCTGCGGGCACTGGGGGGGTGCTGACCCCCGGAGCCCTGGGGTGGGGGGCCAGAGGCTTCCCTGCAGGGGCTTCCCTCGTGAGCCCCCATCCCCCTCCAGCGCCTGGGAATCTGCTACCAGGGCAAGCGTCAGGCCGCAGAGATCGAGGTCAGACCCCGGCGCGTCCCTCCCTCCAGCATCAAGCACTTCATCGACTCGGCCACATGGGAGTCGCCCCCTGGTTTGGGGCCTGACGTGGAAAAGCTAATACTTCCGTCGAGCTCCCTCCTCGACCGGCAGGCCCGCCCCTGCAACCGCGTCTCGCCCGGCCCTTAGGACCCGCACTCAGGACGGCTCCCGGGACCCGGAGCCGCCACAGAAAGACCCCAAAGCTCACAGGACGTGAGGACGGGAATATTTTTCTTTTCTGTTTTAACCGAAGGAAGAGATGTTGTCCTCTCTTTGTTTTACCTCCGTAATTTCAATTTCTGTCTTTTTTACAAATTTTTTAATGTTTTTATTTTTGAGAGTGAGAGAGAGAGAGTGAGCAGGGGAGGGGCAGAGCGCGAGGGAGACACAGGATCCGAAGCAGCTCCAGGCTCCGAGCTGCCAGCCCAGAGCCCGACGTGGGGCTCGAGCCCACAAACCGCGAGATCACGACCTGAAGTCAGACGCTTAACCGACTGAGCCCCCCAGGCGCCCCTAAAGTTATTTCTAAAATTGCTTAATAAGTTTTTCATTTTACATAACTTTACAAAAGCAACACAGAGTTCTCGTGAGCCCCACACCCACTGAGCCCTGCTGCTAACACCTCACGCTGTGCTGTGTGAGTCCCACAGACGCTGCGCCAAATGGATGCGTGATGAACCCGGGTCAGCACGTCATCATTAACCTAATCTTATTTGTTCAGGTTTCTTCCGCGTGACCTGACGCCCTCCTTCTGTCCGGGGACCCTGTCCAGGCAGGTCCGCACGTCCCACGTGGACCTCACGTGACCGTGGGCTCCTCGGGGCTGTGGCAGCCTCCCAGACGGTCCTCGTTTCTGACACCCGGATGGTTTCGAGGGCGTTTTAGGTGCCCCTGGTCGGGGNCGGTGGCGACACTGGAGTTATGGACTTGAGGGCGAGGGGCTGCCCTCGGTCGGGGTGAGCCATGCACAGGGTCATCACGGCTGACGCTGGCGTGGCTGCGGGGCTGGGGGTCCGACGGGCCCCACACGGAGCCGCCCCAAGCCCTTCTCTGTGACAGACCCGCCCCCAGGGTGGGCTCCCTCCTGGAGGGCAGAGTCCCCGAAACGACGCTGAGTTCCTCCACACGGGCCGTCTGTCCTCTCCCTCGGCTTCCTTCTCACATAGTAACTCCTGGGTCGCGTTTAGACTCTGTTAGAAGCAGGTGACCTGGCGTTTTTCCCGCCAGGAAGCGCAGAGCAGCAGCCCGAAGCCCCCCGTGACCCAGACTGGAAATGCTCCCTCCCTGGCCGGCACCTTCTCCAGCGCACCCAAGGCCCCGCCGACCCGAGGCTGCTCTGCCCCGACCCCACCCTCCCGGGTGCCTGCGCCCTCCCTGTCACACACCCGCCCTCCACTCCACCCCACCGTCCCCCACATCTAATCTGCACAGAAGTATGTGGAAATAGAGACCCCAGAGCAGTACTCACGGCCGGCCGGGAGGACCTGCCCGTCCCCGCGGCTCTGTGTCAGCACCCACGAGGGGCCGAGGGCTCCCACGGGTGGGCAGGGGGGCCCTCATGGTGCGGGGCTCCAGGTCAGAGACGCAGGACTCTGCTCCACAGCCTGCCCTCGGCCCTGCTCTGCCCTCAGCGTCCCCATCTGTGAAATGGGCTTCCGAGCACTCCGTCCCAGGCCGCCCTGAGCTCTGCACGAAACGGATGTGGTTCAGCAACTGCATGCAGAGCGCCCCACGCATCTCTCACTGTGGGTGGCATCCGCCGTGTGTTTCTCAGGACCCGGGGAGCAGCTGCACCAGCTGAGGGATGGGCTGACGGTGGAGACCCCGAGGAGAAGGGACGGACACGGCAGGCAGGACCCAGGCCTCTAGCAGCCGAGGGTCAGGGCCCCGTCCACTCTGCCACAGGCCTGTCTGTGGCCCTGAAGCACTGGAAGTCTCCGTGGCAGGAAGAGAGGCTCCGGCCTCCACGACAGTGCTGCCAGGTGATGCCCGGGGAAGGTAGGCACCCCAGCAGCCACATCGGGGCCCGGGCTCTGCTGGGGACTGGACGCAGAGACGCCCCTGGTCCAGGGCCGGCCGACGCCTCTGCCCAACAGCAACATCGAGACGCAGCCTTGCCACGGGGCCTCCTCCCGGGAAGAGCCTGCAGGCCTTGCACCCCCTCCTCGCCCCGCACACGAGCAGAGCCCTGAGGCGCCTGGGCTGCCGGCCTCCAGGTTGGGCCCCGGTCCGGCTTGCCTGGGGGCAGGGAGGGGAGCGCCCGGCGCCTGGAGTCTCCTGACGGACGCTGCTGCTGCGTGGCCACAGGGTGTGTGTGTCCCCCGGGCCTCGACCTGGAGGGGGCCCCCCAGAGCTGCCTGGCCGACATTTGCTTCAGGATCCCGGGCCCACAGGGAGCGTGAGAAGTTCACGCGGACTTGGTGTCCAGGCGCGGCGGTGGCGGGAGGGAGCTAATCTAATATTCGCTCCGACTGCGAGGATCGCACGCTAAGGGCCGCTCTCCCTCCATCACCGCAGCCCCCGAGCCCTAAACCAGGCAGCTTTAACAGAAACATGTGTCTTTCCAAATTAGCTCCGCATCTAAGAATAATAAGATGGCGAGAGTTGTATTAATTAACTTATGGCGAGCGGGTTGTTTTATCTGCTGCAAAGGGAGCCCGCATTTATTAAGCCACGAGCGTGATCCAGGCCCCACTGGGCACGTCTNGTCCCCAGCTCCGCCACCAGCATTTTAGACTCCGCGTGAGCTCCCCGTAGAAGCGAAGTCGGGGTTTCTGCGAGGAGCAGGCCGGAAGCCGAGCCTGGCCGAGGCCCGCCTGCTGACCGGCCGGGGTGTGACTCAGCAGGGAGGGGCACCCCGCCTCGAGGGCACGCTCTGCACCGGCTCCATGACCTGCCGTCCAGGGAAGTGCAAGGCAAGGGCCGAGGGGTCCGGTCGGCCCCCTCTGGTCGGGTGCCAGGTAAGTGAGGCTGGGGGCGGGGCGGAGCCATGTCCCCATGCAGTCGGTGACCGTCAAGGGCGGGGCAGCCGGGCCGTGGACCCAGGAGGGCAGAGCCAGCCTGTCACCCGTGGACGGTGGGTGGGCTGTGGGCACCTGCACCCACGGGTGCCCACAGCCCTGCATGGACGGAGCGCGTCCTCCCAGAGCTCAGGAGCACAGCCGCGGGTGCTGGCTCGGCGGTGGAACATTCTGGGGCTGAGCCAGGAAGCAGGGCTCAGGGGGACGGTCCGAGCCGTCAGCAAGGAGGACGAGGTGAGCGTGAGGCGGGAACCAGGCTCACGGCCGAGTGACAGTGGGACACACGGGGACAGCACCGGACAGCTTCGTGGCCCGTGTCTGACACCTCAGATGCCACAGGAAATCACACGTAACCCCGTTCCTGAAATTTCAACACCCTTTGGAACAAATGACGTTTGTGGTGCTTTCTGTACAGTTTAGGAAATTCCCCCGTTTTCACCACGTGCTGTCCCAGAAACAGGAGCCGAGGGAACACGGCAGCAGGTGCCCTGGGCAGCGGCCCCCACACCCGCCCGGGGGCGTGGAGGCCCCAAGATCTCAGGGTGGCCTCTGCCCCCACAACGGCACCTCCCGCAGGACCATGCCCTGGGCCGCCCTCACCTGCCGGCCGAGCGCCCTGTGCCCTGACGCAGAGACGGCCCCTTCTCCCTTGTGGGGGGCGGCGTGCTGGCCAGGACGGCGCTCCTCCTGGGGCCTGAGCGGGCTGGTCCCGCCCGCCTGCTCCCCACGCTCTGTAGCATCACGGCGCCCAGAGCGCCTGGCGTCCCGGCCCCAGGAGCCGGCCGAGCCCAGGCCCAGGGATGGCAGGCCTGCGGCGCCTCCTGCCTCGGGGTGGGGTCTGCCGTGGGAGGCGAGGCGCGTCCGCTGTTGCGCTCGGCCAGGCGGGGCTCCCCAGGTCGCCAAAGCCTGTGCTTCTGTCCCTCCTGTCGCAGGCTGGGGCTTTGGGGCCGTCGCCGTGTCTGTCTCCCTCTCTCGCCGGCCTGAGAATGGCCTTCGGCACCAGGGAAAGGCCCAGGAACCGTGCGTGTGAAGTGGGCGTGCCTTTGCACAGACACCTAGCAGACGGTCCAGGGAAATGAGCACTGAGCGGCGGGCCCCCGGCCCTGCATCGGGCTCCTCGCGGGTCCGTGTGTGCTCACAGCAGCCTGTGGTCTGTCCCGCTGGGTTTCGGCCCAAGCCCTCTGGGTCGGAGTCTCCTTGGCTGGGCCTCCTTCATCGCTGCCCTCCCGCCGTGCGCCCACACTCCCTGCAGGCAGGCGGGGAGACGGCGCGGGGCCCCTCGGGCCCAGGACGAGGGAACGGGAGTGCCACCAGACACGCTTGGAACGCGGTGCTGCCGTCCCTGACGGTGCACACGGCCTGGGTCAACCACTGCGTGTGTGGGCTTGTCCGTTTTCTGCCCCGCGGTGGGGTGTTCGTCACTAGTCTCCACAGGGGCCCCCAGCCTCTGAGAGCCCGTCCAGCGGACCCTTCCGTTCGTTGTGCGAAGCCCCAAGTGCCTGGGCCCCGGCCTGTGGAGGACACAACTCCCGAGCTGCGCGTTTGCCGGACCCGAGTGGCATGCAGACAGAGACACACCAGGGGCTTCTGGGACACAGCCAGCGTGGGACCCTGGCCACAGGTGACACGTGCCAGCAGAGGAGGGGGACCCTGGCCACCTGGGAGGGGCTCCCAAGCGCCGAGAGCAGGCAGGTCTCCTCACATCGCCTTGAAGGAGGCCGTCACCTGCAGCCCCTCCCGAATGAGCACAAGGCCGTGGGCATGGCCGGTGGGTCTGGAGACACAGACGGCCACACGGAGCCATCAGCAGCCTCGCCGTGGCTTCTCCGACAAGCAGCCCGCAGGCCACATCGCTCGGCTGCCCGGCGTCGGTGGGCAGACTGACCGAGGCAGCAGGAGAGCCTGTCTGTGGGGAAGGAAGCTGGCCCCCCGGCCGCCGTGCGGGAAGGAAGCTGGCCCTTAGCCTCAGCGACAGGCAGGTGACCTTTATTACTTTATTTTTTATTTCTGAGAGAGAGAGCACGGGAGAGGGGCGGAGAGAGAGACAGAGAGAATCCCAAGCAGGCTCCGTGCTGCTGGCGCAGAGCCCGACGCAGGGCTGGAGCCCATGAACCTGAGATCGTGACCTGAGCTGAAACCAAGACTTGCACGCTTCATTGACTGAGCCCCTGGCGCCCCAGGCAGATGACCTTTAAAGGTGGATGGAGCCCAAGATGGGCTCAAGTAGAAACTGCTCAGTGTCCAAGACCAGTCCCAGGCCCTGGAGCTGAGGTCTCTGCCAGCTCCCGCCCCGGGCTGGGGGCCAGGGACACCCCACGGGCGGCTGTGGAGGCGAGGCCGTCACAGGCACGGGGACGGTGCATCTCTTCTCCTCAAGCAGCAATCGCTCTACAAAGTGAACGCACGTGGTTACCTCCATCGGGCACCAGAGCAAACCCAGGAGCCGGGTGCCCTCGGTGGGACCCCTCAGGAGACCGGACGCTGGGCTCAGCCTGTGGCTTCTAGTGTGAGCCCGGGCCAGGTGTGCCCGTCACCAAGGCCCCGGGTCTGGTCGACTCTGTAGCTGGAGCCCTGTGGACAAGGGGGAGCAGGACTGTGTTGGTGAGGCCTGCCCTGCACACGCAGGCCCACGGGCAGTTAGGCCCACGGGCACACGGGCACACACGGGCACACGGGCACACGGGCACACACAGGCACATGAGCAGTTAGGCCCACAGGCACACGGGCACACACAGGCACATGGGCACACACGGGCACATGGGCACACACAGGCACATGAGCAGTTAGGCCCACTGGCACACGGGCACACACAGGCACATGGGCACACACGGGCACACGGGCACACACAGGCACATGAGCAGTTAGGCCCACGGGCACACGGGCACACGGGCACACACAGGCACATGGGCACACACAGGCACATGGGCACACACGGGCACACGGGCACACACGGGCACACACGGGCACACGGGCACACACCAGCACATGCCAGGGCACACACAGGCACATGGGCACACGCGGGCACACACGGGCACATACAGGCACACACAGCACACGCGGGCAGTCACCACTGCCCCGCCCCTAACAGGGCTCCGGCCCTGACCTTGCAGGTGGGCCTGGCGTGATTGCGGTCCACACCTGTGCCGGCCGCGGGCGCTGGCGGCATGGATAGTGTGGGCAGCAGGAGCAGCCGCGGCCTGCGGGTCGGGTAGACCGTGGGGTTGGGTACTCAGACCCGAGGGACTGAGCCCCACGCTATGGGCAGCTGCACGGGGCAGGGCTCGCTTCATCCACTGTGCTCCCGACGTCCGCCACATGCTTCCTCGCCGTTCTCTCGCCCGAGCAACGTGTGGGGGCAGGAGCCGCACGTGTCCTGGGCAGGAAGTCTCCCAGCGCCTCGTGTCGGGGGCGAAGCTGGAGGGGGACAGGGGAAGGCCGTGAGCAACAGCCGGTCTGGTGGCTTTGGCCTTGGTTCAGTATTGTCAGAGATGGGGGCGTGTGGCTGACAGCAGCGTAGTCACGAGGAGCGAGTCGGCCGTTCCCCCTACCTGCTCACCAAGTGCCCGGCTGGGCCGGTCCGGGCGCCAAGCAGAGGCACCTCCCAAGGCCCCGCCCTCCCTGCGCACCCTGCACCCCTGCTCCCAGCAGCTGGTGCAGTGAAGGGGGAGGTCGCTGCTGATCACACTCGGAGGTGGATGGAGTGACCGTCCAGGCGTAAGTGTCCGTATCAAGTGTCCATAAATAATGTTTCCTGCCTGAACCCTGGCTCTCCGGGGGGACTTGCCAACCGCAGGGAACAGAGAAACAGAGACACCCGCCCCCTGCTTCTTGGGCCCCCCGCCCCACGGACGTGGACGCCCCGGACAGAGGGACACTCGGCTCTGTCCAGCCCCGGCAGCCGGACCTTGACTCCGAGATGTACGTGCGCAGACGTTAAGGAGAACTGTGTTCACGGAAATTCAACGTCCAAAAACAAATGGAAACACCCAATTTCTCCGAGCTTGTGCTGGGACTCCAGGTCTCCGGCTCGGCGAGAACCAGACACGTCCGCGTGCCCGCGGGAACCGGGACCAGGGGGAGGTCCATCCGCGGAGCCCAGGGGCGCTTCCACGCGGAAAGGGGTACTGGGGGTCCGGTGTGACGTCCTCAGGTTCACGATGGAGGTGGCGCCCGGCGACGCCCCAGAGCACCACCATGGTGGCTGTCGACCGGGACCCGACCCTGTGGGCCCCGGCCCCACCCACGGGCCTTCTGCCTCACCCGCGGGCTTAAACCACCACCCGCCAAACCGCCGCTGCTGGCTGACTGGTGAGAGATTGGCTCCAGTCCCCGTTACAAACTCCAGCCCAGGGACCCCGGGGCCCAGGACACAACCAGCCGGTCCACAAGGTCAGGACCAGCTCGTGGTGGCGCCGAGGGGCTGTCAGCCTCTGAAGCGTGCCCATCCACCATCATGCTCTCGCTGTGGAGCACATGACTCAGGGCACCAACGAGTACCGTTAACACAGCAAGGCAGTGCTAACTTTATGACACTCAGCCCTCAAGCGCGGATCACGCACTGTTCCGTGTGAACCTCCAGAGCGCGCCGAGTCCGCCTGATGCTGCCGGGAAAGAGGCGCCTGGCCCGGACCAAACCGGGACTCAAGACCCAGCCACCACCGTGGACTCGGCCATGGGCGCCAGGCAGATGCGCTCACAAATGAACAAGGTGGGCACTTTGCTTCAAGGCAAACGACCCAACAGCATTTGCTGCTGACAACAAAATGTCAACTTTCCGGAAAACATTAGAACTTTGGAAAACTCATCCGGTGGCTGGGCTCTGCCCCACTCTCCACGTTTCTGAGCAGGTTGGTGGCGATAGGACGTTAGGACTTGTCAGTGTTGTATAAGAGACGCGTGGACATTCGGCGGACCTGCACGGCCCAAACTCGCTCCAAACACCAGTGCACGGTGCTCGGAAACCACACCGGCCAGTCCGGCCAGTCACAGGGAGACCAGGACCAAGCAGTTCGCTGGCGTGGCTCGAGTCCACGTGGCGGCTGGCCCTTGAGAAACTAGCATTTGTCACAATTTGTGTAATTTCACTTTTTTAAGTGTTTTATTTGTTTCTGAGAGAGAGAGACAGCGTGAGCAGGGGAGGGGCAGAGAGAGAGGGAGTCACAGAATCTGAATCAGGCCCCAGGCTCCGAGCTGTCAGCACAGAGCCCGACGTGGGGCTCGATCCCACAAACCGTGAGATCATGACCTGAGCCGAAGTCGGACGCGTAACCGACTGAGCCCCCAGGCGCCCGTGTAGTTTCAAAGAATAGTCACATTTGTATGAAAGGACTAACAAAATGCTCCCCTTTTCCAACTAAGTATATGGGGATAAAGATGAGATTCTAACTACTAAACCAGACGTAAAAGAGATTCTTCTCGCTAAAAACTTTTCCTTATGTTTCATAAAAGCTTACTTACACTAATACTTGAAGGGTTAATTATTGTTACTTTTAAACGAATCAATCATTAAATATCTTTAAAATTCCTCAGCTTTAATTGCCAGTCTATGTCTCAGTAGGTGCCCACCACGGAAACAAAAGCTCTCGGGGGTCTTCAATAACTTTGAAAGGTGTTCTGAGACCAAAAGAAATAATAACTGCAAGATATTCTAGCTTTGCACAAGTTGGCAATTTTCTAAGAGGGCTTTTTATTAACAGAGTAAATATTCAGTCTGTTTTCCCCATGTCATGGCTGGAAAGTGCAGTGGGGCGATCTTTCTGTGGATGTGGAAGAGCATTCCAGAGGCCTGCCTGGAGGAGTTGGCACTGTGAGTTCCGCAGCGAAGGCCACGCACCTGTCTGTGCCTCCCTGGGTTTTGTGCTGGTCCCACGGCAGGCCCCACAGCTTCTGTCCAGATTCTGGTCTGACACCCAAGCAGCCATTGTTCANAATCTGATTCAGCAACTATGTGCTGGGCATCTGTTCCGCTGTGCTGTCCCGGGGGACTGCAAATGCACAATAATTCGCTTCCCTGATTAAAGAGCGCATCCCGACCAGCGTGAGTGTCATGGACCTGAGCTGTCGGGAAAGCTGCAAGCGGCCGTGACCTTCACACGGGGATGCCGAGCGCTCCTCAGGGTTTCCAGGCTGAGCTTGGTCTCTGTGCCGAGCTCAGGGGCAGAGCTCCAGGCGTGAGGACTCGGCACCCGCGTGTCAAACGCAGCTGAAGCATCTGCGCTGGGGATGCCAGGCTGTGCCAGTGCGGGGGCAGAGGAGATGCTTCGTATGTGGGAAATCAGCTTTGCTTCAAGACGGTGACCAGCAAATCCAGCCGAAGACTGGAATCGGGGGGGGGGGTCACAAGCAGGACACGGGGGCCGAAGCCTCGGGGATGGACCCAGAGCACAGGCTGTGGACGGACCACGCCAGCCCGTGTCCTCCGGCTCCGCTCCGTGGCTTCAAGTGCGCACACGGTCCCGCTCAGCGGTCTCCGGTGGGGCTGCTGCCCGTGGGCGTCCGCGGACCGAAGCCCCTCGGGACGGAGGCAGACGCGCACACTGGCCTGGGCACAGCGCCGTCCGCTCTCACGCAGGTGACACTGAGGTCAGTGGTGGGTAAACGGGACGTCCCACGGTGGCGTGGCTCTCTGTTCCGTGTGTGGCTGTGTCCACCCCACACGAAGCCCCGTGGGTGGCATGGGCTCTGCGGCTCTCTGGCCACTGTCACCCCGTCTCCCTGGAGCTGGGCTCAGAGCAGGCGAGGCGGTGCCGGGACAGGCCTGGGAGTGAAGGCAGAGCGCAGACCCCACAGGAGGTGGCCAGAGTCGGGGGCCCAGCCTGGGGGTCACAGGCTGTGGGCAGATCTTCACGGTCCTCAGTCCCAGCCGTTGGGGACCGTGTGTGCTTGTTCAGGGACTTTTCAACAAGGACCCTGCCTGGCGTGGGGACCCTGACCCGGAGGCCCTGCTCGGTCCGTGGCCCCCACCCCACCTTAGCCCCTGCCCCACGCACAGCTCGAGAAGGGGGCCTGTGCGCAGGGCAGAGCTGCCGGAAGGTGCCCTCTCTTCCTGGCATGGCCGGTGCCTGGTCCCTGGGGTCCTGCAGCAGAGGAGAGTCAGCAGAGGGGGAGGCCGGGGCGAGGCCACGCAGCAGGAAGGGGGAGGCTGGGGCCGGCTCCCTGGGGTGGGTGGAACTTGCTAAGGGAGTGCGGTTGTGTGTGGTGCCTGGGGAGGCAGGGCCACAGGCATCGCATCTTCAGAAATGGCCGAGACCAGGGGCGCCTGGGGGCTCAGTCGGTTAAGCGTCCGACTTCAGCTCAGGTCATGATCTCAGGGTTTGTGGTTTCGAGCCCCGCGTCGGGCTCTGTGCTGACAGCTCAGAGCCTGAAGCTGCTTCGGATTCAGTGTCTCCCTCTCTCTCTGGCCCTGCCCCGATCGTGCTGTCTCTCTCTCTCTCTCTCTCTCTCAGAAATCAATAAAACATTTTAAAAAAAATTAAAAAAGAAATGGCCAAGACCAGTGCCCAGACCAGGCCTGGGGACAGAAGAGACGCTTGCCCTGTGGGAGGGCACAGCAACCAAGATGGCCTCCCCAAGGCCCCTCCTAGGCCCCTAGACTCATGGGGCCACAGGAGACAGAGACTCCCCAGGAATGAAGGACACTGGCTCCCCTCAGAGCTGCGGGTGGGATTAATTTGATATGACAGAGAGAATACACTGGCATTCCACACGTGCCCAGGTTCACAGAGTGAGAAGCCGAGAAGACACGAAACCCGGGACCCCAGCCTGGACGCCTGCAGCCCATCTGACCCCTTCACGCTCTACTCGGTGTCTCCACGGGAAGCTGACGTGGAGCCAAGGCCCCGACGCCTGATCGTGTCCTGCCTGTAGCCTGTCCCCGAGCGTCACTCATAAAGCTCCCCTCCGAAACCTCAGCGTGTCCCCAGCGCCCATTCTCGTAAGACTGACCCTCCAGTCGGACTTTCCAGGAGCCCGGGGACCCTCCTCCCCCTGCATCTGACACGGAGAACGTTCCCCACCGGGCGGGCCCTTGGGGCTTCATGACGCCGGCCAATTCCCAGCCGATGCCGGAAAGCTGCCCTCTGTGTCCTCCGCAGCCTGGCCCGCGGGAACCGGGGCACAACCCAGAGGCCCCGCTGCTCCGGGCTCCTGCACTGTGGGGTGTGCTGGCCGCTCCGCTGCAAGAAACACCAGACCCCTCAGGCCTTTGACCTTCATGCCGCTCAACACCGAGACGTGTAGCCCCCAGGCCACCCTAAGGGGCTCCGGCCGGCGTCCCCGGGGCCGGGGGTCAGCACAGCGCCCTCGCAGCCGGGGTCCCGTGTGCTCGCCGCCCTGGAGAGGACGCCTCGGGTGCTCTCTGCTGCCCGGACCCTGCGCCGTCTGCACTTAGACATCCCTGTGGCAGCAGGGAGGGCGTGCGGCCAGACTGCAGG
>NW_027527956.1:8624894-8648220 GCF_008692635.1 Crocuta crocuta
GGTCCTGTCCAGCGGGCAAGGCCTTCGTGCACCTGAGTGGCCGCGCGGTCCTGGCGGAGAGTGAGCTCTGCGCGCTGCAGTCGGACCATCCTCCCCAGGGTGCTTCCTCCCCAGGCGAGCCAGCCGGCCCCCCGGCCCCGGCCCTCGGGGCCCAGGTTTGCCTCCGGCTCGTAAGGCAGAAGGAAAGATGTGGTTTGACGTGACAACGTTGGAAAAGTAATCGTGAAAAATAAGACGGAGCAGCTCCAAGGGGCTGGAGGGGGATCCGGGCCCGGCTCCTCTGAAACCCGCCCCGCACGGAGGCCCCTCGGCTCCGCTCAGCCTCCACCGGCCCCCAGGGCCCCCACGGCCCCCACGGCCCCCTGGTCACCCTCCTGCTCTCACCAGAAAGTAAAGTGTCAGCAGCTTCTGCGTCTGGCGTATCAGTAAAACAGAAAGGAATAATTGCTCAAGTACGTACACACACGCGTGTGCACACACATGCACACACACGCGTGTTTGCATGTATGCGTGTCGTCTTCGCATGGAACGCACATGTTTTATTTATTCATCTTCACCTCGCACGAGAGCCGTGGGGCTGCGCGCCTCGGGCGCGGTGGGGGCCGCCAGCCCACCTGAGACGGTCGTTCCTGCCGAGGCAGCCGCTCTCTGAGGACAGGCTCTGCTCGTTCGCGGGGCCGACCCTCCACGGAGCCACCGCATCTGACGAGCAGACGCTGAACCGTGGCCGGGCCCCGCGGAGACACGGCGCTGGGTGCCTGCTAGACTCTGGCACGTTTTCCTCCACCGAGCAACACACCGCCGCTGCCCATATTTCTGCTCGAAGACGCCTGTGTACCACGCGTGGTGGACTCCGTAACGAGCTCGCCGCCAGAGCTCGGGCCCGGAGGCAGCTCGTCTGACCCGCGTGTTTTCTCCGCGAGCGCATCACGCCCTCCTGCGCTCACGGGCACTCAGACAGCTCTCCGGCACTTCGTGTGGGGCCGTTTTATACCCTGAGATCACCCACAAATACCACCCCAGCGTGCGGACCGTGGCACTAAGAGGCCACAAGGGCCCGTGCTCACAGTCTGGGCCTGAGGCGCGCCGGCCACGGCCCGTGTGCACAGGGAGCAAGCTCCTCTGGGAACTGTGCCAGGTTTGCGCCCATGACTTTGTCTGGCGTCACGATGACATCATGTGCATCATCTTCTTGCGCTAAAGGCCATGACTGGACCACGGCCACAACTGGATCACGGTCACTCAGGATCTGCTTCTTTTTAAGAACCTGGACTCGGAACACTGTCTCCGTATTTCCAAACTCCTCTGCGGTGAAAGCCATTGCCACGGACACTCCGGGCCAAAGTGTGAAGGACGGACAAGAATAGCAATTCCAGACCGTCCAGCCGGTGGTGGCGACACTGAGTCCATCAGGGAGACAGACCTTGTGCGGCCCCCTCACCTTGTTAGGCCAGGCCCCACATCTGAGTGGGAAATGACCCGGAGGCTGAGCTGGGGTCCTGGGGCAGAGAGCTGAGGACAGTGACAGCCCTTGGAAATGTCAACAAAACGAGTTATGTCCCCTGTCCTGGGCTCAGGGTCGGGGAGAGTCCCTCACGGGAAGGGCGGTCATGGGCCCCACTGCAGTGGAGGCTCCTGACGTGGGAAAGGGGGGCTCCCGCTATGAGACATTCCAGCTTCTCCTTTGCACCAGCAGCAGATCTGTGGACACGTGTTTCCTTCCGAGGGGCACCCAGACAGACAGCGGAGCGAGATGACACTGAGGGTCAGCGTCCGCCGGGGCAGGTGCTGTGGAGACGAGTGGCCTGCGGGCCCCGTCCTCATCCACGAGCTCCTGGTCTCCGTGGGGCCCATCACCACGACTCTGACAACCTCAGTGCCTGGGCCTGACCCCCGAGAGCCTGACGGGGCAGCAGCTTTGGGCCAGCGAGCGGCCTAGGGGCACCTCCCCTGGGCAGGAGGATGTCGGGCCCCGGGGGCCAGGGAGCCCGCTGGCCGGCAGTGACGCCTGTCACTGTGTGTCTCCGGGCACGAAGTCCCCACATCCCTCCTGAGGGTCTTGGTCTCACCTGCCACACCTTCCTTGGTGATGAGGAAGTGTCCCATGGATGAGGGACGTAGGGAGGCGGGCAGCGGCCTCCATCGCGTGGACACCAACACGGCGCGTTGGCCCTGGCTTGCTCAGCTGCCTGTGTCCTCCCCCAGAGCCCGGCCGACGCCGGTGACCCTGAGAAAGAGCAAGCAGAGCCCCTGGTGGACATTTGCAGCAAAGTGCGGGCATCTGCAGAGAGAGCTGGGCCTTCAGCCTCACGTCCTGAGCTGAGAGACTCTGTCTGGGGGAGAGGGGGAGGGAGGGCGGCTTCTGGACCCCCAGGACCCGCCAGGATCCCCCAGGACCCCCCAGGACCCCCCAGGACCTGCCAGGATGCCCCAGGACCCCCCAGGGCCCCCAGGACCCCCGGGGCTCTGAGACCCCAGTAAACCCAGCCAGAATTTCCTACCCTGCCCCTATTAGTTTGCCACGTTAGGTTTGAATTTCAGATCAACAACAAATAATATTTCAGGATAAATATATCCCAAATCACTTACTGCGCAGCTGGAAGGGGAAAGGGAAGGGGCGGCGGTGATCATGCCCGTCAGTCTCGGCCGCCTCCCGGGCACCAGCACCACTTTGCAGAGTCCCAGTGGGCCAGGAGGCAGCCAGCCGGAGAAAGCGCAGACCCAGGTGCGGAGGTGAGGGGCGGCCATGGGGGCCAGAACCCCCCTCAGTCCGGGTGGACGTGTGGGCCTTCCGGCCACCTTAAGGGTGTGGGAGGCTGGACGGGCAGGGGCACTGCGGGTGGGGGCTGAGGGGCCAGGCTGCATGGGGACCCGAGTGCCCAGAGCCCCGTGGGGACCATGGGGACCACGCCTGACTGGCCCCGAGTCCGTGGCTAACAGTGAGCGCCAGGACAGGTGGTCCTGGAGCGGCCCAACAGTGGGCAGCCTACGGCGCCCCCTCTGCCCAGTCCTTGCGCCCACAGCGCACTCGGCTCTCTGGAAAGCCTGCAGTGGACACACATCGATGGCGACCTGGAAATTGCCTTGGGGAGGGGGGGTCCCTGAGGGCTCAAGGGCAGTGGAAATCTGTGTTCTGAGCTTTCCTGGCCCCCTGGTGTGGAAAGCCCCCTGGGTCTTGGCTCAGGGCAGGGAGGGCAGGGAGCCCAGAGTGCGCATGGTCCCCTGGTCTCTGCTGTCCCCTGAGCCTCGGTGGCAGAGGCCCTTCAGGACGGAGCAGCAGAGCAGCAGTGACGCGTCAAGGGGCCCCAGGACGGGCTTCGATTTGCCCCAACGTGGGGTCTTCCTTGCTCCTCTCTCTCCATGTTCCCACCCAATGTCCCTGCCCCTGCCAGCCTGGGGTGGCACCAAACCACTAGACGGGCCACATGGGTCCAGGGGTGACCATCGCCTTCCGTGGCCAGATGAGGCCGAGCTGGCCTCCGTGGTCAGAGGTCCTGGGGCCCCTGGGGGCTCAGTCGGTCGAGCGTCCGACTTCCGCTCAGGTCAGGATATCACTGTCCTTGAGTTCGAGCCCCACGTCGGGCTCTGTGCCGACAGCTCAGAGCCTGGAGCTGCCTCGGATTCTGTGTCTCCCTCTCTCTCCTCCTCCCACACTCACACTCCCTCTCAAATATAAAATAAAAACATGTTTAAAATTTTTAAAAAAAGAAGTACACTACTATGAAATTTTAGGTCACAGGGATCAAAGACCCTAAAACCCTTTGGTGGAAGGAGTCAGTGGCATTGGAGGGGGTGGCACAGGCTGCCTACAAAGTCCACAGAAAGTGGCCCCCTGAGGGAGGTGTGCTCCACCCAGTGGGGTGGTGAGCCAAGGAACAGGTAGGTGTGTGATTCGGGAAGGACGGGACGGGTGCCCAGGGCAGGCAGCAGGGGCCCCACGCCGACAGCTCCCTGGAGCCAGTAGGGCAGCCACCCCACCCAGCAGGTGGGCTACCTGGTTCCTATGACCACGAGGAAATAGTGCTTAGGGAGGGTTTGTAGAGCTGCTGGGGAGTCTGGGAAGACAGTGATGGGAATGTAGAGAAATCAAAAAACAAAAGAAGCAAGTAACTCCAGAAAATTAAAAAACTACATGAGATGGAGGTTCCTCAAAGAAGCTAAATAGAACTACCCTGCAACCCAGCAATTGCACTACTGGGTATTCATCCAAAGAACACAAAAATGCTGATTCCAAGGGGCACATGCACCCCAATGTTTGTAGCAGTGCTATCAACAATAGCCAAAGTATGGAAAGAGCCCAAGTGTCCACAAGCTGAGGAGTGGATAAAGAAGATGTGGTGTGTGTGTATGTATATGTACACACACACACATACACAGGGGAATATTACTCAGTGACCAAAAAGAATGAAATCTTGTCATTTGCAATAATGTATTAAATAATGTATTAAACTAAGTGAAATAATTCAGTCAGAGAAAGACAAATACCATATGATTTCACTCATATGTGGTATTTAAGAAACAAAACAGATGCAGGCAGGGAGAGAAAAGGAAAACTAATATAAAAACAGACAGTGAGGGAAACCATAAGAGACTCGTAAATACAGAGAATGAACTGAGGGCTGCTGGTGGGAAGTCAGTGGGATTGGGCTAGACGGGGGATGGGCATTAAGAAGGGCACTTGTCGGGATGAGCACTGGGTGTTCTAGGCAAGGGATGAATCACTAAATTCTACTCCTGAAACCAATATTGCAGTGTTTGTTAACGAACTAGAATGTAATAAAATCTTGGAAGAAAAACAAAACCAAACAAATAACAGAAACAGCCATACAAGAGAGGATGTAGCTACAGCACAGAGTGGCTGCTGTCAGAAAACAGATGAATACAGAAAATAATGTTGTGGTTTACGGATGTTGTGATACAGTCCATGTTAAAAACAAACAAACAAAAAAGTCTGTGATTCCAGGCTTTACCGCCACCCCGACCCCACTTGGCCGGGCCATGAGCAACACATACAGAAGACTGTAAACACCAGATATTGGTTTCTCACCAACAGCAGAGTGCCACGTGGCTACGGGGGGCGTGGAGAGCGGGCTGGTTGGAGAACAAAGGCCTTGTCTGACTCAGCACGGTGGCTGCGGAAAACTCCGGTAGGGACAGCAGACGAGGTGCGCACGGTGCCTAGAGCTGCGGATGAGAGGGCCAGCACTGCAAGTCGTCCCTCTGGGGTGTGGGGCCGTGCGCCGGGGACCGCGGCTCTAGTCCACTTTTCATACTATTTTGATGAAAATGTATGAAATAATTCTTAAAAAATAAAACCCACAGGGCATCTGGCTGGCTCAGTCCGTAGAACATGCAAATTTGATCTCAGGGCCGTGAGTTTGAGCCGGACGCTGAGCTTAGAGCTTACTTAATAAAAAATAAAAATAGATATATAAATAAATACATAATAAAACCTACATATCTGACCATGTCAATCCCCCGAAAGCACATTCCAGTTGTTCTCTCTCCCAGAGGGACCTTGTTCGAGCACCCAGAGCCACTCTCCCAGCACCCATCATCACCTTCGCTGGGCCCTGTGGCTGAATTAGCGTCTTTCCTCAGTGTTCCAGTTAAAGCACCCCGCACATGCTGCTGTCACAGCGCCGTGCGGAGGCTCGTTGACGGCACGTGTGACTGAGGGGCGCTGGGGGCTCAGTCGGTTGAGCGTCCGATGTCGGCCCAGGCCATGATCTCATGGGACTCCTGGGTGGTGAGTTAGGTGAGCTTCTGGCTCTTGATTTCAGTGCAGGTCACGATCTCACCATTTGTGAATCAAGCCCCACGTGGGGCTCTGCGCCTGCTGGGACCCTCCCGCTCCCACTCTCTCTCTGCCCCTCCCCTCCTCCCCCACTCACTCTCTCGCTTAAAAATAAAATATATTTTGGGGCATCTGGGTGGCTCAGTGGGTTAAGCGTCTGACTTCGGCTCAGGTCACAATCTTGCAGTGTGTGAGTTCGAGCCCCGCGTCGGGCTCTGTGCTGACAGCTCGGGGCCTGGAGCTGCTTCGGATTCCGGGTCCCCCCCGTCTCTCTCTCTGCCCCTCCCCTGCTCAAGCTCTGTCTCTCTCTGTCTCTCGAAAATAAACATTAAAAAAGTAAGTAAATAAAATAAAACATACTTTTAAAAAGGTGTGCGTGTGTGAACGAATGATTGGGCAGAGTGGGTCCAGCTGCAAAGGAATAAGGCCACGGCGAAGCGGTGGTTTTAGAGACGATGTGACAGTTAGGCTGCTGCGTTTGCATCGAACCTTGACGGTGGAGGTTTGACGGGTCTTACTGAGAGAGGAA
This sequence comes from Crocuta crocuta, assembly GCF_008692635.1. Classification (NCBI taxonomy): domain Eukaryota; kingdom Metazoa; phylum Chordata; class Mammalia; order Carnivora; family Hyaenidae; genus Crocuta; species Crocuta crocuta. The sequence continues at coordinate 8,631,221 of NW_027527956.1, forward strand.
TAATTTCCCAAACGGATCAAAATAAATAATTTAATGTTGAGCCTTCTGCCAACAAAAGCCAGTCTTGCCCCCTGTGCCCATCTCCCTCCTTTTGGGGCAGAGTCTCAGCAGAGCCACCAGGATGGGGCCACAGGGACCACGGCCACCAGGAAGCGAGGCACCAGCACGGGGGGTGCGGACCCATCCGGAAGCAGAGCTGTCGGCTGGCCTCCAGAGCTCTGGTGTCGTTCAGGGCCCAGGCGCCGCCGTCCTGCCACCAGACACGGGCCAAGTGCGCTCTTCCAAAGGGTGGCCTGGGTTTGGGATGGTGGTTAGAAGGGTCCCGTGTCACCAAGGGGGGGGACAGAGAGAAAATACGCGATCCACTCTGTGCCCCCATCACCTGCGTCATGGAGACATCGCGGTGGCGGTGACAGTGGTCGGCACCGCGTCTGCGTCACGTGGAAAATCTTACTTGGATCGATGCCGTCCGCGGGACAGGGACCCGTGCTCTCCGCTCCGGCCGCCAGCAAGACTCCTTGATGACATTGCAGCTGACAGGACTTGTCTGGAATACGAGTCAGCTGGTGAGATGTCAGAATATCTTTCCACAACCCTGGAAAATAATTTTAAGTTGAGTTTTGTAGATGCAATTTCCTCTAGCGGTAGAATATAATACAAACGAAGAGTCCCAAGTCAACCTGCAATTTTTACTAAAATTGTAAACAGGCAGGAATAACGAGTCGTGAGATGCGCACGGTTGGTGGCTCAGCTGCGCGACCCCTGGTGGGTTCAGACCAGACTGTTGCTTTCGGGGGAGAAACGCCCATGTGGTGACGCTGTCAGCGAGACGTGGCTTTCATCACTCGGGGAGGCTTGGTTACGGAAGTCGCATTTCCCAAACCTGAGTGGGTGGTGCAAAGGAATTAGAGCATTTCATGAGGATCTTACTTTCCTAGGACGTTAACCCTTCTTCCTGGAGATTGTCCACTGTGGTCAGACCGTAGTTCACACGACAATCCAGCAAACTTCTGTTTCTAATCTGCTTCTCAAAGACACCTCTACCTTATAAATTAAGGAACGCAATAATTTATTTTGAGCAAAAGGTGATTTTGAAAGGGAAAATATGTTTAATTTCATGATTTTCTATTCTGGTGTTTCCAAGCCAAAAAACGACATGATACGGCCCGGAAACTAACGTAGGTACAACGAATACGAGACGCAGTCGTCACAGGGCCCGGATCCGACTGTCTGTGTTCTGCAGGGACTTTCCCAGCCTGAGATGATGGGATTTACACCAACACATGACACTATACGCTCAGGCTGCACACACGCCTTGCTCACACTGCACACACACAGCGCTCAGGCTACACACACGTCTCGCTCATGCTGCACACACACCTTGCTCACGCTGCACACACACGACACTCACACTGCACATACGCCTCATGGCCCGGGTGGCCTAGAGCAGGCTGTGCCCTGTTCCTATCTCAATCTAAGCTTTGGTTTTGGTTTAAAGAAACACCCTTTCACCATAACTTACTGGAAGTCTTTGCTTCTGCGAACTTACTCCAGGACCTCGCGTCCGGCAAGCCAGGAAAGAGGAGGGCCAGAGAGCCAGTCCGACCAGGTCACAGCGCTCCGCGGGCCTGGGCCTGGGCGAGGAGGGGGCAGGGCCGGGAGGGAGGGCACGGGGGCAGAGGCGCACGGGGTCGGTAGTCAGCCCCGACCCCGCGACGGGCTCTCCGGGGGCCAGATTGGCGGCTCCGTGTCCTTAGTGGGACAATCGCACAGCCGTGTCTGTAAAGAGGCGTGTGGTGCCGTGTCGCTTCCGACCAGAACGGCCAGTGGACCTGGAGCCCACGGGCCTCGTGAGCAAAGGGAGAGGATGTGAAAGAAGGTTTCAGTGGTCCTTCCGACAAACCGCACACAGATGGGCTCGGGGCTCTTCCCCAGGTGTCTGTCCCAGGCCGGGACCGGGCGGCCAGGCACACCCACCGCGCTGTGTCCGCCTGCACCGGGCCTGCACTTAGGACTCCAGGGAGAGCCTGCGGTGCCCAAAGAAGGGGCGGGGGTGGGGTGCGGGGTGAATTCTGGAAGAGCACCAGGGAGGACCTGACCCTGCGGCTGGAGCTTGAATGCCGAGCCTCCAACCAGCAGACAGAGGTTCAGAGGTGGTGCCGCGTTCCAGGCCAGAGGAAAGGTGGGCGCCGAGGAGCGCTCCAGGACTCAGTTTCCACATCTGTGAAGTGGGGTTGGGAGGGTTACCTGAGTTAACATATGCCACATGGTTAGAGTGCTGCCTGGTACGCAGTAAGTGCCAGCCACCGTCGTCACCAGCAGCCACATGACATCATTGTCGGTGACGCCATCATCACCATCGTCATCCTCATCGTGGTAATGACATCATGACTCCATCGCTCGGCATCACTGCCATTATGACATCATCGCCGCCATTACTGTGGCATCGTCGTCATCACCATGGCGTCACCAACATCATCATGGCGTCACCTCCACCGTGACAGTCGTCACAACCGTCATCACTGTGGGCACAGCGGGAGGGCGGGCGGAGCGAAAGGCCACACAGAAGGCCGGCGGCCCTGCTGACCTTCATCGGAGTGTTTTCCGTGGAGGACGAAGCTCTCCACCCCAGGCTCACCGAAGACGACCTCGCCGCGCCGCACACAGCCGGCCAGGAGAAGCCGCAGAAGCCCAGGGGTCGCTGGGGGAAGCCGCTGCCGGACCCGCGGAGGAAGGAGGGGCAGCTCCAGGGACCCCCTCGCTCCGGGCCACACGTCAGGGCCATGCGCCTGTCGGCTAAGGGGGGAACCCCGGGCGTGCGTGGGCTGGGGTCCCCCGCTTCCCTCCCCGCACCTGGGTCACTGCAGCACTTTCTAAAGGGCAGCCTGGAACATTCCACCAAGTGTCTGCTCCCACCAGATGGGCCTCGTGCTGCCAGCCCCTGGCGCCTTCTCCCCCGGCCTGACGACGGCCATCGTCCCCATGCAGTGTCCCCGAAGCCTCGCGGTCAGCTGGTGTCTGGGCTGCAGCACGGCCTCCTCGGAGCAGTAACTCTCATCCTGACCTTCAGACGTGCGCAGCTCTGCTGCGAAGGCCTTCAGACTCGGGTTCTCTCGGGGATTTAAGACCATTTCAGGGAGATTTTTAGAACGCTGTCTGCGCCCGGATGACGTCTGTGCCTCCCACCGTGCCAAGAGGAAGGCTCTCAGTGAGGGCAACAGGCCACGATGCCGAGCGAGAACACAGGCACCGCGGCCCTGTCCACGCAAACCCAGCACAGGCCGATGCGCACAGGAAGGAACCCAGTGCCTCCCGGGGGAGCGGTGAGGGGCCGGCGGTGATGTCCCAAAGCTGACTGTGGCCATGTCTGCACCGCCTGTGAACACGGGAAAAACACTGGTGTTTTACAGCCATTACAGAGCAAGCAGCAAATGGACGAAGGAGGAGTGTTTGTGAAGAAAGTACGGAAACAGGATTGGAGGCCAGGATCCTCCGTCCTAACTCTTTAGTTTGCAAACAAAGAGCTGGGATTGGGAGCCCAGGGTGGGCCCAGGCTTGCCCACAGCCCCTTCCGGCAAGGCTCCGCCCCGCAGCCCCCCGACTCCCCCAACCACGGCCCCTGCTGGCCAGGCTCCGAGCCCAGCCCCCCATCTCCACCAAGCCCTGCCCCGTGGCCGCGGCGGATCGCTGCCCTCGCCTGCAGACTTGCCCTGAGTTCGGCCCTCACTGTGTGAGCGGCTACGTCCACACGCACTAAGGAAAAGCACTCCCGCCCCCCGCCGGCCAGGGAGCTGGGGTCAGGCAGGGCCCCCGACCGGCGTGCAGCTGGCCGGTACCTTAGAGGCGTGTCCTGAGTCTGCGGCATCTGGAATTGGTCGGCGTGGGAGGCAGGAAGGAGCCGGGAAGACGATCCCCGGGCCCTGCAGCTCCGTGCTCCCGGGAGCACTCCGACACGATTGCTGCTGCCTGGTGGCGCAGGCCTCTGTCGGGGGACAGGTGCAGCCAGAGGCTCAGTGGGAGCAGGTCTTCACCCCTCAGTCTACTGCTTTTCTGCACAGTGTGCGCAAGCCGCCTGTGGGGTGTCGGCTCTGAGGCCCCAGAAAAATGACACAAACAGTCCCGTAGTTGCAGAGAGCCTCACCTTACAGCTCCAGGGCCGGGGCGCACTGACCGGTGGGTCCCCACCAGCAGGGACCCCGCGACCTCCTTCCCTCGGTCGTGGCGGGACCTCACAGAGGCTCTCACAGGGCCCTCCTCTGCACAGCTGTTCTTGTCTGGTCCCCACCACCTACTACCACACGGCGAGGCCCCCCGGGGCCGGCTCAGTACCCATCACAGCTGGTGGCCGGAGGAAGGCCAGCATGGGTCCCCGAGCCCCAAGCCGGCTGGTCCCTCATGGCCTTCCCCGTGCTCCCAGCGGCAGAGACCACCTCCCCTGAGTGGGGCGTGCGTGTGTGTGCACGCGAGTGTGCACAGGTCACGTGGGTGTGGATGTGCATGTGGGTGTGCGTGGGCAGGGCTCCTGTGAAATCTGGCGCCCTGTCTGACAATCCAGAGCAAACTGCTACCCCACCAAGAGCAGAGACACGTGGAAATATTTCTCAGCTGACACTTTTAGATAACGTATTGCACGTCGATTCATTCTGTTTAAACGGGCAAGGCAGGTTACGTGTAGAAAACTGTTTCGAATTCCCTCAACTCAATCTCCAGCTTGTGAGACGTCTGGCATGTAAATCACATAACAGAGATTTTACTCAAAGCCATGAAAATAGCTTGTATCTTGTCACAGATACACTTTTAAAAATAAAAATTACATACAGATGGAACCTAAGATAACTATCCAATGTGGAGACCCATCATTATACTTTACGGAGTTAACACGTGATTATCCCTCACGCCTGATTACCTGGTTGTGCCGAGGGCCCCGTCAGCGCTCCCACGAAAATTAAAAGCCTCAGGGAGAGTGCGCGGGACGGAGGTGCACACGCCCGCCCTCTGTCCGGCGTCTTTCTTTCTATTGGACCCAGTTCTCAGCTCTGCCGTGAGGAGGACACTCACCTGCGCATGTCACCGGCCAGGCAACGCTTCGTGGGTGTTCTGCGCATGTGCGTGGAGGCCCCACCCCCAGGGGTGCCACCACCTGTGACCAGAGGGCCACGGACTGCCACTCTCCGCAAAGGGGGTTACAGTCCTGGTCATCCTTACCTGCTGGGAGGTCAGGGTTCAAGTCGGGGGGTGCTCTGCCCTTGAGCTGGGAAGAGGTGCCCCAGGGTCAGCAGAGGGCTGGGTGAGCCAGGGTATTAAAGGCCAAACACTGACTCCAAAGTGGGGACGCACCCAGCAGTGTATGGAAAATTCTGTACGTACAGAAGGACAGACACGCATCTGCACACCCACATGCAAAGTGACCCTGCAGACGTCTGTACCTTAACATCTAGAATGTTTGACTTTTGTTAAAGGGTAGATTTTTTTAAAGGTAAGATCACGACTCTCGCACAAATGTAAAACGAACATGTGTCCCGTGTTGCTCACACAGTAATTAACGAGGGATCCTCTCTAGTCCGTCCACTGTCCTCCGTGGGCACGAAACGGGCTCCGCACGTCTCTGGGCAAGAACTGTGCGAAGCTGACGGGCGTCCCCACGCCACGGAGCCACGGAGCCCAGGGACAAAGGCTCGGACGGGGTGCCCTCGGCAGGCCCTCCGCGTGCTCTCTGGGTCCCGTGAAGGGTGCCTGAGCCACATATTCTTCCCTAAATCCGAGGACTGACGGGCCCAGTGCTGAGGAATGGGAAGACCTGAAGACAGGACCCTCGAGTGACCACAGAGAGAAAGCGCGGAAACAAAAGCTGAAGGCGCTGGCTGTGTGGGTCCTCGCGGCCTGGGGCGAGTGTGCGGAGTGAGACACAGGGCAGGAGCCTCTGGGGGACCCAGCTGCCCCCTCCCCAAGGCCTTGGCCCAGGGCCGCCGCCCCCCCCCCCGGGGCACCCTCACCGCCTTGCACTTTCTGGGGAGCCCAGGGTAACAGAGAGAGGTCGTGTCCAAGCAAACGTGTGCATCGGACTCCAAGTGCTTCCAGCTGCGGCCACTAGGAGGGGCAGCAAACGTGGTGGCAACGGGCTGGGGTGTCAAGGGTGCGGGGCCTCCGGGACCTTGAGCAGAAGTGGGTGGACGCCCAGCTCTCTGCCGAGGGTGAGACACTGGGGGGCTGCAGGCAGCAGGTGGGGTCTGAGAGGGTCCTCGCTCGGNCTGGACAGGAACCCCACGCAGCTGGTGCGGCTGCACCACACCCGCCTCCCTTCCTGCACGTCTCCCCACCGACCTAGGTGCTCTGACCTCACTGTGCTTGGTCCCCCGGGGGCAGGACCACCTGGGGCACATGGTCCCAGTGAGGAGCTGTGTCGTCCCTCAGGGGTCTCTCAGGTCAGTGCCTCCAAGTGACTCAACTGGAGGCCCTGTCCCGGGAGCCCCCCCAGCTCTGTCCCCACCCCATCCATCTGGGCACTAGTTGGGGGGGGAGGGGGAGGGGGAGGGTCCGAGCCACAAGTGGAAGGTGGTGCCACCGTCCTGTCAGTCCTTCGAGTCAGGGAGCCGCGTGACGTCCAAATATAACCCGTTGTTCACGTGGACGGATTGAGCTGCATGCCCTCCTGGGGACCTCTAGTGATGCCCTATGGTCGGGGCCACGGGAGAACTCCACCTTCCCAAAGCAGGAGTCAACCCGCCTCCTAAATCTGAGTACTAATAAACCCAGCACTGGAAATGGAAAGGCCTTGGTTTCTAGAATTCTCCAGAATTTTCTACAGTCACCTATATACAAAAGAGGAAGGGGTTTCCTATGCCCCTGCCCTGTGTCTTTCTCAGATTTTAGGGGCTCTGAGTGCGAGACCCTGTCTGAGGCTGGGAGCGCCAGAACAGTGTGTGAAGGACGGGAGGGGACCTGCTCAGACCCAGTGTCTGCAGGAGACACTGGGTGCCTGTGATGTCAACCAGCCCCGGCCTCAAGGGCGCCGTCCAGCACAGCACTGTCCCCGGAAGGAGATGCGGCCTAAAGTCAGCCCTGTGGAGCACCCCTCCAGAGCCGCCCCAATCCCATGTGGGCACAGGAAGACCCCCGCTCTCACGCACCCGTTCCTGTCCAAACCCCCTTGTGATGGCAGGTGGAACTGGCCTCAGGATGAGCTAGGACAGAAATACTTACAACTGTTTGAAGTCACCATTGAGCTGCTGGATCAAACCGTCCCTGAAGACCCTCTGGACCTACTAGCTATAGGAGCCAATAAATCTCCTGATTAGATTATTGTATGAGTGGGTTTGAACTGACCTCACGATACAGGTGGGTAGAAGTTGAAAGCTGGAATTAATCTCAAACGGCTTTGAAAATCCTACAGAGGCCAAATGAGCCCCGATGGTGCTGTGTAAGGAAACTTCTTCCACGGCGTCTCTAAAGATTTGCTAATCTACGGCGTTAAGAGGACGCCTGTAGCTGGCGCCACTGCCCACAGACTCAGGGCGGAGCCCCCAGCGGGGAAGAGCGAGGTCGTGAGATTCCTGTCCGGCCTACGCTTCCACGTTAAAGACGATGTTGAGAATAACAACAACATTCTGGTTTTGAGGGCGAACCTCCGCTTCCAGGGACCAGCAACCGGCTTTGTAAAGTTCTCACCCGTTTCCTTGCGGAGGAGCCTTTGATTACAAATGTAGAACCTGAGGAGGCGCCCGGGCCGCACGGGGCTTCCCTGTGTGACTGGTCGGCCTGAGACGTCAGCGTGTCTCACCAGCAGAGAGCTATTTCTGGAGAAAGCAGAAACAATAAACGGACCCAAAATACTCATGATCGATCCAAGCTTCCCCTTTCGGAGGAAAACCGGAAGTCTCCCGTTCCGTATTCTCGCAGGTGCGGGGCCACGAGGCTGGGTGTCTGGACAGTGGAGGCCCCGCCGAGGCCCTCCCGCCCCTGACCCGGGCGCTGGGCGCTGCTGACGAGCGGTTTCCAGTCACGTTTGGGCCTCAGTCACAGGTGCTGCACACTCACGGCCGGGAGACAGTGAGTGAGACAAGCGGCTTCCTTCCTGCACATTTGAACTTCTCTTTTTGGAAAAGTACGAGAAAGGCAGAGCCAAACAGAAAGACTGCAGTTATAGGAGGACGTGTGTGGCTGCTCCACTGAAGGGTTCGGGGCGACCGAACACTGAGGGCCGGCGGGGGCGGGGGCAGGGCGGCCAGACCTGAAGGTGCACAGACGCCACACAGGTGGCAGTTCAGCTCCTCAGCGAGACGGGTTCTTCAATAACTGGTACAGAGACTGTTTGGAAAACTAATTTGGAAGATGGGATTTGCCGAAATAAATTCCAAACAAACACAGGCCTGGAGCCCTGGGGTTCCGCTCGCACGGCGCCTGGCAGGGCTGCTGTGCTCCTGACCCCAGGGCCACGCTCCGTCTGAGCGCTCTTGTCAGGGGCCAAGACTGGCCCAGAGCCGCCCGCGGCCCAGAGCCGCCCTCGCCCCAGAGCTGCCCGCGGCCCAGAGCCGCCCTCGCCCCAGAGCCGCCCGGGGCCCAGAGCCGCCCTCGGCCCAGAGCCGCCCGCGGCCCAGAGCCGCCCGGGGCCCAGAGCCGCCCTCGGCCCAGAGCCGCCCACGGCCCAGAGCCGCCCTCGCCCCAGAGCTGCCCGGGGTCCAGAGCTGCCCTCGCCCCAGAGCTGTCCTCGCCCCAGAGCTGCCCTCGCCCCAGAGCTGCCCTCGCCCCAGAGCTGCTCGTGGCCCAGAGCTGCCCACGGCCCAGAGCTGCTCGCGGTTGCATATGCAGGTGCACTTGGCACCATCCCGTTACAAAATGCAGAGAAAACCTGCACAAATTGCTCTGAGGCCCCCGGCCTCCTAGGAAGGTGCCTCAGGGACCCCGTCCATACCACCCTGCTCCGGTGCAGACGTGCACCCCTGGCCCTTCTCCCCACAAGACTGCTTTCTGGGGGGTTCTGCGTTCGCAGCCCAGCCCACAATTGGCCGCAGTGAAGCCTGGACCCGCGGAGGGGCTGTCCTCTTGGGCACAACCACGGGCTGCCTACTTTCTCCCGCGAGTCTTCAGACCTGAATTCTCAGCCCACGCGGATGCCCTGGGGGCCACTGATCTGCTCCGTGTCTCCCGTGTCTCCCCTTGGATGTGGGTTCCGCCTCCTGTTGTTTCTGGTTAGGATCTGTTGTCTTCCCTCATAATCTCACGCATTTTACTTCATATGCCCTATAACTAGCGCTTTCTGGAATTAGGCCTGAGTTACACTGATTAACAAACTGACCTCTTCGAAGTCTGGTCCTTCCCACCCCCTGACCTCCTCAGGTAGACGTGGCCTCTTAGGCGGAGTCCTGGGGAGGGGTCTGTAAAGTTCTCCAGAGGCAATGGGCGTTTCCACTTGTGTCCTGTTATTCACAGGGTGTACGCGGGCCCTGAAACGCCAGCAGAGGTTCAGAGCAACAGCTGGTGCCTATTAGCGCCCACGGCTGTCTTCGCGGGGAGGGAGCTGTCACCCGCTGCTAAGTATACCCACATCACGCTCGTGGCCACCGCCGTCAGGAAGTCACTGGAGCTTTCCACCCACATTTGGAATCTGCGTTCGGGAGAAGCCTGTGTTTAAAGGCCCCTAACAGGCAGCTGGCAGCCGGGTGTCCCCTCGGGGACATCCTGCCTGACGTGAAGCTGGCCTGACGGCTCAGCAGGCCCAGCGACGGCCATCTGGACGTGCAGAGGCGACGCCGGCAGGCAGGAGACGGTCGATTCCCAGGAGCGAGTGCAGTGACCGCTCAGCTGAGACACTCCCCCAAGGCCCAAATAAGCGGGTGTCAGCCTCGGCCGACTCCTAAACGCAGATTTCACGCCCTCTCTTCTGCTTGACGTGCCCCGGCCTGGGCCGTGCTGCCCCGGACCCTGGAGGGCAAGGGGCCCGCGGGCGGAGGAGCCGGGCACCCGCCTACCATCGGGGGAAGGGGCCGGAGGGACACACAGAGCCCGAGGAGGCGCACAGGCGGCCACGCCAGGGTCGCCAGGGGCGGCGGGTCTCCCGCGAGCTGTCCCGAGTACAAGGCGGTGCCTGGGCCGTGGCATCGTGGGGCCCAGCCCGCAAGGAGCCCGCACCTGTTTGGCTGCGGGAGGTCAGGCTGCATTTCCAGATGGAAATGCAACTGTCCCCTCTGACCTCTGTGTCCCCCTCACTGAGCCCAGATTCCAGCACACATGGCCCACTGGCCCTGAAGAGAGGCGGGTGGGCACAGGCTGCTCCGCGCCCGCACGGTCTCCCCGCAGGGCCTTCCCGGGACAAACGCTGAAACGCGGAGAACAGGCCCGCGCGGCCTGAGACCCCGTCACCTGCGGCGGCGTGTGCCGTGTTCTCCAGGCTGGGAGCGCCCGGGGCCGACGGCACCCGCATGCGCTTTCCCCCGAGGGAGAGAGATGACGGGGGAGGTGGGTCACCGGTCACCACGTACCTGGTCCCGGCTGCCGTAAAGAATGAAGGGCGCTGGCGCTGTCCCGCCAGGCGAGGGCGCAGGAGGCACATCCACTTCTGTGCAAACCGGTACCAGCGTCTGCAAGCAAACCAGAGCAGGCGGCACGACCGAGAGCGGACAGACGTGGGCTCAGCACCACCCAGTTCGAGAATCTTCTCCCTACGTCCACGTCCACGTCCACGAGTGGACCCGGGCTGTTCTCTGGAGAGACTGAAACCCGGTCTTCAGGCTCCCAGGCCCCCAGCGTGCGGGGCCTGCACATGAGGCCCCGCTTCCCGACAGGACGTGCGCGCTCACTACCGCGCTGCGCACACGCCACTGACGCCGCGTGAGCAGCCCTGGAAGCGAGGGAGGGTCCGTGGGCCGCACTGTTTGGGGACGCTGCCAGGAAGTACGCAGCAAGCCGAGACACAGGAAGGGAAGCGTGGGAAACCGCGGGGCCAGCGGGAAGGGCCGGGGCTCGGCCCACGGGAGTCAGAGCGGAGAGCGAGGAACGTGGAACGGAAGCCGTCCCCAGCCAGTAACCCAAGGAAAACCCCCCAGAACTGAAGTTTCGAGTTTCCAGGTGGGAAGCCCCCCGCCCGCGACTTCTCGGTGCTGTCAGCACGCAGCCCGAGGGCGGGTCCCAGAGGCACGGAAGGTCAGGGAACAGTTCTTTGGTGCCGGGCGGCGCCGGGAGCCAGAGGGCCGAGCCGCGGACGTGCCTCCTGCAGCGTGACCCCAGGAGGGACAGGCCGGGTCCCCCGGTCACCGTCACCGCAGGCCCCATGAACAGGGGAGGGACAGTGGGGGGCTACGTCTCCATCCCTCACCACGGCCAGCCGTGGACGACGCCCACACTCAGCCCGTGAACAGGCGGCAAGCACAGCTCTTGTGAGACACGGGCGAGCCCCCGAAGGGCCAGCCCGTGACCCCGGGAAGACGCAGAGTGGACAGAGGCAGAGGACATGCCCCTCAGGAATGGGGCAGCCGGACGCGGCGTCGGGCCACGGAGAAGCGCATTTCCCAGGCACATGCGGGGGTGAACGCCTGGCACACTTATCGTCACTGCTGTGGCGGAATGAACGTATTCATAACTCACAGCCCTGCCCTTTCACGTGTCCCCGGGATGAGACCACGCGGGGTGTGCAAGTCTGTCAGCTCCAGGGCTCGTTGGCCCAGAGATCCTGGCTCAGACACGGCACGTGGATTCCTGGCACCGTCGAGATGTGCGGACCATCCAAGGTCACAGAGCAGCTTTCTCGGAGTCCCAGTGCTGCCCCGGCCTAGGGTATGGATCTGTGGGCAGGGCTCCCCCATACCAGCAGGGGCTACGCATGGAGGCCACGTGACACTCCCCCACCCTGTGCCTCAGTTTCCCTTGCAGGTGTGAGGGCAGATGTTTAAGCTGACAGAAAATAAACCGTGTCCCGGAACAGGAGGAAGTGTGGCCTATAACCAGCACATGGTGGGTCCTGCCTCCCCGACCGAGGCCCCCCGGCTCCCGCCAACCAGCCGTGAGTCACACCCTCCATCCCCGGCAACACGGGCTTCCAGCCTCCCGTCGGTTGTTCATGAGTTTTGTTTGTGATCGTTTTCCAGGGAGATTTGTATCCATTAAAGTTACTGAAAATAAGAAAAGCTGGTCAAGTACAGCTGCTATGTGTGCACACACATGTGTATCTATGTGTGTTCCTGGGGTGTGTGAGTGTGCATGTGTGTGCATGTGCAGAGATGGGCACATGTGTGCTTGTACAGGGTGTGCATGTGTATAGAGGTGTGCACGTGTGGGGTCGCACATGTGTGTGCAGAGGTGTGCTCACGTGTGCAAGGTTGTACAGGTGGGTGTGCACACGTGTGACTGCGCAGAGGCATTCACGTGTGTGTATGTGGGGGGAATGCATGTACAGAGGTGTGCATGTGTTTGCAGAGGTGTGCGCAGGGGTGTGCACGTGTGTACCTGCAGAGGCATTCACATGTGTGTATGTGGGGGGATGCATGTATAGGGGTGTGCACGTGTGTGGGGTTGCACGTGTGTGTGCACATGTGTACCTGCACAGAGACGTTCACCTGCACATGCTTGGATGTGCACATGTGGGGGGGGTGTGCGTGTATGTATGTACAAAGGCGTGCACATGTGTGCACATGTGTCTGCGTGTCCAGGTCAGTGCACAACGACCTCACACAACTAAAGGTGAACCCTCGTACCCACAAGTCAGAGCCCAGGCCGGGCATGTGGGCAGCGTGGACAGCGCGGGTTGTATGCTGCCCTTCTCTGCATGCTTGTCACTCGGAGGTTGGGTGCCGGGCGAGGGGTCAAGTCCTGGAAACGCCCGGGTCAGCAAGGCCACGTCCCATCACCCAGATCCCTGCCGGAGCGGAGTCGACCCCACAGGGTCGCCTGAGGACCACGGCACCTCCTGTGGACGGCGGGCCTGGCACTCAGCAGGCACTTGGGAAGGGCTCTCCCTGTTACCCCACCTACGTACGGCATTGCACACCCGCCCGCACACTCGGGTCCTTGCCTGCTCTCAGCACGGGCACACCTTCCACGGCATGAACGCTCTTGGAAAGTGCAGATTTGGGGCTGCCCTGTCCAGAACACGGACCCCACCGCCCACCGGCCATGCTCCGCGGGGCGAGGCTAACGCTGCTGTGACTCACATAAACCTCAGGGGACGCCGCACGAGCCTCTGACCGTCTCAGAACGAGTCTGACAAAGCACACGGGCGTGCCCAGGGTCACGGTGCACCTGGGGTCGGGCAGCGGGGCCCTGGCCGCACGGGGCTGGGTGGTGGGTGCTCTGCCGCGCTACCACGCGGGCCTGGTGCAGCACCCTGACCCGTGTGTGCCCGGCTGAGGGGCCCACGGCCCTCCCCAACCCCCCTCCCAGAAGGGCCCCAAACAGTCCACAGAACCCCCTGCACACACCCTCCAGGACACAGGCTGGGACAGAGGCAGCGCTGGGACCCAGAGCGTCTGGGCCCTCGAGCCCGGGCCACCCCGGGGCCTGGGGCTGCAGCAGGAGGGCAGAGGGGCACCAACCAGTCTTCCAGGCAGCTCCGGGGGGGCCAGGCCCACGTTACCTCCCACAGCCTGCGGGGCTCTGCACTCAGCCCTCCAGCGCCCCCCGGCGGAGCTCCCCACGTGGCCCGCACCCCTGCACCCCTGCTCCCCAAACTCCCGGCACCCCACTTCTCCCGTGTCCCTGCTCTCCCGCCCGGCACCGGGCCTGGCGGCTCCGGAAGGCCCCAGACATGCTGGCCGCCCCTCAGAGTCACTCTGGATGACACTGTCCCTGTTCCTCCCACTGAACTGCGCCCACCACTCCTAGAATCGAGGTCCCCGTGTGTCCCCCGTGTGACGCAGCCCCGCAGTGCCTGGCACGCGGCAGGTCTCCAGCAGGCAGGTGCGCGGCCCTGGTTTCCGCTCAGCTCGTGAGCTCGCGGTCTGTGGGTTCAAGCCCCCCGTCGGGCTCTGCACTGGGCGTGGAGCCTGCTCGGGGTGCCCCTCCCCCTGCGCACAGTCCCTCTCCCTAAAATAAGTAAGCACTTCAGGGCCCGGCCGCTCTCCACCTGGGCCTCCAGCGGTCCTCTCGAGCGAGCGGCGTCTTCTGACACGGCTGACGTGCCTCCTGCCACGCTCACCCTCTGGGCCTGCGTGAACACGTCCTCCAGGGCCCCCCGGCCCCCAGGTCGGCGCCAGGCAGCAAACGCGCGGCCCACGAGTCCCGGGGAACAGCTCGCAGAGCGCGCAGGTCCACGCCCGCCGCGCTCACGCCCCACAGAGCACACGCGCGTGCGGCGGGCTCAACTCCAGGCGCCGGGGGTGGCCTGTGGGATTGGGGGCCGGGGGCCGGGAATACCACCAGGACGAGAGACAATCGGCGGTGGGCAGGCTGGCAAAGCCCCGGCGTGTCCGGGCCCTCAGATCAATCTCGGGAGGCTGACAGGAGGCCCCTCCTTCTCCACACGAAAGGCCACGTCCCACTTCCTCTTCGTGTGGGGGTGAGGCGGGGGGCGCAGCGCGAGGTCGGCCGGCGGTCAGGACTCGCTGCCCCACACCCCGTCTCCCCGGCGTTGCGTTCGCTCTGATCCGTCCGTCCGTCCGTCCGAGTCCTGCTGTTATAAACTCCCACTGTGTTTGGGCAGGGGAGTTACGAACCTCAACACCAAACAAAGGGTGGCGGCTGGCAGCGACCCACGCCCCAGGCGGCCCCCAGAGCCGGCCTCGCCCTCGGGAACCGGCCTCCGAGGCGGCACCTGCGGCGGGAGGCGGGTCTGAGCCGCGCAGCGGCTGCAGGTCAGCGCGTCGGCGGGCGGTGAACTTGATGGCGGTAGTTTACCTTGAAGGCAAATTACAATCAATGTTAGTTTGCACTTGTGTTTTTAGATTTTTTTTTAATGGCATGAAGTCAAAAGAGCTGTTATAAACTAGGAAACAAACAAAAATACACCTACCCAAACAAGAAAGCAGTTTAGGAGAAGCAAATTAAATGAGAACTCTGCCACTAAAAAGATCCCACCATCTAAATAAGAGGCACATGTGGGATGGACGGACACGTGGAGCCTTTTGTGAAGACTCTGGCACGTCCTGCCCTGCGTGGCCTGCTCCCTCCCGGGCCCCTCGGCACAGCACGTGGCACGGATGCGCGGCAGCGCCCACGGAGGCAGTGGCTCCGGCAGGAGGCCGGGCCTTCCTGCACGAAGTCCACTGCGAGGCCAAGTGCGGCAGGTGCCACAGCTCAGTGTCCACGAGACGTGAAACAGCGCTCCTCAGACGCCGTGCGTCTCTCCGCGACGCATTCTCTCCGTCTCTCCCGTCTCTGGGGAGATGGGCCTCGTGCAGGAGCTGCCTCACACGCGGGCTCCACACACCACCTTTCGCTGCTGGTTCGAACGAGCAGTCGCTCAAGCGGTACTCGCTGAGGGCTGCTGCGTCCGCACGTGGCCTCGGCTCTGAGGAGGGGCAGACAGGTGGGCCCCCTATCGCCCACCTGGGTACAATCTAGCAGGTGGGCCCAGGTAACCACCAGGCATCAGCACGCAGCGCGCTCTCTGGAAAGCAGAGCGGAAGGACCTGAAAGCCAGCAGCGCTGGGCCCGGGGGTGGGGCTGGTGGAGAACCTGAGGTCAGAAGAGACACCAGGAGAGGAGGGTACAGACGACACGGGGCCGCCGCCACAGGCGTGAGCAGACGGGTCGAAGGCAGTGAGGGGGGCCCTGGCTGCGCTGGGAGGGGCACGTGCAGACACTCCTGGCCGTGCAGGCGCAGGGCAGTGAGGCCCAGGGGTGGCGGCCCACTGCGCAGGACACGGCGGGTGGGTGGCGCAGGGCTCATACGCATGTCAGGGGGCCCAGAGGAGGCACGGCTGGCAGCCACGGTTCCGACGGGGGGTGCTGTGCCCCGAGCAGGCGGCAGTACCTGCCGTGGACGTCCCCGTGGGGACGCAGTGGGTGGAGCGTGGTGCGCGAGCGCCCCGGAGCAGACCCCACCTGAGCCTGGAGCCCCGCCCCTGCGGGGACCCCAGGCACCCCTGAGGGCCATCAGGACCTGCCCGACACCCTCCTCTGCGAAGGCCCCCGTCACCCGCAGACTCACACATGCAGGCACGCAGCTTGAAGCCGCTCGGGCGCAGGGCCGTGGGGAGGACAGGGCACCCGGAGCAGAAGCAGCCTCGGAAACGGGCAGCGCGACGGCCGGCAGGTCCCCACTGGGGCCGACTCACCTCGAGGGGCACCTCTCCAGCCAAACCTCCGTGAGTAACAGCCCACGTACAGCTCGAACCAGACCCCGCGAGCTCTGTCGCAGACGGTTGACCCAAGACTTCCAGGAACAGCGGCGGGCTGGTCCTGGCCCCTGTGGTCGCCCTCAGGACGGGGCGGTGTGACCAGGAGGGGCTGCCCCCTGCAGGTCAGAGGGGAAGGCCAGCTGGGGGCGAGCACCGGGGGAGGGGCCGGAGGGCGGCCCACAGACCCGCACGCAGCCACCACGGCTCCCACAACACGGCTTCACCGCGAGAGAGGCCGCCGTTCAGTAACCAGATGGGAGCCCAGACCGTGAGGTCACGCAAGGGGGGCTGCGAACCTGGCCAACAGCTGCCCAAAGCCCCCCCAGGGGGAGGAGGGACCACTCAGCACAGCACCCCCTCCGCCGCCGCCCTCTCCCCGCACCGATGCCCTCTAGCTCATGCGACCCTGCAGCCCCGGGCTGGGGTCCTGCCTGGGCCTGGGTTGGGGTCACACCCGGGCCTGGGGTCATGCGGCTTAGGGCTGCACTGTCTGGTTGGGGCCCAGGATGGTTAGGGACAAGGTGCCAAAGGGGCAGCCTCAGACTTGTGTTTTCAAGTCGGGAAGAGCATCGCTGGCCTAACTTTCTGTGAAATGGCACTGGGGCAGTCACTCCACCCGCAGAACCTGCACGGAACGGTGCGGCGGCGGACGACGGAACCGCGAGGCAGAGGGCCACCCTGCGGGCACGGGGGGGACCTGGCCGCCGTGCCCGCTCACAAGAACTACCATCTGGA
>NW_027527956.1:8648253-8656313 GCF_008692635.1 Crocuta crocuta
GCGGCTCCTGAAGGCCACCAGGTGCAAGGAGCTGCCAGCTCAAACTTGGGCCAAGGGCCAGACACAGGCCCACCGGCTTCTGGAACCTTCTCTCCCCGCTGTGAGGCTGTGAGGGCCGGGGACCCACCTGGCCCTGTGGTGGGTGGGCTTGGCCCAGGGGCTGAGGGCTGTGTGTCCTCTGGCAGGAACAGCGTCTGCGGCTGGGAAGGGGCTCAGAGGGAGGACCCCAGGTTCCCATCCCCCATCGGAATGAGCCGCACGGATGTCTCACCCCAGAGCCTGGAGAGACCTGTGGCTGAAGAGCCGCTTCTGAGACGTCAGAGCCTCTAGAGGCAGTTCCGGGTTTTTCTCTCGTGTTTTCCAGGGACATCCCCATGGGGGCCGGGGGCCCTGCCGTGTCCTGGCCAGAATCAGAAGTGGGGGGGACAAGCCCCCACCTGCAGCTGTTCCCGGACCCACTAGACTGTCCGTCTCTGTTTCACAATGAGGAGGTGTGTGGGTTCGGATCTCACCGGCCGGGCCTCTGTGCAAAGGAAAACTGTGCCAGCGTTTGATCTGTAAACAAGGAACTCCATCCTAAGGTTTCTGTGAGCTCAAGCGTTTCAGTGAACATACTTGGGCAGCGACACACCTTGAGGGGTCTGGTGCAGGAAACGAGCGTCCCTCGCGCCTGCAGGGAAGGCGGCCGCGGCGCCAGGCCCCTCCCCGGCTGCTTGTGCTGTTCGGGCCCGGCTTTCCCGGCCTCAACCCCGCGTCACGGGCCAGCGAGAAATCTCCCGAAGGACGAGGCAGGGTCTGAGGCCGCCTCGCCCCCCAGAGGAGGCACCACCGGGTGCCCTTGGATCCGCCCACAGGGCGGGTGGCCACGCCGAGGCCACTGGCGGCCCGGGCGCTCTCCACTCGGAGTCGGTGGGAGGCAGAGGCTCTGGACCACGAGGTTTTACTGGACTTGGAAAGGAAGAGTGACATCCACTTAAACTATGCCATAAACCCCTCTCATGGGACAGAGGGCATGTGACCGCCTGGCTACCCCACAGCAGCGCCCACAGCTCGCCGAGCAGGGCCGTGGGCGACGCACAGAACAGGAGCGGCGCCCGCACGCCCAGGATGGCCCTTCCCGAGGAGCGGGGCTCGGGACAGGCCTGCTCGGTCCCGCGAGTCCCGTGCCCTGGGCTCTCCTCGCTCTAAAAGCAGCCGCGGGGAGGCACCCGGAATTCCCAAACCTGAGGCATGAACTCCCTGCCCGCGTTTTCAAACCGCAGTAAAATACACGAAACAAAATCCAGCACCATGACGACCTCCAGCGGCACAGACATGGAGGTCACTCGCGACGCTGCAGGACCGTCNCCCGTCACTCTTGCCGGCTCGTTTCACGGACGCCAAGTCCTCCAGCTTCGCCCGTGCGGTAGCAGGCGCCTCTTTATGGCTGAGCGACGTCCCGCTGTATGTGGACCCCGTTTGCCTGCGCGCTCATCCCTCACGAGACACTGGGCCGGGCCAGCCTCTGTGAGTAAAGCGGCTGCGAACATGGGCACACGAGAGTCCTTTGGAGACGCTGCTTCTATTTCCCTCGGGAATATGCCATCTTCACCATGTTTTAACGCAGGACTTCCTATTTCCCTAAGCCACTTTTTTACACAAGTTTGTGACATTTAACTCATTCATTAGTTGAGATATACTAATGNTCCGGCCTGGGGACGGGCTGCTGGGGCACTGCCCACGACCACACTGGGTGTTGGGTGCTGGCCGGGGCGGCGGTGGGGAGTCAGCTCCCCGAGGTCGCTCCCCATCCCCGGGACGCAGGCCATCGGCCGCTCCCTGCACCCTGGGCCCCGCAGCGGGTCCTCAGCCCCTTCCCTGCCTCTGGGCACACTGGCAGCACCCCTCTCGTTACAGCCTGATCCCTCTTTCCCTGGGAAGTAGGCTGGATTTTGCCTTTTTTACTTGTTGGATGCTATAAATGCAGAAAAACACATTTCATCTTGCACATATAATTTTCAAAGGTCCAATTGTGCCCCCGTGTGGTGGCAGGAAAGAGCTCGAACAGAAACCTATGGGCGGGCCTCCGGGGCCGTGGGGTCCTCACCACCGGCGAGAGGCACGCTGGCTTCCAGGGAGCCCCAGCGAGTCACCTTGTTCATTTGTCTTCAATTTTTGTATTAAAATTGTTTTAATGTTTATTTTTGAGAGAGAGGGAGGAAGGGAGACACAGAATCCAAAGCAGCCTCCCGGCTCTGAGCCGTCAGCACAGAGCCCGACGCGGGGCTCGAACCCATGAACCGTGAGATCGTGACCTGAGCCGAAGTCGGACGCTTAACCGATGGAGCCCCCAGGCGCCCCAGCTGTTCATTCTTTGAAGCCAGATATTATGTTATTATCTGATTTATTCATTTATTTATGTCCTCAACAAATATTTCTCTTCCTTTTAAGTTTATTTATTTGTTTTGAGACAGAGCATGAGCGGGGAGGAGCAGAGAGAGGGGGAGGAAGAGAACCCCAAGCAGGCTCCGAGCTGCCCGCACAGGGCCCGACGTGGAGCTTGAACCCACAATCCTGGGATCGTGACCTGAGCAGAAATCAAGAGTCTGACACTCAACCGACGGAGCCCCCAGGCGCCCCTCCCCCAGGCCGGTTAAGCAGGAATAAGTCCCCTTGTGCGATGCGGCTCCAGGCCCTGGAATTTGTCCTCCTCACAAAGACGACGACTCAGCATGGGAATCCCCTCCCCCAAATCGCAACACTTTGTGATACGGAGAACGCGATGATGTCTTGGGACTCCCCGTGAGAAAGCTGGCGGTGCCCACAACAGAAGGAGGTTCAGCGGGTGTGTCGTACAAGCAGGCGCACCGTGTCGCTGTCCTGAGACAGTGGAAGACGTCCCAGGACCAGAAGCCACACGCCTTAACTCCAGGAACCGTTTACTTACAGCCGCTCTCAATGTCCGCTTCCTAATCTAGAAAATGGGGATCACAACACCTCTTAGCTCATAGGATTGTCGCTAAAATGAGGCCAGGCACTGAGAGCTGAGGCTCCTTAGGGCAGGCAGTGGCGGTGAGGACTGGCCACAGAAAGAGTCTGCAAAACACTGAGCGACTCACCTACTGAGGTTTATTTCCAAGCACCTGATTTCCAGGTTTCAGAACTGCCGGCTAAGTCCACGAGCTGCTATCTGCTCCCAAAGGGCCGCCCGGGCCTCCCCCCGTTCCCACTGTGCGAGGGGTGACCGGGTTAGGAGCTGCAAGCACGCACCCGGAGCCTAATTCTATAAAGGGCCAGCTTCCTGATTGCATTAGCAGCACGAGGAAGCTCCAGATTACCGAGGGGCCGTTCTCCCCTGCCCAGCTCTCTGAGAGCAGAAAATAAATCAAAGCGCTCCCGCATCAGAGGCTGGGAGGAGATGTCCCCTGCGGATCAGCAGGGGAGGACTCCCAGCCGCTAGGAGGGCAGGTAATTTCTATACGTTTCTGACAGTGGAATTCCCCGTTCTCGCCGCGTTTACGGGATTTTGACTGAACCTTCCCGCAATCCCTCCACCTGCCTTGTCCCCCGGCCTCACCTCTGAGCACCCCACGTGACTGTGAGCACCCCACGTGACTGTGGCCATGTCCACGTCACTGTGCTACCAGTTAATGAATGTATGACATTATTATTAGTGAAACTTTTTTGAGAGAAAGAGAGAGAGAGACAGAGCGCATGTGTGCAACCTAGGAAGGGGCAGAGAGGGGGAGAGAGAATCCCAAGCCGACTCCAAGCTCAGCACAGAGCCCGACCCGGGCCTTCCTCTCATGACCCTGGGATCATGACCTGAGCCCAAATCCAGAGTCGAATGTTCAACCGACTGAGCCACCCAGGTGCCCCAATCATTTTTTAACTTAGCCTTACCCTAAGTAAAATAAATAATATTTTGGGCTTACTGTGGTTTTTTTCTATTACACATTCAAACAGATACATAGTAACTATATAGTAAGTAATGTTTGTCCAGATGCTGCCTCAAGAGCCTCTTGTCCGGAAGGATCCAGTGTAGCAATTTTGGGGACCCGTCTTGGAGACCGTGCTTGCCCTTGGAGAAGCCGCAGAAGCCAGCCAGCCTCTGCCCTCCCAGGGCAGCCGGCAGAGCAGGCCCGCGGCTGGAGACTCCGCTGGGACAATGTCTCCACCTGGCGGCGGTCGCCTCTCATCACACTGGGGCGTGAGCCCCGCCTCGGTGAGGGGCTGGGGTTTCCTTTGGGGGGGGGGGCAGTTCAGGCATTGGCGGTGATGGTCGTATGACTTTGTAAGTACAGTAAAACCCACTGAACTGTACGCTTTAAAAGGATGAATTACACGGCACAAGTTATATCTCAATTTTTTAAGAAGTGAAAGTATTCAGTGTAGCAGAAAGAGAAAACTCCTTGCCTTCTTCTGTGATGTTAAATTCTCCACAGCAGAGTGAGGGTGCCTTTATCTGTGCTTTGTCTGGTGCATATCAGGTTTATATTCCAGGTTTCTATTCTAAAAATAGAAATGGGTTTTTTGCGTGTTTGTAAACCACATCTACAGTTGTTTTTTTTTTAATTTTTTTAAATGTTTATTTCTGAGAGAGAGGGAGACAGAGTGAGCAGGGGAGGGTCAGAGAGAGAGGGAGACACAGACTCTGAAGCAGCTCCAGGCTCTGAGCTGTCAGCACAGAGCCCGACGCGGGGCTGGAACCCACGAACCGTGAGATCATGACCTGAGCCAAAGTCGGATGCTTAACCGACTGAGCCACCCAGGCGCCCCCACATCTACAGTTCTCATTAAACACAATTTCCCCAGGATCCTTTCAGCTGATGTTCTAAAAAGTTGTTTCTTTTTAAGGCTACTTCTCCCTACAATGTGCTTTCAAGCTGCAGTTGCACAGATCAGAAATGCGCGGCATATGCCTTTGCTCTTGCTTCGCCGCAGACTTGGTGGGTGGGGTTAAATTATGATTTTTATTCTAAGGGGAGGCTAAGAAACATCTGCTGCTTGATGGAAACCATGTGTTATCACAAGACACTACGTCAGGCATTTTAACATGACATATTCCTTGCAATTACACTTACTAAACAGAATACCATTACAGAATTCCCCCTAATGTTCTCATCACACACCAACTCAGGAATCTTCCCCTGTAACTCACAGGGGATTGATCAGTGCAATTATTTTGTAAAGGTCTTTGTCAGCAGATTCAAAATAACCAGAAACAGTAATTATTATTATTTAGGATTCAAGTGTTAATTTTCCAGCTGAGATGCAGCCCCAGCCCTTCCACAGCTACAGGTGTGGGTAGAGTGCAAAACAAAGCCGCGTGTGCACGGCACGTTCTCGGGGAGGGAGAGCACCCCCAGGAGTCTCTCTTTGTCCAGCAAGGGGGGCGGGCGCCCCCCCCAAAACGCACTGGAAATACGGGCCTGAGACCTGCAGAGACTCTGCCACCACCACAGCCTGTGTCCTCACGGCCCTGCTGGTCACCTTAAGGGAGAAAGGGCCCTCGTCGGGTAGACAGAAGCGCCGGCCCCCCATCTGCCCCCAGGAGGGCTCAGCCGCCCAGCCGCAGCCAGAGCAGCGTGAGCCCCTCAGGGCCCAGTGTCCCAGCCACAGGGACCCACCCCCTCAGGGGCCCCAGGGCCTCAGCCGCAGGGACCCACACCCACACTCTGAGCGGGGCAGGAAGGAAAACCCCAGCAGCATCTGGGGGCAGCCCTGACAGCCCAGGAGAGGCCCCTCCACGGGGGTTGGTCCTAAACACACCTCCTGTCCACTGGGTGTGAGCAAGGCTGCAACATGCAAGGCCGCCACCCCCTCCCCGACAACGTGAGCAGTGCTAAGGCCAAGAGACCCTGAGCTACACCAACCAAGAGAAGAGAGAGGAGGCCCGACTACAAAGCCAGCGATCAGAGGGGAGGGGTCTCTCCCGACCACAGACACAAGGGGTAATGTGGGAACTTTGGGGTCAGCGTCGTGCTGATGGAGATGAAATGGACAAGCGGCTACAAAGACACGAATGAGCCAAACAAGATCCACCCGTCTTGTGTCTCTGTTGAGTACTGACAACTTCTGGAGAAACCAGGGCCTTGGAAATGCCCCGTGTGAATCACCCCGACGCCAAAGCCGGGCAAACCGTTACAGGAAACCTTCACACCAGCATCTCTGATGAACACTGGCACAAAACCCTTCACAAAATGTTAGCAAACCAAATCCAAAAGCATATAAAAAGGATTATAAGCCAGGACCAGTCGGAATTTATCCCAGGAGTGCAGAATGGATGAGCATCTGAAAATCGATCAATCAGTAAATACGGAAAAATATGACTGGCAAAATCTAATATCTATTCATAGTTTTTAAAGACTCTCAATAAACTAGGAAAAGAAAGGAACGTCCTCAGCCTGGTAAGGACATGTGAAAACAAACAGCCGACAGCTCCCATCAGGACGGATTTTGATGAAAGACTTGAGCGCTTTCCCTCCTAAAGCTGTGAACAAGGCGAGAGTCTGCTCTCACCGCCTCTGTCGTGCGGGGTCTTCCAATCAAGGCGATAGCCACAGCCCCTCAAGGAAAGGAAGAAAGGGAGAGAGCGAGGGAAAGGAGGAGAAGTTAAAGCCGTACATAGTGAAAAGAAGAAATAAAACTGTTTACGGATGACCTGATCACATATAGAGAAAATTCTAAGACTTCTACAAAAAACAACAACCAGAACTAATAACTGAGATTATCTTAACAAGACTGCAGGGTACACAGATCATTCTGCAAAACAATCAACCGGATTTTCACACAGTATCAACAAACTGATTTTAAATTAAGAAAACAATTCCATTTATAATAGCATCAAAAATAATAAAATACTTGGGGCTAAATGTAACAAAAGAAATGCAAGATTTGTTCACTTAAGACTACAAAACATCGCGGAGAGAAATGATAGAAGATTTAAATAAGAGATATTCTGTGCTCATAGATGGAAAGATTCCGCATCATTTCTATTTGAGTTCCCCACAAACTGGTATAGATTGGATACAATCACTACCAAAACCCCAGCTTTTTGCAGAAATCCCATGTTTTTGTAGAAATTGACAAAGTGATCCTATTATTTTTATGGACATGAAAAGGACCTAGAATAGGCAAAACAACCTTGAAAAAGAACAAAGTTTGAGAATTCACACTATCGGACTTCAAACTGAGGTCCAGCCGCAGTCGCCCAGCTCAGCTGGTGTTCACATAAGGACAGACGGTCAGCAGATCAGAACTTGAAATCGAAGGTGTTCGTGGTCCACGTGGTAAAATGTGACACAAAATCACATTGTGAAGGGTCCCTGGAGAGAGATGTCTTTCTAATAAGGACTCCCTCAGCCCTGTAGTGTATCCTCAGGTCTATCTTGTGCTGGATTCAAAACAGAGAAGGAATTGACTGGCAATGACCCCACCCTGCTCTCTGTTTTGAATCACACGAAGATGTTCGTCCTGGGACCTGTTTTTTAGACACTCTTTCCAGTGGCTGTAATGGAAACTTGGCAGTCGTGAGGGGAGAAGCCAATTAGAAGGTAATTTGTACATAAATCACATGTGGAATTTATTCAGGAGGATTATTTCCTCTAACACGACATTTAACATTTTTCATCATGAAAGTCTTCAGAACATACGCAAACTGAGGTTCGTCTTCACGCTCTCGCTGCAGGCGCGCCTACCAGACCCTCTGCGGGATTCTGCAGAAGCAGGTCCTGGGAACGACTGTCTCCTCTGTACATATTTCAGCACACGGCTCTAAGTGATAAAGAGTCTTTTTAAGCCAATCATCAAATAAAGTAGCAGTAATATCCCATAGGAATTGTTTTAATAGCAGAAAAACTCTCTCATAAGCTGCGTGGACTATCCACAGTCCGTCTGTAAAGCCTAGAATCTGCTTTTAAAAGCCTTTTTTACACCCATCTCGCGATGTAATGTCATCGATGTAATGTAAAGGAGCTTTATGCTTATTTTCCCCCAAACATGTACGTTTCCCGTGCGCAGCGGCCCGGGGCTGTGCCAGCGTGACGGGCCAGGAGTCAGGGTGGGCAGGGGGTCACTCC
>NW_027527956.1:8656422-8666951 GCF_008692635.1 Crocuta crocuta
AGCCGCCTGCAGGCTCTGGCTGGCAGAGAGGCTGTCTCGTTCTAAACCTGCTACGTGGGCCTTGAAACGAAAACCTGTAACTGAGAGAATAAGATTCACTCTCAAATATGTTTTCTTAACACCTGACTTGAAATAAAAATTGAAAAAGTTAAACCCAAGCCACGGGGAAGACTCAAACAGGCCAGGACATCAGTGTCACATCTGTCCGCCGTATCTGCACACCCAGGCAGAACCCGAGGCCGACCAACCCCTCTGCCTCCGCAGGCTGTCGCCGGAGTCACAATCCCGTAGATACTCTGGCAGAACCCGCCCCAGACTTGACCACAGCCCTGTCCCCTGGGAGGCAGGACAATAAAGAAAAGGAGCAGAAGGAGCCGTGGCCTATTTCCGATCTCGTGGTCACCGGGTCGCTTTGAAGAGCTAGGACGTGTTCCTGGAAAAGTCACTGTTAGTACGAAGTGCAGCTGGAACGTGGCAGGGCCGCGAGCGTGGGCCGGCGTGTGGCGCAGTTAAAGGGAAGGTTTGCGATGGACGCTTGGAAAGCAGCGGGTCCAGGCTTTATCCAGACCGGCCTGCTCAGCGCGACCCCCACATCCCTGGCGCTGCTGCTCTGGAGACCGCCAGCCCCACTTGCCTTCCCCCGGTGGTCATTCCCTTCCCCAGATTCACACACGGGGCGCTACGGGGTCCCTTAAAGGGTGGGGGGGACCGCTGCACCTGTTTTCCCTACTCCTCTCTTGTCACAGGCCCACTGCAGGGACAGTGTGGGGCACAGAGCCGGCCAACGGCTGACTCAGGCGCAAGGCGCCTGGTGCTCACAGGGCCCAGGGGACACGGCCACTCGGCCGTGCGCGGTGTCTTGACCGTTGGAAAGTCCCTCCCTGATGCCGCAGACGCGCTGTCTGTTCGCAGGCCCCTTATCTCACGGAGCTCTACCCGCCCGTGACCTGTGCTGTGGTCGCATCTCTCCTTCCCAGATGGGCTTCCGCTCTCAGGGCCCCGCACCCCGACCTTTCCCACCTGCCACTCGCGTTCAAATACAAGGGACTGTGAGCCAACCACTCCTCCAAGGTCAGTGCTGCGTGCTGGAAAAGCAGGGCCGAACAGGGGTGGGGAGCTTGCTCCCTTTTCATCTATTTGATCTGGTTAAAAACAGAGGAAAAATCAAAGGGAATATTTCTACTTTAGGCAGGAGGGCAGTCAAGACGCTGAAGGGCCCTCACACTACACAACAGTTCGGTTTTAAGACTTGATTTTTAGGGCAGAAGTGGGTTTACAGGAAGCCGGGGGTACCCCGAGACTCGCAAACCCAGGAAATCCTCACGAACTGGACGCAGGGGAGGGAACGTGACTCCGAAAATACAAAAAGTGGGGTGCCCTCAGAGAACCTGCCAGAATCAGGACCATCTGGGGTTATACAAGTGGGGAGGGAAAGACCCCCGGCAGCAGCAACAGGGGTAACTCCAGACCCCTTCCTGGAAGATTCTAGAAGCGCCCCCCTCCCCCTTGGGCCCTCTGACTTAGCAGGTGTCACCAGATTCACACAGACTCCCGTCACCGAGTACGAGCTCGTGGAGAGCACAGCCACGGGAGGAAACCACGTCTATGAACAAGAGTCAGAAGGAACAAAAGCAAACGAAACAGACTTAACCCCATGATGACATCAGTTATTTTAAATGATCAGATTCAGAATCTTAAAAATTTAGTGTGAACTATTAGGAAAAAGGAATTACAAAAAAAAAAATGGGCAAAGAAAAATAGACTATAAATGAACAGGCATTTTTGAAAAATATCCACATAGACCTTTGATAAATGAAAAATATAATTTTGGAAGCCTCAAAGGATGAGTCAGACAGAAGATTCTACACAGACGAAGAGAGAGTAATAAGCTGGAGGCACAGCTGAGGAAATTCCCCCAGGTGCTAAACGCAGAACAAGAGGGAAAATAACAGAAATCAAGAGAGAAATTATGGTATAAGAAGGTTTAACAAATATATCTACTCAGATTTCCACACAGACTCGAAAGGAAGAAGGAATATTCAAAGAGATAATGCTTGAGAATTTCAAGAGCAAATGAAATTCGTCAATCTACAATACACACGAAACAGAATAAAGGAAAAGAAATCCACCCCCAGACACGCAGCAACGAAATCATAGAACACCAAAGACAAAGAGAAGACAGATCACTCACAAAGCCCCAACGATCAGACTCACAGACTCTCGACCACAAAACACGGAAACCAGAATCCGATGGGAGCTTCTTCTGATGAAAAAGATCGCCACCACCCTATAGCTGTATGTCTGCCAAGCCAGCTTCCACAACAAGAACGAAATGGAGCATTCTCAGATAAACGGAGAGCTTGACTCCAACAGAACCTTGCTAAAGGATGCAGTCCACGCAGGGGCTCCAACCCCACAAGCAGGTTATGACTTACTCCATGCAGTGGAACATGTTTGACTATGTATCATATGCTACATGGCACAGCTTCATCCCACGTTACACAAATAGTTGAGATACATGTTATATACCCAGTATTATAACAGAACCAGTTCTCTGTCACTGGAATGTTTCCCTTTCCTAACAAACTATGTGTTATTTAAAAAGACTAAGACCTGAAAGGTAAGATAACATGGTGAGCAAATAAACTGGTAAATATACGTCAAATAAAAACAAACATTGTCTGTAAAATAATAACTACCTAATTTAGGGATATAAAAACAAAGAAGCAAAATACTGGACAATTGCAGTGTGCGAACCTAGAGAAGAACAGTATTTTAAGGCCTGTATATTGTTTGCAAAGAAATTGGTTGCAATATTAGCTTTACATTTATTAAGTTAGGAATGCAAAGTAAAATTTCAATGGTGATAATCAAAAGAATAAAAATGGAGTAAGAAAACATAAACAAAATAAAATAGGAAAGCAGATTTCAATATATCACCAAAAAGGAAAAGATGATAAAGGAGAAAATGTACTCATAGAAACATGAAATTAAATATAAACGTACTGGACTTAGCAGCTAAAAGATAGATATTATGAGAATAAGCAGCTAAAAGATAGATATTATGAGAATAAGTCATAAAAGTCTAAGTGAGAAAGACCGTGTCTGTAAGATGAATATGTAAACTTAAGGTATACAAACATTAAAAGTAAAAATGAAGAATACACCAGGCAAGCATTTTTTTAAAAGGAAGTTACAACCGTCATAGTACTTCAAACAAAATATGTTTTAAGAGATAAGCATTGCAGCACCTGGGTGACTCCGTGGGTTACACGTCCGACTTCGGCTCAGGTCATGATCTCTCGGTTTGTGAGTTCAAGCCCCGCGTCGGGCTCTGTGCTGACAGCTCAGAGCCTGGAGCCTATTTCAGATTCTATGTCTCTCTCTCTCTCTGCCCCTCCTCCACTCATGCTCTGTCTCTCTCTCTCTCTCTCTCAAAAATAAATAAACATTAAAAAAATGTTTTTAACAGAGAAAAAGAGATAAGCATTGTTCAGGGTACAGAGGACTCCACACAATGAAACAGGGTCACTTCATCAAGGATATAAAAATTCTAAATGTGAGTTCCTTTAGTCACAGCCTCCCCCCACTCTCTCTACACACACACGAACACACAAACACATATGAACACACAAACACACACATACAGTTAACAAAACTCCAGGGAGAAACTGGCAAATTCACATCCATCCAAGAGATTTCAGCTTATCTTTCTCAACCACTGCTTAGTCGATCAGAAAAATATGTAAGCCTAGGAGATTTGAATGACACGTTCAACAAGCCTGATTTACTGGGTAGATACACAACCCTGAATCAAATAAGGAAAGAATTCACGTTCTTTTAAAACACATATTAACCCTATATTGGAATTATACCAATTGCATTAAATTTCAAAAAAGTAGTATCATTCAGAGTTTCGTATCTAACTATAATGTGGTTAATTTAGAAGTCAACAATAAAAAGATGGAGAAAAATGCCCAAGCATGCGGACATTCTAAAATATACTTCTAGGGGCACCTGGGTGGCTTAGTCGGTTAAGCGTCCGACTTTCGCTTGGGTCATGATCTCGCGGTTCGTGGGTTCGAGCCCCGNCTTCTAAATAACTGATTTGTCAAAGAAAAAGATCATAATGGATACAAAAGAACAGATGATTGATAATAAGATTACATACCAAAACGAGTGAAAGGAAGCAGAAGAGATACTTAGTAGCACATTTATGGCGTTGAAGTTTTGCTTAAAAAGAAGATAGGCCAAAATTAAGGAATTAAACAAAAGAACTTTGAAAGATTAACAGGTATAAGTTCAGTCCACAAAAATCTCTCACGTTTTTATATGCCAGCAACAATCAACTGCAGAAGGCTGTAGGGTGTTGTTTGAAAGTATCAACAAAGATATCAGCAAGAAAATAATAGCACTAAGGTAACTAGGAATAAATCTAACCAAAAATGTACAAAACCGGTGGTTCAGTCAGTTGAGCGTCCGACTCTTGATTTTGGCTCAGGTCACGATCTCGTGAGACCAAGTCCTGCGTCAGGTTCGGCACTGACGGCACAGAGCCTGCTTGCATTCTCTCTCTGTCCTTCCCCTGCTCTCGCTCTCTCTCTCTGTCTCTCTGTCTCTCTGTCTCTTTCTCTCTCTCCCTCTCTCTGCCCCTCCCCCATTTGCACTCAGGCTCTCTCTCAAAATAAATAAATAAACGTTTTTTAATGTGCAAGTCCTACATGGAGAAAATTATAAAAATCTCAGTAGAAGACGTTAAAGAGAGGCTAAATAAGCGGAGTGGTAAACTGTGTTTATGGATGGGACGATTCAAGTCACAAAGATGTCGCTTCACCCCAGTTTCCTGATGGAAACTCGGACAGGCTTTGCCGAAAACCCTGACACACCAATTCTAAAATTTATGAAACAACAAAGGCCAGAATATCCACAAAGCTCATGGAGAAACTTCCCAGACACCACGACTTACTGTGAAGCCACAGCAGTCGGCACAGCACAAGCATAAACCAGAACAGAACATCTAAAACGGGCTCGTGCATTTATGGGGACCTACTGTCCCCAAGATGCATCACAGACACAGAACAGAACGTCCAAAACAGGCTTGTGCACTTATGGGGGCCTAGTGTATACCAGAGACGCATCCCAGAGCAGGGACACAGGATAAGCCCTCCCGTGCGTGGGGCTGGACAGCTGGCCAGCCCCCGGGAAAGAAGTCTGATCCCTGCCTCCCACTGTAGACAAACATCCATTTCTTATTACTTGAGGACTAAGCTGTGAAAGGCAAGGTTTTACAGATTCTTAGAAATTACAAAGGAAGCTATCTTTATGATCCTAGATTAGGCAATACATTTCTAAAATTAAGAAATTCTGTTCATCAAAAGATTTCATAAAGGAAACTAAAAAACGAGCCAAACATAGGTGGATGATGTGGGTAACATATAAACAACAAAGGTGTGGGGCGCCTGGGGGGCTCAGTCGGTTAAGGGTCCGACTTCAGCTCAGGTCATGATCTCACGGTTCGTGGGTTCGAGCCCCACGTCGGGCTCTGTGCTGACAGCTCAGGGCCTGGAGCCTGTTTCAGATTCTGTGTCTCCCTCTCTGACCCTCCCCTGCTCTCACTGTCTCTCTCTCTCTCTCTCTCATAAATAAATTAAAAAAAAAAACTTTTTAAATAAACAACAAGAGTATTCAGAACCCATAGTAACTATACAAATCAATAAGAAAACAAACAACCCAAAAGACAAGTGATCGAGAAACACGGACAGACATTGCAGATGAAAGGCAAGTAAACAACAGGAAAAGTGACTTGGCCAGAACGGCTATTGGAAGAATAATGCAAGCTAACTTGCACGTTATTGCATGTGCTTGTGTTACAATTTTGATTGTAACACAGACCATCGCCTAGAGCAGCAGAGAGCAGAAAGCGTGGCACAGGGCTGCGGGACGCACGCGCTGAGGCAGCCGCTGCAGGAAGGGGGTTGGGTGTTGCCCCGTAAATCTGCATTCACCTGTTGTGCGATTCAGCAGCTCCACCCTCAGACACCAGCGCAGAGGCACCAGGAAGCATGCAGCGCTTTTCATAAGAATCAAAAACAAGCCCGGTGTCCGGCGTCCGGGAGAATGGTAAAGGCTCCCCGTCACACCCCCACAGTGAGCGGCCATAGAGAAGTCACAATAAACAGACTCTAACCACATAAAGTAAGGTGGATGAATTCTGGATACGTAATGATGAATGAAAAAGCCATTCACAGACAAAACAACAACCTGTATACGCAAATGCCTGCTTGTAAACTCAAAAGTAAGCAAACCTGCATCCACGCCCACGCGTGCGGTGAAACCCACACACAGGGAGAGCGACAAACACATCGCTGAGGGAAGGGGGGGGTCGTGGGGCTCAGGACGCTGTAGGCTTAGGTTGCCTGACGGGCTCGTCTGAGAATCACACACCCATTCCGGTGTCCACTGGATTTACATAAGCTGTAATGGGGGGGGGGGACAAAAGGGATCCAAGTGGAGGCATTAAATGTCAGCGCCCTGAAGCCTGCCTGGGCTCCCTGCTCCCCTCCTGTCTCACAAACACCGCCTCCCACCCGCCCCCCAGGCAGCCGGCCAGCTCCCTCCCTGCTGGCAACGTGGGCCCGCGTCCCACGTCTCACCGGAGCTCTCCGTGGCCTTTGGCCCCGCGGGCCGCTCCCTGCCGGCCCCTCCTTTCTCCGCCTGCATCACCGTGGCCACCTTTCCCACACGACACACGCCGCCCTTAGTGCCTCCCTCAGTGCCCCAGTGTCCCCAGGAACCCGCACCCCATCCCCGCCGTCCCACCCGCGGGCCGGCTCCACCGCGCTCCTGCGCAGCCCAGACCTGACAGACGCCAAGGGAACTCGGGGTCTCCCTCCCTCCTAATGCGTCTTCTTCAGGGGCCAGTTTGGTCTCCTCCTTCTCACCAGTGTGCCCAGCAAGCGACAAGACCTGGCGCTTGTAACTCAGAAACTCTGCCTGGCACCACCCCCGCGTGTTGAGACGACCCAGATGTGGGGTCTCCAACCTCCAGGTCCCCCGTGCCCTCAGCCACCAGCAGGGTCCAAGCAGCTCACACAGTTGCTGAAAAACACATGGTAACCACCCGCTGCCTGCAAAGGTGGTTCTCAAACCTCGCTGCACGCTGGAATGACCCAGGGAGCAAACCTCTGAGGCCAGGTCGCCCCCAACCCCAGGCGGCCAGAGCTTTGACGGGTGGTGTCAGCAGCTCTCCAGACATCCCAGTCCCGTTCCCCTTTCTGCCACAGAAGCTTCCGTTAAGGGACCCAGCACCCCAACCACGATGGTCCTCGCGCCTTGTCCCATTTCCCCTTTGCCTGCCAGACACCCATTCACGGTCTTCCTGCAGTGGGGGTGAGGTAGGCAGAGGCCAGCCATCGCTCCTATTGCAAGAACATGGGGAAAATGGGTAATTTTGCAAACATCGTGTCTTAAAAGACACTGGAAAGCTCTAGAAACTAAGAGGGCTGGAGGGAGGAGATCCCAAAGAGGGAAGAGCCACCTTCAGCAAACTGCCATCGTGGCCCTTTCCACCCTCGAGGCAGCTGATGAGTCTGGGCCGTGTTTGAGAAGTTGGAGACACAGAAGTGAAGATACTCGTGGGGTCCAGGCGGGGGTGCTGACCTGATAGACTGGAAACAAGAGCCCCAAACGCAGGGCATCTGCTCAGTGCTAGGGAAGCATGAACATCCTGGCTGCGTGGCCAGGCTTGCGAGACCTCAGGTCTCCTGCACTTGAGGGAGCTAGGGCTCAACAACCCCTCACCGGCAAGAAGGGCCTAGAGAGCACGCAGCATGGCTCCATTTTGAGATACCAGAAGTGGACGGAGCGGACCTCAGCCTCCCCCAGCCCTGCCCCGAACCAGGCTGACTGCGCTGAGGTGATCAGCCCCTTGTCCCGTGTGCCTACAGAAGAAAGGCTCTTCCGTATCTGTGCTTTTTTGACACATGGCGTCTGGCACACCAGTGAAAGCAATCCTGAGCGCGGCGTGCTGTGTTTTCATAGAAGCCCCACGGAGAGCAGCAGGCGCGTCCGGCCTACGCAAGAGGCGAGGGGGCCCAAGAAGTGAGTCCTGAGGATCTCCTTGGCATAGTGCCTGCAACACTGCAGACTGACCTCTTGAAGTGTCAGGGACTGTTCGGGTCCATTTGGGGACGGCAGGGGCTAGAACTTGTAATGGCCAGAGCCCGAGGAAGCACGTTTCCGTGGCAGCTGGAGTGGCCTGAGGATGGCGAGGGGGCAGGGTCGCTTCCTTTCATCAGGAAGAGGATTCAGGAATCAGAAAAATATAAAAATGCCACCACTGCAAGGTACGTTAAGTTGACTCAACACCGTGTGTGACTCTTCCTCTGTACTCAGGGTTGGGAAGAGCCAGCAGCCCCCTTCTGGCAACAATATGAAAAACGGGCTGGTTGCCGTTTTCTAAGGACCAGGATCAAAGTCACGTTAGTAGAAAACATACACTTCCACCACAAGGCTAGAGTGTCTTAATTCTAGAAAAATGATGCTCCTTTTAGTAAGGTGTGCCTGCTTCTTGGATAACCAGAGGAAAAATGGCAACAGCTCTGGTTGCTGGGGAGTGTGGCTTCCTTCAACACCCGGCCAACCCCAAGGACTCAGCTTTGAAAGAAGCTTCTAGAGACTACTAGGAGAATCAGATGTGGGGACCAAGGAGTGAGAAAGTACTGACATAGAACACCCTCTCTAAAAGGTCTAGAATCCATGAGGCCTTTTATAACACTCAGAGAAAGAATAGTTCTACATCTGTTACAGGTCTACTCATATTTACTGTTCTTCAGCTTCTGTATTTTGGTTTTTCCAGAATTTTATCCACTTCACTTAAATAATCTAGTCTGTTGGCACACAGTTTTTATATTCTTCCCTTATCATTAAAAAAAAAATTAAGTGTATAAAAATTTTTTATTTTTTTTAATGTTTTTTATTTATTTCTAGGAGAGAGAGAGAGAGAGACAGCGTGAGCAGGGGAGGGAGAGAGAGAGAGGAAGTCACAGACTGAAACAGGCTCCAGGCTCTGAGCTGGCAGTCAGCACAGAGCCCGACGCGGGGCTCGAACCCACGAACTGCGAGATCATGACCTAAGCGAAAGTCGGACGCTTAACCAACTAAGCCACCCAGGCGCCCCTCTCTCTTCGAACTTAAACTTGAGGCTCTAGTCTGGCACAGCTGGGCAGTCTGCCACACAGTCATGTTCTTCCCAACTCTGCCTCAGTGCACTCTGCGTTAGGCCTCCAACACGGGTATCTAAGCAGCTGGCATTTTCAGGGTGCCCTACTCACCTGTGTCCCCCGAGTGTCTGACATATGTGCCACTCCTCCCACAGAGAGGTCACTGGCCAACTCAGATTTCCCTGTGGACATCTCCTTCCTGTTTCTTTGGTGGCCTGGCTGGTTCACACCCCTGGGGACTTCCCGGTGAGACTGGGATGTGTCCTTCTCCATGGAGCACAGGGGGAGACAGAAGACAGGGGTGGCCCCCCTCTACTTGCGTGAGCGGCAGGTGTAATGAGCAAGGGGCCTTACTTACAAGGCTGATCTTTCAGCTGCAGGATGCCATCTCCCTAATCCCAAACAAACTGAAGCCCCATTCCCATTTGGAAAGAGGACTGAGGCTGGTCCAGAGAATTTAGCCAATTCTTAACGTAGCTATTTCTCAGTCAGTCTGAAAGTAACAGATTACACGTTTACTTCCCAAACCTTTTTTTAACAACAACAAAAAAATTCCAACATACTAAAAAGTTGAAATAATTTTACATCTACTATCCATATACCCACCAGCTAGACCCTACCGTTAGTATTACTGTAGTTGTGTAATCATATGTAGCCCTTTCAATCTATTCGTTTATGGGGGCTTTTTTAAAAAAATTTTTTAATGATTTATTTATTTCTAGGAGAGAGAGAGAGAGAGAGAGACAGCGTGAGCAGGGGAGGGTCAGAGAGAGAGGGAGACACAGACTCCAAAACAGGCTCCAGGCTCTGAGCTGTCAGCACAGAGCCCGACGCGGGGCTCGAACCCGCGAACCGCGAGATCATGACCTAAGCGAAAGTCGGACGCTTAACCAACTAAGCCACCCAGGAGCCCCTTAAGTGTTTATTTCTGAAAGACAGCGTGAGCAGGGCAGTCAGAGAGAGGGAGACACAGAATCTGTCAGCACAGAGCCCAACACGGGGTCTGAACCCACGAACCGGAAGATCATGACCTGAGCCAAAGTCGGACGCTCAACCGACTGAGCCACCCAGGCTCCCGCCCCTCCCTTATCATTTTAATTTCATAAAGTCAGTAGTGCTCTTTTTCACTTTCCTGATTTCAGTAATTAAAGTTTTCCTCTTTTCTCTATTTGGTCAGTGCAGTTCTGCCCTGTGTTGATCTTTTCAAAGAACCAACTTTTGGTTTTGTAGTTTTCCTCCACTGCTTTTCTGTTTTCTATTTATTCTTGCCCTAGTCAATATTTTTGTCTCTTAGTTTGCTTTTCTTTT
>NW_027527956.1:8670233-8673239 GCF_008692635.1 Crocuta crocuta
TGACATATGTGCCACTCCTCCCACAGAGAGGTCACTGGCCAACTCAGATTTCCCTGTGGACATCTCCTTCCTGTTTCTTTGGTGGCCTGGCTGGTTCACACCCCTGGGGACTTCCCGGTGAGACTGGGATGTGTCCTTCTCCATGGAGCACAGGGGGAGACAGAAGACAGGGGTGGCCCCCCTCTACTTGCGTGAGCGGCAGGTGTAATGAGCAAGGGGCCTTACTTACAAGGCTGATCTTTCAGCTGCAGGATGCCATCTCCCTAATCCCAAACAAACTGAAGCCCCATTCCCATTTGGAAAGAGGACTGAGGCTGGTCCAGAGAATTTAGCCAATTCTTAACGTAGCTATTTCTCAGTCAGTCTGAAAGTAACAGATTACACGTTTACTTCCCAAACCTTTTTTTAACAACAACAAAAAAATTCCAACATACTAAAAAGTTGAAATAATTTTACATCTACTATCCATATACCCACCAGCTAGACCCTACCGTTAGTATTACTGTAGTTGTGTAATCATATGTAGCCCTTTCAATCTATTCGTTTATGGGGGCTTTTTTAAAAAAATTTTTTAATGATTTATTTATTTCTAGGAGAGAGAGAGAGAGAGAGAGACAGCGTGAGCAGGGGAGGGTCAGAGAGAGAGGGAGACACAGACTCCAAAACAGGCTCCAGGCTCTGAGCTGTCAGCACAGAGCCCGACGCGGGGCTCGAACCCGCGAACCGCGAGATCATGACCTAAG
Organism: Crocuta crocuta; assembly: GCF_008692635.1. Taxonomy (NCBI): domain Eukaryota; kingdom Metazoa; phylum Chordata; class Mammalia; order Carnivora; family Hyaenidae; genus Crocuta; species Crocuta crocuta. The sequence continues at coordinate 8,670,977 of NW_027527956.1, forward strand.
CGAAAGTCGGACGCTTAACCAACTAAGCCACCCAGGAGCCCCTTAAGTGTTTATTTCTGAAAGACAGCGTGAGCAGGGCAGTCAGAGAGAGGGAGACACAGAATCTGTCAGCACAGAGCCCAACACGGGGTCTGAACCCACGAACCGGAAGATCATGACCTGAGCCAAAGTCGGACGCTCAACCGACTGAGCCACCCAGGCTCCCGCCCCTCCCTTATCATTTTAATTTCATAAAGTCAGTAGTGCTCTTTTTCACTTTCCTGATTTCAGTAATTAAAGTTTTCCTCTTTTCTCTATTTGGTCAGTGCAGTTCTGCCCTGTGTTGATCTTTTCAAAGAACCAACTTTTGGTTTTGTAGTTTTCCTCCACTGCTTTTCTGTTTTCTATTTATTCTTGCCCTAGTCAATATTTTTGTCTCTTAGTTTGCTTTTCTTTTCTCATTTCTTATGGCCAAAGGCTAGATCCAAGACATCTTTTTTTTTTTTAATATGGGGGTTTTGTCATATATTTCCCTCCTCCAAGCGCTGCATTCGCTGCCAGCACACCAGCTTTAGTATAGGTTTTTCTTTTCATCCACAAGCATCTTATTTCTCACGATTTTCTCTTTGCCCCGTTAGTCACTGCGGACAGCTGCTTCATGTCCACACAACTGTTGACTTTCCCGTTTCCTTCCTTTGCCGATTTCTACTTTAGCTCTGTAGACCGCAAGATGGAGTCACTCCTGCCTAGTTGCGGTGTAACCGGGGAAGCCGAGGAGCGCAGAGCTCGCCCAAACCAGCGCAGACCGGCGGAACTAAAGCCTGATAACCCGCAGGGCCACGGAGCCTGAAGAGCCCGGCGCCGATGATCGCTGGAGCCGAAGGAGATCTGGAAAGACCTACGGCTGACTAAATTCCTTTAAAAAGGGAGGCGTTCCGCAGCCAACCTTCAGACTCTCCAGACGCTGGCACTTCCCGCCCTCCCCCGCCCCCCAAACCAAACCGACGTCCGGGACTTGGGAGCTGCCGCGGGGACTCGGCCCGACGGATCCCTGAACCCAGCAAGGCGCTGCCCTGCTCCAGGAGCGAGCGCCGTGCGGGGGCGGCGGACTCACTTCGCACCAGACCCGGGCTTCATCTCTACCGGCTTTGCCGCTGGCTCATGAACTTCTTACCCCTCGTCCTCTCTCGTCTGCCGCGGGTCACCTACTACACTTTATGTGACTCGCAGGAGGCCAAACCCAACGCGCAACACAATGTCCACGAGCTTGGAACCCTGAAGCTGCTGTGCAACTGCTGCCATGGCTTTACGACTGAGCGAAGCTGACTCCGCAGAGACCCCACTCCTGTCCGCGCCTCTAAGGCGCGCTCAGGGCGAGCTCCGCTGGGGCGGGACACCGGGCGAGGTCTGACTTCAGTCCTGTTACATGGCCTTCGCGCTGGGCTACGTGCTAGCACACACTGTGCCCTGCGAAGGGGCGCGGCCACTCGGGGCGAGCGGTGCCCAGAGGCCGCGCGCCCTCGCTCTCCCTCCCCTCTGCCCCGGCTGCCTGCCCCCTCTGTCCCTTCCCGCCTCACGCACCGCGAGGCCCAGCTGCCGGGGTCCGGCCCCGCGCGGCCAGCGGCCAGGCTGCACCCGAACCCCGAGCACCCTGAGCTCCGAGCGCCGTAACCCCGCAGTCCGCCGACGAGCTGGGCGGGGCGCCCACCGCCCTCTGACCCCGGATGGCGAACGGCACGCCGGGCCCGCAGCTCCCGGATATCTGCGTTGTATGCCGGGACTCGCAGTCTCCAAAAAATGGGCCTGTCACGTGACTGGGCTGCGAAGAGCGCCTCGCGCGGCATGCCGGGACTCATAGTTTAACGACCCTGGGCCTCCGCGCACCAAGGGAGTTGTGGGACAGGGGAGCGCGCGGCATGCCGGGATCCAGCGCACGCGGGGAGGGGTGGTGACTCGCAGTGCATGCTGGGGTTTCTGGGCAGCGGCGCGCGCTGCACGCCGGGACCCGCAGCCCCACGCCGCCAGCGCCCCCGGGGCACATGGGGCGAGGTCACGCTGTTCCCGTCGGGCCGGCCCCGCATGCTTCCGCCCAGGACGCGGCCGGCATCCGCGGCCGGCGCGACAGCCTCTCCGGGCCCCGCGTAGGCGTGTGTTTACACGCAGGCCCCTCGGCGCACGCACGCGGCGTCACGCGACGTCAGACGCTGTCCCGGAAGTTGGCGCGGGCCGGGCGGCGGGTGGAAGCCGGTGCCGGAGCGCGAATTGCAGCGCCGTCGCCTTCACC
>NW_027527956.1:8673318-8678221 GCF_008692635.1 Crocuta crocuta
CGCCGCCCACCGGCCCCGCCCCCGCCCGCGCCGGCTCCGGGGGCTGCGTGCGAGCAGAGCGCAGGCTGAGGTCCGAGCGCGCCGGCGTGGTGCGGGAGCTGTGCGCGCAGCCGGGCCAGGTGGTGGCCCCCGGGTGAGTGGGGCCGTGGGGGCGGGATCTGGAGCGGGGCCGGGCCGGGCGCGGGGCAGGAGAGGGTCCCCGGTGCCGCAGCTAGAGGGACTGAGCTCGGGAGCACTTTGTTCGGTGGGTCGCCGCAGCTGCGTGTCTGCGTGTCTTTCTAAATAAAGCTGGTCGACAGTCACTACCTGTGATTTAATCAGTTCGAAGCATTTGACTTAAAAAGTTTTCAGCTGCCAAAGTTGCAGTCTTTAAAAGGAGGTGTGTCCGACTTTCTGTAACAGGTGTTCCCCCGCCCCGCCCCCCGTCCCCACGGCTCCGCGATTGTAGGTCAGCTGCACGGCGAGCACGGGACGATCGGGCACCTCCACGCTGGTCATCGCGGTGTAAACTGCGAGGGGTGGGGTGCGCATCTTTAGCTTCTCGTAAAGCCTGGGAAACGCGGTTGTAAAGCCGGGTGCAGTTCTGCATCAAAGCTCTGGGGGGTGCAGCTTCAGCCCAGACGGTTCAGGGTAACAGGTAGTACGGACGTTAGTGCGTTTCCCCGTGATGGACTCTAGCTGTTGATATCTCCGTTTTCTCGTCAAGGGACTTTTCTCTTTCTAAGGGGGCGAGCCTGTGCACCCACACCTCGCGTCTGACTTTACCAGTGTTGTGTTCTGAGATCGGGTTGGTGTGTGGGTCCAGGTGTGTACACATGACTCACGTGGTTGTTTTCATTGTCTGGAGCAGAACCCCGGGCGGTGAGGGATCCTGCTTCCTGCTGTAGCGCTGGTGCGCAGCTTCCTGCTGCCCAGGGCACCGCGCGTCTCAGGTGCCCGTCCCCTTGGGCGCAGCCTGGTCCTCCAGTTGTGCCGTGTGCTCTGGCTCTGCTCCGCCGCTGGGGCTTGCACTGCCTCTGCAGCTGTTGAGAATCTGCCCCCCTCCCATAGGACGGGGTAGGACTGGCCTGCATCCCATCCCAGGAGCCCCCTCCTGTGTCCACTTCTCCCCTCTCATTGTTTGGAGTCGGCACTCTGGTCCTTGGCCTTTGGGTAAGGTGCCCATGCCTGCCCAGCGAGCACAGGGGCGATGGGGGCTGCCCCGGGGCTGCACCCTCCCCTGGGGCCGTCTGGGGGCCTCCTGCGGACGGGAGGGCCTCACTGGGCTGCATACGGCACACCGTGGTGCGCGTGCCATTCTCATTACTTTGAAGTCAGAGCTTAACCTGACTGCGATTGACTGTATAAACCCGTGAGCCCGTGTTGTGGAGGTGAAGCCCAGTGCTGCTGTAGAAAGCTGTGTAGAAAATTCTGGAGGTGAAAAGCTCTTCGTGTTCTTGTCTTCCTCCGATTATACGTAGAGGGCCCCTGAGGCCCAGCGAGGTCAGGCACTGGATTGTCTGTCCCTCCCGTCATACAGAAAAGGCTTAGGGCCCAGGCAGGTCAGGGACCGGTTGCAGTCAGTGAGAAACTCCACGTGTGGGGCTTTGACACCATCACCAGACGAGCAAATCAGGGCGCCCCAACGCGTGGATCCCGCCAGTCAGCAGAGGAACTTAACCTGATGACAAGTTCTCAGTGGTGAGTATTTTTGTGTTTGAGGTTTAGGGTCCTTGCTGCCGTGGTCCATCAGGAGGGTCTCTGCAGACCGGACGGTGACGTCACTCCTGGCGCGCAGGGGCGAGTGGCACGGGTGAAGCCCGGTGCAGCCAGGCGCACCGAGCCCCGTCGCTGGCACCTCACCACCCCTGCCGTATCCACCATCCAAGCAGGGGTACTTTCTTGCTTCTTTTGGGACGTAGTTCCAGACCTGGAGAAAAGTTGCAGGAATAGGACCAAGAATTCTCTCGTACGTGTCGCACAGGTTCCCTAAAGGTCACCGTGTGCCACCTCTGCTCCACCCTCCCCGCCCCGCACACAGTGTTTTTTCCCTCGAGTTGAGAGTACGTCGTGGATGTGATGCACTTTATCCCGAAATATTTCAATTTCCCCCAGAAACATCCTCTTTCCTAAGCATGGCGCCGTGGTCAGAATCAGAAACAACGTCCCTGCTGGGCTGTTTTCTGCTCTTTGGATTCCCTGATGGGCCAGTAACCTCCTTGGAAGCAGAGGAAACCCCGGTCCCGGGGGAGGCTCAGCCGTCAGAGCCCCTGGCTCTCTAGCCTCGAGCGGTACCTCTGTCTGCTCCTCCGTTTTCTTCTCCTCGGCGTCCCTTCCGATGGCGGTGTGCCTTCGGGCGGGCCTGCCAGGCGGCGGTGGCTTCGGTCTGTCCCGTTCTGGCTCGTTAAGGTGGTGTCTGTAGTGAAAAGTTAATTCTCTTGTCACTGTTAAAATCACGTGAGAGGCATTTTATTACTCAGGAAATCTCCTAAGTTCTCTCATCACGTGGCCGCCCGTCATTTTTGGCAACTTGAGGACTCTTGTCTGACTTCTCTGTTTTTTGTCAGGATCGTGCAGCGGTGATCTCCTCATCTCTTCGTTCCGGCTCCGTTTCTGGGTCGGCTTCCTGCCGTAAGAACACTTCACCGCGTGCACTCTGCGTTCTTATTTGCCCAGCGGATGGCGGTCCGTTGCCAGCGTCCGTCCAGGTTGGGTCGGAGGGAGCGCCTCACGCGGGCTTGTCTGGTGAGGCGCCGTCGGTCCGAGAGCACGGCCGCGTTTTCTGACGCACACGGTACCTGGGCTCTGGAATGGCCCCTCTCTCCGAGAAATTGTGCTTCCTTTTAGTGGAGAATGACGTTTAGGAACCAAGGCCCTGGTGCACAGGTCTCATTTTGCCCGGCGCCCTTGTCTGCTGAGCAGCTCTGTGTTTGGCGCTCGCGGCCCTGACCTGAGAAGGAAGATGGAGGGTCAGACCCAGCGTTCGACGGCGCTGGCCCCGACCAGCATAGAGTTCAGGGTGCCCCGCGTCCTCACACCTCACTCTTCCTGTGCCCTCTGACCTTCCCGTCGGAGCAGACACACAGCTGACGTGTGCAAAAACTTCAGGAGAGTTCGCTGTCTGTGTGCGTGGGGGGAAGTTACCTCTTCAGAAATTGCATTTCATGGTTTTCCTACAGATTTTGTTTTCAAAGACAAACCCAGAAAGATAACATTTATTGTGATGGACTTGCCGTTCCGGGGCCGGTCTCCTTGTTTTCTCTAGAGGCCACAGTGGCCCCTCCCCACAGGGTGCGGGGTACACACCAGGGTTATTGCCTGCCGTTCACCCATCTTGCGTCAGTATCTGCAAAGGTGAAATCATGTTGTACCGAAAAAGGGCATTACTGTTACCTTTTTATAATACTTTTTCTTTCTTGGGGCACCTGGGTGGCTCAGTCAGTTAAGTGTCTGACTTTGGCTTTGGCTCAGGTCATCATCCCGTGGTTCGTGGGTTCGAGCCCCACCTTGGGCCCTGTGCTGACAGCTCGGAGCCTGGAGCTGCTTCAGATTCTGTGTCTCCTTCTCTCTCTGCCCCTCCCCTGCTCATTCTTTGTCTCTCAGTAATAAAAACATTTAAAAAAATTTTTTTTAATACTCTTTCTTCTCTCAGCCATTCCATTACTTTTCTTGAGAATTCTTTTAGCCCTTGCAGAGATGCCAAAGTCATCCACGGACAGCGTCGGCGTCTGCTCTGACCCGCAAGACGGTTCTGAGTGGCCTTTTAATTCATACAGAAAATAGGGTCTCTTTACGCTCCTTTTAATGTAGACAGGGTGTTTCTGAACTGTTGTACCCCGGGCCACGTGTGATGTTGGTGTGGCCGAATGGGAAAGGGTGGGACACAACATTTCATTGCCTTGGCCGCACGTGTCTGTCCTTTGTGATAGTCACTAACTGTCATGTGCTGCACTTGGGCAGTGCTGTGTGTCCTGTGTGTGCACTGTGTGTGTTGGGTGTGTCCTGTGTGTGCGCTATGTGTTTTGGGTGTGTCCTGTGTGCACTGTGTATCCTGTGTGTGTACTGTGTGTGCACTATGTGTGCCGTGCGTGTCCTGTGTGTGCACGCTGTGTGTTTGCAGCTCTGAGTCCCTGACCCGCCCTCGGCTGCAGAAACTCCAGGAACCGGCCTGGAGTGCAGACCCGCGGCTGGGGCAGCACACAGCATCTGTTGCTTTGTCTGTCCCTTTGTCCCTGGAAGACCTGTGGCCCCTCCCTTGTGCGGGCGGGGAGACTCATGACTTTCCTCCTCTTCCCCCCAGCCTGGCAGGTGTAGCCTCCGCATCCCGCACGGGTCTGTGGCAGCGGGTTTCTGACATGCTTGCGTTGGGGCCGCTTTGCTAGATTGTAGCTCGTTGTGTTTTCTGACTTGGGCAGTCTGAGAACATCGCAGGACTTCTTATTTTGCGTTTGATGACCTGTGTACCTCCTCTCCCTACACTCGTCCTGCGCAGACCCGCCCACCTGTGGTAGGTGGCTGTGTCCTGTGCCGCGCCCACCCCCCACGATAGGTGAGAGAAATGTGACAGACGTTGCCAGGGTGAATTCAAGGGGAGATCTCGTGTTTAACGCTAGTAAATGGAGGATTCCCTGTTAGCGCTCACGAGTACAGAGTTCCGAACTCTAAGCGCCGCGGGTCACTCTTACACGTCAGGAGAGACGTCAAGCTTCGGAATGAGGCATCTAATGGGGGGGTTAAGTTGATTTGCGAGTCGTTCACGTATCTCTTACATGTGTCACACGATTAACGATGTGTAGTATCTCCACGGAGGGAGCCCTCTGGGTGTGGTGCCCGTTTCGTGTGCCAATCGTTCAACGTTAAATATTCTTTTCAGGTGTTTTGGGTCATTTGAGTCGTCCTGTAAGTACCTTGGAGAGAAAGCCCC
>NW_027527956.1:8678227-8685011 GCF_008692635.1 Crocuta crocuta
CGGGGCTGTCACCGACTGCTTTCCTCTTGTGGGTGGAGGCTGCTAGCCCTGGGGTCTGCGAGGGGCCGCCCTGTGCACAGGAGGGTCCTGCTATGTAGACGCCCACAGTGCCCCCAGGTTGTGACAGCCAGAGGTGTCTCGAGGCCCAGTTTCCCGTGCGGAGCACATGCCGCTGACTGAGCCCTGATCTGCTCTGTGGAATAAGACAGGCAAAGTTCTTTGACCGCAGCACAGAAAATTACTTGACTGTTAGCGTCATTTGCAGGCAGAAGACTCTGTAGAGAAAAGCACACGTTTGGGCCACGTTGCCAAGGTGTATGGAGCGGTTAGCGTGTGCCCCCAGACCTGCGCCCCTTCGTCCCCGCCTGCCTCCCGCTTGCCTGCTAGGACACGGGGACAAGCGGACAGAGCAGGGACCCCCGGCGCAGCCCGGCCCAGGGCATCGTGCCCGCACCCAGAGCGGTGGGAGCCGGGAGGGCTTCTGGGAAGAGGTGTGGCTCTGGAGGTGGGTCCAGTGCAGGCTGGTCTGAGCCGAGGGAGCCCCCGTGTTGAGGGGGACCTCCAGCAGCGCTCGGGGGCACACCACCGGCCAAGCACGTGGGACCTGAGTGGCCATGGAGTGGCATGCGAGGTCCTAGGCCTCTGCGGGGTGACAGGAAGGCCCGTTGCCATCACGCTGGACGGCACGCCTGCCATAGCCTGGGTTGCTCTGCGTGGGTGACGCGCACAAAGCCCCCCCACCCCCCGCCCCCGGTGACTGGATGGTGCTGGGGGTGCAGGCGCCCAGGGACCAGCCACATGCTCCTCTCTGCCTCGAGGCGGTGCTGTGCCCCGGCCCCCTGAGAAGGCCACCAGCAGCTCTTCACCAAGTCTGGTGACCTTGGCCTCATTCGTTGGTGGTCTGCGGGTAGCAGGCGTGCTTTCTGAGTGCGTGGCGTGGGGAGTTCTGACAGACGTGTGTGCCCTGGACACCGCAGCAGTCAGGACGTGGACATCTCCGTCCGGCGCGCGTTAACGCCGTCCGGTCGTCCGCTTTCTCTTTGGGCCATTTAACACTGAGACTCCTTTCCTTTCTCAGAATGTTCCTCCTGGGTGTCTGCTGTGGGCCTGGCTCCTCAGCCTCTGTGAGCACTGATTTCTTGTTTCAATTGGCATTCTTTTTTCTGCCCATCCCTTAATTGTTGGGGTTCCCCAAAGGCCTGCCATCTGTTTTATTCGCGTTGGGTAAGCCCTGGCCTGGGATACGCAGCCCACGAGACCTGTATCCGGCCCTGGTCCTGCCCACGTGCAGGCACGCGTCCACCTGTGTTGCGGCTGCGGGTGCCTGCGCCTCCCTCGCTCTGATTTCCAGGCAGACTTCTCCTTCTTGTCCCTGGTCCCCGGCAGGTTCACTCCAGGAATGTCCGCGCGTGTCCGCAGCACCCCTGTGTCCCTCAGCTCACGCTTCTCCAGCCATCCCCTGCCGGCGCTGGCGCACTCAGAGCGGCTCTGCCCGCCCACACCCGGCACCCTCTGGCACCCCCTGTGGGTCCTGTGCTGCCTGCCGTCCGGGCTCTGCACCTGTTGGTCTCAAATCTGACGCTTTCCGTGTCCCTCTTGGCTAGGGAGGTCTGGAGCCAGCGTGGCTCACCTGCGTGACTTCCCCTTGGCACCCCTCCATCCCGCACCTGCTTCCTTGTCATTTGTCACGACCCTCCTGTCACCCTGCGGGGGGCTGTCCTGGAAGCTTCCTTCTCCCGAAGGAGAGTTAATCCTCTAGAATTAGCTGCCCCCTCGAGACTCACCTTGACCCCCGGTGACCTGGGTGAGACCAAGATTTCTTAAGGACACAAATCGTCTGGTAAATTGGACTGGATCAAAATTTAAAACCTGATCTCCAACAACCACCGTTAAAATGAGAAGGCTGACGACCACTGGAAACGCACACCTCACTAAGTGTTTCCACCTGCTTATTGCTTGAGCTGGAGACCCCAGATGTGCCTTCAGCTTAACGTTTTAGGACAGGTTGATGACCCCCCCCCCCTCCCGGCCCATTTTGGGGATTCCTGAAAAAAATATTTCCTGGCTGTGAGTTTGAGTACAGAAGTGAGCGCGGTGGGTAAGTGCACACTGACGGGTACGTGTCGCGCCTGCTGCCGTGTCCACACAGGAGGCCGCCCAGCAGGTCGTACGGCGCCTGAGACCGGAACCCTTCCATCGCTGGTGCCTGGGTGGCCTGCGCCTTCTCTAGGTCCACAGAACCTGTAATTAAAATGCGGGCAGCATCAGCAGTTTTAAAACCTGCCCTGGCATACAGAGGGCCGCCAGCGGCTTTTTGCCCGGGTCCAGAGGCTGACAGACCCTTCAAAAAAAACACAGCAGTCAGCAGTTGATCTGCATCTCTGACTTTTGGGAAAGTGCACGCCAGTCCTTTCGCCCGACTGTCGCCTTTCTGGGCCCCTTGCTTCCCCACCTGCATGCGGGAGGCAGGACGGGGGAGGAGGGGGCGGGACCCAGGCAGGACAGGCAGGCTCCCCGAGGGNGGTGCCGCGGGGCCAGCAGGTGGGGAAGGCCAGCCCCACATACAGCCCGGAACCTGGTGGTACAAGGCTGAAGAAACGCAGGGCACCCAGAGGAGGTGGGCAGCAAGCAGGGGTTCCCCAGTGCCTGCGGGCAGGAACGGGAAGCAAAACACATCCTTGAGGGGTGCTGTCCGGACAGGGAGGGCTTCCGAGGGCTTCCCGGTGGGCTGCAGGGCCGCGTGGCGGAGGGTTAGGGGGACGGGGCGGACCCCAGGGGGCGGTTGTGACGGTGCCAGTGGGAGCACCCTTAGGGGAGGGAGACGCGGCAGAGCACACCCCCAACCCGCACCGCGGTCTGCGCTCGAGAGAGCTGCCGGGCTTGGCCCCCGGGGGCGTCGGGGCGCCGTGTCCCTGGTTGGGAGCAGCACACGTGCGCAGGAGGGAAGGAGGCCCCTGTGTGGGGTGCCGGCCCAGGAGGCGTTCGCCCTGGGAGGCCGTTTGCCGTCCAGAAGCTCCTGGGCAGTCAGGGTGGCCGTCCACGTGGCCTCATTTTGTGAGGAAGCCCCCTCAAAGGTCCCCTTTCCCAGATGCTGCCCCGCCCAGGGCCTGGGTGGGGATCAGGAGACCCCGTGGTCCCAAGTTACAGGGCCTCCGCAACTCTGACCGCACGGCCTCTAGGTTTGTATGGAGATTGTGGTTTGTACTTGTGAAAACTGGAAACATTAAGGCAGTTCCATCAGGTAGGTTTCAGTGGATCACAGTTCTCCGTAGACTGGGAAGGGCATTTGGGGGCCACCACTTGTTATCTGTGGGCGCTGTACCAGCATGCTCCTTACTGTGTTGGCGTGAGTCTCCGCGTTTATCGGTTGTTCCTCAGAAAGCTGAGAGCACAGACATTTCACGGGCCCTAAGTTTTCATATCACCCCAAGCCTGCTCTCCTGACAGCTAATCCTTTTCGCTGTTGCACGTGTGGTTCTGGGTGGCCCGCACAAGGGAGACCCGTGGGCGAGAAGCCCTCCTTTCCAGCCCCGGAAGCGGCGCCCCCAGCGGGTGCAGGGCCCCAGCTTGGGTGGGGGTCACCGTCGGCTTGTGTGGTGAACCAGGGATTGTGCTGCCCTTTCCTCATGTGGGACTGTCTTCCTCTCTGTTTCTAGGGCGGTCCTGCTGCGGCTGGAAGGCTGTAGCCACCCGGTTGTCATGAAAGGCTTGTGTGCCGAGTGTGGCCAGGACCTAACCCAGTAAGTCCTGGCAGCCGGAGGGTGGAAGGCGATGCGTCTCTGCATCTGCGGTGAGGGTTCCTACAGGCACGAAGGGGCACAGGCGGCCTCCGTCACCCTCCTGTGTCTGGCGGCTCAAGGCGGGCTCCTGGGGAGGTGTCCTTTCTGGCTTTATTTCCATAAGTCCCGGAAGCACAGAGCACGTCGGGTGCTCATGACTTGGCTCGGTTTGCTTTCTCCTCCCCGCCAAGCACACTGCACATCCTCCCTAGGCCCCCCCGGGTCCCCTGGGCTCCTTAACCACCAGTGGCGTGCGCTCATGCTCATTGTCCACGCAGAGCAGCGCTGACCTGTTTGCTTGTTTGAGGGTCTCTGTTACAGTGTAGCCATGGCAGTTCATTTCCAAGAGAACTTTTGTATTTTTTGAGAACTTCCCAGCCTGTTTTCAGACACTAGGCGGCATTTCAGCAGCTGTCTGCAGAAGGAAGTTCCGCGCTGAACTAGCAGTGAGCAGCGCCTGAAGTGCAAATTAAAATCCTACCCTCGAAGCCCCCAGGTGCTTTCTGGGTGCAGGTCACGGGGTTCGCAGGGTCCTGCATGTGTGTTGTGTGCACTTCATTCAGGGAGCTCACGTCTGGCCCTTCTCATGTGTGCAGGTTGCAGAGTAAGAACGGGCAACAGCAGGTGCCCCTGTCCACGGCCACGGTGTCCATGGTGCACAGCGTCCCAGAGCTGATGGTGAGCTCCGAGGTGAGTCCCGCCTCTAGCAGGGGCGATGTCTTGGAGAAAACACGTCCTGAGAGCAGCAGGGAGCAGGTGTGGGCTCGTGCCGTGCACAGGACGTTTGCAGGATGTAGCGGGTCTGTGAGCGCCGTCATTTCTGAGCTAGCTGCTGGTGGGACCAGAGGGGTGTGGGCAGCGCGCCGGCTCCCTGCTCCTCTCCCTTTCCCAGAGGCCTCTGCTCCCTGGGGGCATGCCAGCCTCCCAGCCGCCGAGCCAGAGCTTTCCGGGGTGCTGTGGCTCACGTGGTGCCCCGGGATGTGGCTTGGAAGCAGTGGGTCCCAGAAGCTGAACAATGGCAAGGCCAGAATCTGCCAGAAGCTGCAGAAGTGGGGCTCAGGGAGGGCTGGGAGCAGGTGGCTGTGCACGAGGTGGGCAGCGTCGGACCTGAGTGGACGTGGGGGCAGGGCAGAGGCGGGAAAGCACGCCTGCACCGCCCTTCTGTGGGGCGGCCCCCGGGCGGCCCCATCCCCGCAGACCTGGTCCTGAAACCATCCTTAACTTCTCTGTGTTTCAAGGTCACATGGGGAGTGTTGGTCGGGGCGTCCTGAAACCTCGCTTTCAGAGGCCAGGCGCAGATGTTGGGTGAGGGAAAGGCGCCAGGACGGAGCCCCGACAGGTCGCACTGGGCTCAGCTCTCAGTGGGATGTAGACGGGAGAAACGTTTTTCAGTCATGGATTGATTAATTTGTGCTTTTTTTTTTTTTTAATGTTTTTCTAATTTATTTTTGAGAGACAGCGTGAGCAGGGGAGGGTCAGAGAGAGAGGGAGACACAGAATCTGAAACAGGCTCCAGGCTCTGAGCTGTCAGCGCAGAGCCCGACGCGGGGCTCAAACCCACAAACCATGAGATCGTGACCTGAGCCGAAGTTGGACGCTTAACCGACTGAGCCCCCCAGGCACCCCAGGATTTGTGCTTTTTAAAAAGTTAGTTTAAATTCTAGTTGGTTAACATATGGTGGAGGATTGGTCTCAGGAGTCGAATCCGGTGATGCTTCACTTATGTACGACACCCAGTGCTCACCCCAACACGCGCCCTCCTTAATGCCCGGCCCCCATCCAGCCGTCCCCACCACCTCCCCTCCAGCAGCCCTCAGTTTATTCTCTGGCCTTAAGAGTCTGTTATGGTTTGCGTCCCTCTCTGGTTTTGTGGACACAACCATTTTCTTTTCATCTTTTTCTTCATTGGTTTACATATTAACTTACAGACTTAGGATCACAAATCATAGTGTCACCCGAGTTTGGGCCCAGTGGGGAGCTGGGGGGGCCTAGCCTAGGGTGTGGCAGCGTGGCCCCATGCGCCGTGTTAGTCTGCAGAGAGCCTCAGAGATCCTCTCGACTTCCTTTCGTTTTTCCTCACAAAACTGAATTTTGTTTTGCATCCAGATCTACTTAACCATTTTCCTTTCCATTCCGCTCAGCAAGCCAAGGAGCTGGGAATGGAGGACCAGCAGCGGCTGCACCGGAACAGAAAGCTGGTGCTCATGGTCGACTTGGACCAGACGCTGATCCACACGACAGAACAGCATTGCCAGCAGATGTCGAACAAGGTGAGCGGCCCCGGCAACTCCTCGGCGAGGCTGCTTGGGCTCAGGAGGCCGGGGGCGGGGGCAGGAGCCCAGGCCACGCTCCCAGGGCCGGCTCCCCGAGCTGGTCCTCACCGGGAGCCGCCAAGGCTCACTCACCTCCTGGCTCACTCGGGCCCCTGGTGCCGGGTGCACACGTGGTCATGTGAGTCGGAAGGTTGAGGGTTCGGGACCCGGAAGCTCTGGCTCCGGCGGCGGGCAGCGGGCAGGTGGGCGGGGTGGCAAGGGAGGCGTGGTCCTGGAGGGGTCGACGAGCCGGTGGCACCTGCGGGAATGCCTGAGATGCTGGGGGTGGGGGTACGAGTGGGTACCTGGGTCTGCGCTCAGGACTGCAGATGGGGCTGCGGCCACCTTGCAAAAGTTGCTTCCGGAGAATTAATTTTTCAGAGAAAGTGAAGGGCCGGGACGGTGCCCTATTGAAGTGTACGTTGAAACTCTTACCACGTTTCACTTCTTTCCTTTGTGTGGAACCTGGGGGCTTGCTTTCCGGCCCCGTCACCGGGCGTTTGAGCGTGCCCGTTGTGCCTGTTCCGAATGGCTGTCCGGGGCTGGTGCCAGCTTCTGCGTCCTTGACGAGGAGGCCTCGCCAGCGCGGACGTGATCAGGTGTCTCAGTTATTTGCGGTGGAGGTTGACATGCAGACGTCCGTTCCTAGCTGTGGCCGAGCGTGGCAGCAGGGCCCCGGGACGGTCGTGTGTT
>NW_027527956.1:8685488-8689521 GCF_008692635.1 Crocuta crocuta
GGGGTTGCCGCTGACCTTCCCTGGAGCGGGCTTGACCGTCTCAGTTTGGCTTCGTGAGTAAATCCCGTGACCCAGGCGCACACGTGGGCCATCCCCGTTGGTCCCGTAGGCCACCACGCCCAGGCCACGGAGCTGCCTCCGCCGCTGCCGCGTACATCGCTGAGGAGTGCGAGGGGTGCTCTTGTGCTTGGGAGCAGCGAGCTTGTCCTTGAGCAGGGTCCTTGTCGCTTCAGTCCTGCCCCCATAAAACAGCGTGTGTGTGTGTGTGTGTGTGTGTGTGTGTTTTAAGTTTGAGAGTGAGCTAGCAGGGGAGGGGTGGGGTGGGGAGAGAGGGAGAGAGAGAGACACTCCCAAGCAGGCTCCACACTGTCAGCACAGAGCCCAGCATGGAGTTCAGTCATGACCTGAGCTGAAATCAGGAGTCAGACACTTAACCAACCCAGCCACCCAGGCACCCCAGCAGCGTGTAATTTTTAGTAGTATTAGCTATTTTTTTATATTGTGAGATCTTGGATGGCTGTGTATTTTTGTGTGCAGCATAAGGTGTTCATAAGCACTCTGAGGTTATTTCATTCGTAACAATTCCGCTTAATTATCTTACAGTTGGAGGACTTTAGGGGCGCTGGGGGCTCAGTCGGTTGAGCGTCTGATTTTGGCTCAGGTCATGATCTCACAGTTTGTGAATTCAAGCCCCACATTGGATTCGTTACGGTCACTGCAGAGCCCGCTTTGGATCCTCTCTCCCTCTCTCTCTGCCCCTCTCCTTCCCTTCCATCTCTTTCTCTCAAAAAATAACAGTTAAAAAAAAGTTGGAGAATTTTATGTGAAGAGTTTCCACACATACGTGCTTGTGTGTATGTCGCCACAGCTGGCTCTGGCCTTCATTGTGCCTTTGAAGTCGGCACTTTTAATTGATTTCACAAAAGTTTAAACTCGTAATCTGCCTATTCTCAGCTTGTGTGGCCTCCACAGCAAAGCTCTCCTCCCGTCTGCACGGACAGGCCTCAGCTGTGGGGGGCCTTAGCGGGTCCCATTCCTGCACGCACCCACAGCCTACCCGCGGGCCCGGCTTCCCTAGAGCTCTGCCTGGCACCCAGGTGCGCACCCACACACCTGCCGGCACGTCTAGAAAGACCCGTTTGATTCGTAACTTTGGAGATCCGAACTTGTGTTTTTAAGGACGTTTATATTGCACCTGTGGAGGAAGGGACCGTGATTTCTAGAATTCCATGCTCCCAAATATTTTAACACAACAGCTGCTTCATGAAGGGGTTGACCACTTTAGAGCTAGTAAAAAGTTAATTGAACCCAAGGTCGCTTACTTTTTTTTAGTGTTTCAGAGTTATTTTACTGAGAAAATGAATGATAAACAAGGATTAAAAGGATCAAAGCTTAGCTGCTTAAGGAAAGTAAGTTTAATTGTATATTAATGACACATGGCTCCTTGGTGTTCCTAATATCGTTTACTGAAAGTGTTTGAAATACCATTTCAGGTTTTGTGATCACTTCTCCGCCTTTTGGCTAAGATCAAGTGCAGGTTTTGTGCTGCATTGTGAGTTAGTAAACCCGCATCTTAAAGCAGTTGCCGGGCCAGGCTGCGGTACCTGGGACTGTAGGGTTCACTCCGTCAGGACTCGGGGCATCGTGCGCCATCACTGGAGACCTGTTCTAAGTGACCCGCTGCGGCTGGGCTACTCGACAAGTGTTAGTGTCTGAGGACACGGAGAGTGCCCGTGCTCTCTGAGACCCTCGCTCTGCCGTTGTCAGAGGCGGTGTCAGGATCTGCCAGTGGCGCTGACCCCGTGGTCACCATACGTGGTCACCGTGCTGGGTCGTCACGGGCAACGACGTGGGTGGTTACCGTGGGGGGTGGGGGCGTGCGTCTGGAGGTGCCTCCGGGCGGCTCCTGCCTTCTCACAGCACGTGTGTCCCTCCAGGGCATCTTTCACTTCCAGCTGGGTCGCGGCGAGCCGATGCTGCACACACGCGTGCGTCCGCACTGCAGGGAGTTCCTGGAGAAGATCGCCAGGCTGTACGAGCTGCACGTCTTCACGTTCGGGAGCCGGCTCTACGCTCACACCATCGCAGGTGGGCGGCTCAGGCCTCGGCCACCATGCTGGGCCACGTGCTGTGTGGGCATGGTCCTCAGCGGGTCAGGTTTATTTCTTACTTTCAGTGACGTCCTTAATGATGAAGGGGCATGGGAAGCTCCCCCAGGTTCCATTTCGGTCCCCGAGCTAGCTCTTGCTTCCTGAGGTCAGGCGCACACCACGGGCCGCCTCAAGGTTGGTCAGCACTGCTGTGTGGGAGAGCGAGAAGTTTCTACTTAAGCCGACTCAGAGTTTGATCTTGGATCCGAAACCCTCTGGAGCCATGTTGCTTCCATCTGTTTACTCACGCTCTCAGTGCAGGTGAAGTGGTTGTGAGTAAAGTGTGTGGTGACTTAGCACTAACTTGTGACCTAGGTGCAGTTGGTGGTGTGTGCTGGCCGTGTGTGGGGGCGGGTGTGGGCATCCTCGGCGGTGCCCCCCCAGCGGCCCGTCTGGCTGGGCGTGGCGCCTCGGGGGCAGCCGGGCTCCAGTCCACCGTGGCTGGCTGTGGATGTCGGCACCTGCATTGCGGTGGCTCAGAGCACCCTCATGGCCAAGTTAAGTGCTTCTAAATGGAAATGTTTTGACAGCTTGGTCTTGATCTTTGTGGACGGAGAAATGACTTTGGGATCTTCCGCTAACAGCTAGCACCTTTGTAGGCAGTTGTCATCGTGAGTACATTGGCTGTGTGTGCAAGTTCCTTCCTCGTGTAAGAAAGAACTTCCTGAGAGGTGACGTGGTGGAGTCACTCCGCGGAACTCGCGTCCCGCGAGCAGCACCCCAAGTGCAGGGAGTGGTTAGGTCCTCCGGTGCCCCCTCAGGCGGCCAGGCCTCCGGAGCCTTGCCGTCTCTCTGGCCCTCCGTTGGGAGGACCTGTGCGGGGTAGAGAAGAGAATACCTACTGGTTTAAATAGGAGGGCCTGGGGGCGCCCCTGGCGGTCCAGAGGACATTCCCGGGGCCTGGGAACCCACCTCCAGAGAGGTTGCAGGCAGCTCCCCTCCCCCCTGGCCAGCGTCTCCGCAGCAGGGGGGTCAGAGCCCCTCGGCTGAGCAGCGCTGAGTCCAGGGGACCCACCGTCGCCGTGTGCCACCTCCAGCACTGGCGACGGCACCGTGCGCGTGAGAGGCCCTGGGAGGGGGACCAGTGCCCCCACGTGGCTGTGACGTGGTCGGGTCTTCAGAGGGTAGGCCGCTGGCACAGGAAGCGCGGGGGGCTGCAGTCTGGCGCTGGGCCGGTGGGCTTGGTTGTTAGCAGGAGACGGCTGGGGGCCCTGGCGTGGTTCTCACCATGGTTTCTATAGCTTCCTCTTCTGTCATTTTTCACGTTCTGAAAGTTACCACTCTCACCGTCTATAGGGTTTTTTTTTTTTTTAATGTTTTATTTATTTCTGAGAGAGAGAGAGACTGCGTGAGCGGGGGAGGGTCAGAGAGAGAAGGAGACTCAGAATCCGAGGCAGCTCCAGGCTCTGTCAGCAGAGAGCGTGATGCGGGGCTCGAACCCACGAGCCGTGAGATCATGACCTGAGCTGAAGTCGGACGCTTAACTGACCGAGCCACCCAGGCGCCCCTGTAGGCTTTTAGTATAATTAGGGTACATCTATTTTTATTGGAATAAAACTATTAAGTGGTTTCAGGTGCTTTTCGTTTATTCTGTTGTAGAAATTCTAATAATTCTATGCATAAGCCTCAGGTTTAGTCAGCGAGTGGCATCAGTGTTTGTGTACTTAGTAAGGAGGTACATTTGTAAAGTTTTGTCTCCGAGTGAGTGTTGTCTACTCATGAATGCGCTGAATGTGCTGGTGGAGGGCTCTGCACGGCGGTGTGGGGCCCGCGGTGCACACACCAGGGCCCTGCGGAGCACTGTCTTTGCCGGGGGCGGGGGGTGTCCGGTGGTCTCGGGGTCCCAGCCGACAGCAGTGGGTGGCAGAGGCGGGGCACGGGGG
>NW_027527956.1:8689558-8727144 GCF_008692635.1 Crocuta crocuta
TGCCTGCGTTCACAGCGCTGCGGGGACATACCTGCAGGTGTCTCCAGAGGCGTGGCCATCTCACCAGAGTGAGCGTGAGGCTGCCTGGCGCCTGGCTCCCCGCTCCGCGAACAGCTGAGGGCCCGGGGCAGCTGCACACAGGGCACCACTGGAATTTTGGGTGCTGGCCCCTCGTACGTCGTGGGACTGTGTTCATGTGTTTGTCGCCCCCGTGCACCCCAGGCTTCCCTCGGGCGTGCTACTGGGTGGTGCTCATCCTCCGTTCCCAGCCAAGTTCCAGGTAATGTTAGATCCAATAAGTGTTCAGCAAACACGTGCCTTTAAACACGTTAAAAGGAGCCACGTGGATCAGTGCTGCCAGGAAAGAGAACGGCGGTCGGTGTCCGTGCGAAGCTTTGGGTCCCTGCTCCCGTCAGAATCGGCAGGGGCTTCACCGTGTGCAGAGCAGGGCACCGCGGCTCACGTGTCTGACCTTCATTTTGTTTTCTTTCCAAAGGCTTTTTGGACCCTGAGAAGAAGCTTTTCTCACATCGAATATTATCGAGGGATGAATGTATCGACCCGTTCTCTAAAACAGGGAACCTGAGGTACGTGCCTGGCCGCATGCCTCTCCGGCGCTCACGGAGCAGTTTCCAGCAGGAAGAGCCGCAGACCCCTGGTTCTGGGCCTGTTCCGCCTCCCTGTGCCCCCGCCCCGGCACTCAGCCTGCTCTTCCCACCACACCCCTGCCTGCCCCCGCTCCCCAGGCATCTGGGCAGAGGTGGGCTTAGGGGTGGGGGTCAGCTGGGGAGGGTCGCTGAGGGACAGGAGGGACAGGGTGGTGACAAGCAAGGGGGCCATGGGCCCCCCCCCCCCACCCCCGGGTGCCGCGGCCCGGGAGGAGGGGTGCTGGTGTGCCAGGCTCGTGTGCTCTTAGGGGCCTGCGTGCTGTGGGTCCCACTGGCTCTTCCTCACATCTGGAGTCCCGTTCCCACCTCTCCCTGTCACCTCCGTGGGCCCCTGCCTGTCCCGCCCTGTGCTCTTACAGCAGGTGCTCCCACCCCCTCCAAAGGCTCCTGGACATTTCAGGACTTGCCCTGTTTCTCCCCAAAAAGGGAGCCCTTCCCCTCCCCCAATCGTGCTACTATATCAGCTGTGACTCGTTGCTTCCTGAGGACACCTGGGCAGTAGCACAGAGGCCTGGGGCTCCCGCCGCTGCCGGCGTCCTCGCGGGAGGTTCCTGTGTCTCGCACGCGCGCAGCCCGATCTGGGGCCTTAGGAGCCAGGGGAGGAAACCGACGTGTTCGCTAGTTAGCGTCACACTGACGGAGAGGGAGGACGTGACTGTCACGTGCTGTCGGTCACAGTCACGGAGGCACAGGCAGCTGGGTCTCCCTTTCCAGTTTTCATCTCCCTCATGTGGAGTTCAAGGTGCCAGAAAGCGCCACTCTAGTTACTTTAGCTGCCTGCCTGCTGTTTACCTGTGGGAAGCAGACCGCGAGTAGTAGTGATCATTTCAGACACAGGAACCTGCGCGTCTGGGTAGTCGTGGCCGCGGCTGCTAGAGAACCTGGTGGTGTCAGGTGGTCCTCCTGAGTTTGTTTCCAGATCCGAGAACAAATTCACTGTGAATGTTGAGTCCTACAAGCCTGTCCACAGCTCAGAAAGGTGGACAGAAATGGAATCTTACACAGCTGCGTGAGGGCACCAGGGCAGCATCTCTGCTGGCCCCGTACGTTCTGACAGCGTTTCTGGACTCAGGGAGAAACCGTTCGGGTGCGCTGCAGGGACCGTCTCAGAAAGCAGAGCTGTAAGGTCATGCCCTCCGGCCTTCTTCCGGAAACCTTTCCCTGGGAGGGGCAGGAGCACGCTGGCCGCAGGCCTCTTAACCTGTGACTGTAAATGTGTTTGTGGCCGTCGGTGCCGGCTGCCCAGGATGGGGGCACAGCCTCCCAACGCTAACCTCTCTGCGCTGTGGCCCCACAGGGAGAGTGCCGGCTCCCCCTTGACCAGTGTCACAGGCAGTGGGGGAAGTGCAGCTATTGTGGTGTGACTTCGTCTGGAAGCTTGAGAGTTTTAAATAGGAGCTAAACCAAAGTCCCTGCAGTGTGATTTCCATCTGTTTCTGATTACTCTGTGACCTGTTGGCTACTATAAAAGATTATCGTGACTCATTATTCTTCGTAAAGTGTGTTAGTTCTGGTGCATTTTTACTCCTAGAAATCTCTTTCCCTGCGGAGACTCCATGGTGTGCATTATTGATGATCGGGAAGATGTGTGGAAGTTCGCCCCCAACCTGATAACCGTAAAGAAATACGTCTACTTCCAGGGCACAGGAGACATCAATGCTCCCCCTGGGTCGCGGGAGCCACAGGCGAGGAGGAGAGGTGGGTGACCTTCTGGTCGGCAGAGGAGCAGCGTGCTCAGACGTCCCTGCCGCGGCTGCAGTGGGTCCCAGGTTCACTTTGTTGTCATTGGTACTTCAGTGGTTAGAGACCAGCAACCACACCACTGTTTGGTTTCCACTTGGGGTTTGTTTGTTTTTTAACAGTACTAACCCAAGTATTTTCCTGATTGAGTGAAGGTTAAGGAATTTGCTTAATTTAGTACATCTGAGTCCTGCCTGTTATCCTAGTTCTCTTTTTTAAAAAAATATTTTAATTTATTTACTTTTGAGAGGGAAAGAGAGAGATTGTGAGCGGGGGAGGGGCAGAGAGAGAGATACAGAGAATCCCAAACAGACTCCATGCTGTCAGCACGGATCCTGAATTGGTGCTTGAACCCACAAACCTCAGAGATCGTGACCTGAGCCAAAGTCAGGAGTCAGATGCTCAACTGACTGAGACACCCAGACGCCCCTCCTAGTTTCTGAAAAGACCAGCGGGACACTGGGAATTTAGCCACCGCGGTCCTCGGAAGAGCAAGCTGTGGGTCATTGCAGCTCCGGCTCATTGGTGGGTGGCGCTGGGCCCTGGCCTGGAGCTGCAGGGTGCCACGTGGGTTCGCCTGTCTGGTGAGCTTGAAGCCAGTGTCTGTCTGGAGAAGGTTTGAGGTATTTCTGATGACGTTTAGTTCATAAACAAGATGTTCTGAGGTGTGCAGTGATGCTGGAGGCCCAGACCGGGAGAAAGTGGGACCTGAGGGTGTCCCTCCAGGGGATGGATGGGTTGGTGCAGCCAGAGCAGGGCAGGGGCTGCCTCCCTGGGCCGTCCCCCCTACAGCATGGAAACCAGGAGTGTTCTGTACATTTTTAAACCATTGCAAGAAACCAAAACCAAGTGACCATCTGTGTCTAGATGGTCAGACCTCAACTACCCACTGTGTGTCCCAGGCTGGGGGCGCGGTGAGAGCAGCCGTGCGGCAGCACTGCCGTTGCTCTAACAAGCGACCGTTAAACGCTGGTCCCCTTTCCTTTTGTGTGCCCCCGTAGCGAACCAGCCTTCCAAAGCTGCCGATGTCACGGAACATGCTGCGTCCGTCAGGGAGACCGAGGAGGGACGGCAGATTTCTGGGGTCGAGCAAAGTAACGGCCTTGGGAAGCCTGCGAGGGAGCTCAACGGGGGCATCTCTCCGCGGGGGGACTGGCCTCTGCCTGGGCCGGAGGAGGACAGAGGCGCCCGGCCCGCCCCCCGTGGCCCCTTGGCTGAGGGCAGGGGCCCCCCCACAGGTGCTCAGCCGCATGGCCGGGCATTGCCAGAAAAGCGGCCCACTCAGGGCACGGCGGGCGGTGAGCTGGACTTTGACCTTTCCAGTGACAGCGAGTCGGAGGCCCAGTCGTCCTCTGATGGAGAAAGTGGGGAGAGGAGGGGCCTGGAAAGACCTCAGGGCCCACGAGATTCAGGGAGAGTGGCCCAGCGGGGGGGCCCTGCTGGTCTGGGCGGGGCGAGTCCGTGCGGAGAGCCGGCCCCAGGCGAGCACCTGGACGCGCAGGAGGAGGACGAGCGGGACGGCCTCTGTGGGCTGGGCGGCGGCTCTGCCGACCGGAAGGAGGCCGAGACCGAGTCGCAGAACAGCGAGCAGTCGGGCATCACCGCGGGCGAGTCCCTGGATCAGAGCGTGGAGGAGGAGGAAGAGGAGGAGGACACAGATGAAGACGACCACCTGGTCCACCTGGAGGAGATCCTCGCCCGAGTGCACTCCGACTACTACGCCAAGTACGACCGCTACCTCCGCGGGGACAGCCCCGAGCCCCCCGACATTCGCAAGATCGTCCCGGAGCTCAAGAGCAGGGTGCTGGCAGACGTGGCCATCATATTTAGCGGGCTGCATCCCACAAATTTCCCCATCGAGAAGACGCGGGAGCATTACCACGCCACGGCCCTCGGCGCCAAGATCCTCACTCAGCTGGTGCTGGACCCCGACGACCCTGACAGGGCCACCCACCTGATCGCGGCCAGGGCAGGTACGCGCCCCCGCCCTCAGTGCTGCCCGTGGGGCGGGCCCCTCTGCCCCTGGTGCCGGGTGTGTCTGCACTGACCTTGCGCGGCTGCTCTTCGAATGGGCACGTCTGCTCGTCTCGTGGGGAATTTTCAGAAGTTTGTCCCCGCGTGGCTTCGTGTGGGCGCGTGCGTGCGCCCGCATCTCCTGGCCACCGCCACCCGCCCCCTGTGGTCGGGCTCCTCCCTCCGGCTGGGGTGGCACTCAGGGGCCAGGTGGGCACGACGGAGCCCAGGTAGATGTCCAGGTGCTCGGTGCAGTGACTGAGAGAGCGGCTAGGCCTCGGGGTTTGAAAACCAGACACGGGATCCGGGAGAACCAAGTACGTCGAAAGGGCTCAGAACCAGGAAAGTGAAGTCATTGTAGGAAAGTCCCCCTCCAACACTCAGGCTGCAAGGATTTCAGCCAAGGAAGTAGCTACCTGGCCACAGGCGAGTCAGGAAGAACCGCTGCTCAAAACGCCGCCGTTACTGATTCTGCGTGGTCCTCACAGGCCTCTGGGTGCTGTTTTCTGAGCAGAGACACCCCACTGCTCCAGGCCAGCTGCGTCCCTGCGCGTCACAGCCTGTTTGACAGTCGCAGAAAGGGGCAGTAGAAGCCCTGTGTTGGTGTGAAGCGTTGGGAGACACTGACTGGGAGGGCGGTGGGCTCGCGGCAGCCCTTGGCACCCCGCGTGCGCAGCCAGCCCAGAACCCCCACCTGGGCGCCCCGCCGAGGGTTCGCCTTGCCACGGACACAGCTGCATGCACGTCGGGAGATGTCCTTGTACCTCCCTCCCAGCCCGCACTTGGCCTGTCCATCCCCAGCCCGCTGTGCCTGTACTACCTGGGGNAGCAAAGAAGCCGAGAGAAGTGGCAGGAAGGGCCTCTGGGCAGCAACAGGCCGGGGCATTTGCACACACCTAGTGAACCGTCTCGGGGAAGAGATCTTGGACAGCTGGCGTGGGTCACAGGCAGCGGGAGACTTCGCACAGAGGCAGGTGGGCACCAGGCAAGCCCCACGGTGGGGCCCTGCTTCCTGGGGCATGCCAGACAGTGAGGAGCCGGGTTTCAGACACACAGATGGAGCCCTCGCCCGCGGCCCAGGCCGAACTGACAGACCGTGTTCCCGCAGGCACAGAGAAGGTGCGCCAGGCCCAGGAGTGCGGGCAGCTGCACGTGGTCAACCCCGACTGGCTGTGGAGCTGCCTGGAGCGCTGGGACCGGGTGGAGGAGCAGCTGTTCCCGCTCAGGGCCGACTGCAGCCGGGCCCAGAGGTAAGTGCCGCCCCCGCCGCCGCCCCTGCTCCCCCGGGGTCCCCGCGACCCAGGCCGGGGTCGCCAGTGCTTCCAGCCCCGACACTCTCTGGCTTAGGTCCCACAGGGAGGCGGGGGGCAGTGTCGGGGCCGGTGGTGGGAGCCTTCCAGCCGTTCCGTGCGTTTTCCGGGGGGAGGGCCCGTCTTGTTTAGCACAGCCTGAGAAACGCCGCCTACTCTCTGAGCCTGTTTCCCCGGGTAAAGTTGGGAAGCGGGTGTGGGGGGGGGATCGGGGTCAGGGGGAATGGCACGGGGCACTCACTGGCTGTCTTTATCTGCACAGGCTTTTGCTTGCAGTCGGGCCAAGCAGCGGTTGCTGGGTGTGTGGTCTGTTCCAGCACTTTCTCACGGCACTTGTTCTGGTCCCACAGGGAGGATGGCCCCGCGGCCTTCCCTGACAGGCAGGGCGCGCTCCCCACTGCCCTGTTCCACCCGACACCCGTCCATCCCAGGGCCCCGTCTGGGCCGGAAGTTCGCATCTATGATGCCAACACGGGCAAGCTCATCCGGAAAGGTGCTGTGGGCCCAGGGCCCCCCGGCTCCCTGCCGGTCCATGCGGAGCACTCCTCCTTCAGGTATGGGAGCCTGGGAGCCGTTGTGCGGTGGCAGGAGCCCCCTGAGCCCCTCAGACTGTGCACAAACCGAGAGCAGACTGAAGTGGTGCTGCTGCTGACGGGACGTGAAGTCGGGGCTTGCTCTGTCCTGCGGGGGCTGGGCTCGCCTGCTTCGGCGTCGGCCTCTTGCACAGTCTGTCCCGTCTTGGTCCCCGACCCTGGAACAGGTCCGGGTCTGGCCAGTGAGATGGCCTGCACGGCCCAGACACGCTCTCGGCTTGCTGGGCGCTGTCTCCAGCGGGCTGTTCGCCTGCAGACTGGATCCGCGCCCTGATGTGGGCTCACCTACCCCTGCCCCACGCCGAGGGAGGAGGGGTCAGCTCTGCCCGGTCCATCCTCTGCTCCTCTTTTTTTTTTTTCTTTTTTTAACATTTATTTATTTTTGAGAGACAGAGTATGAACGGGGGAGGGGCAGAGAAAGGGAGACACGGAATCCGAAGCAGGCTCCAGACTCTGAGCTGTCAGCACAGAGCCCGATGCAGGGCCCAAACTCACAAACCACAAGATCATGACTTGAGCCCAGGTTGGACACTCAACCGACTGAGCCACCCAGGCGCCCCTGCACTCCCCTGTCTTAACCTTGAAGAGTCAGGACACGTTCTGGGTCCGCCAGCACGCCTTGTGTGTTGCAAGTGTTCATTTTTACTGCTAAGATGGAGAGCTCACCCCAGTTCTGCAGTCCCTCCGTTTGAAAGGAGCCAAACGGGAGTGCAGGACGGTGGGGTGGGGCCCACAGGGCCTTGGGGGTTAGGCCGACGTTGCGGCTCTGAGGAGGGAGGTGTTGGGCTCAGCCGTGTGGGTGCAAGTCTGCAGAGGGAGTGGGAGCCCCTCCTGTGAGGTCCGAGGTGGACACTGGGGCCCAGGAGGCCTAGAAAACAAGAACAGGGCTGGCGGAGATTTTAGAGGTGTTTCCAACAGAGTTCTGGTCAGAGGTGGTGAGACGCGCAAACGGGCTGTGGCCCCAGTTTGGGAGGCCAGTGTGGCATGAGGAACGTGTGGGCCCAGAACTGTCAGGGGCAGCGTGAGGGGAGCCTCAGCCCAATGCAGCGCTAGGGACAGGGCGCAGGCAGAGGCCAGGACAGGAACGGGGTGGGCCAGGAGAGCAGGCCTCCGTGTGGCCGGCCGGCAGACCGCTTACCGGTGGTGATCTGCGTGTTGCCCGGCAGGTCACAGGACCCAGTGCGCTTGCCCTGCTCAGGGAGCATAGGCAGTTCTGTGTCCCCTTAGCCGGCGTCTCCCCTGGGGCACGTGCCCTGGAGCGTGCTGTGGGCCGCCTCTTACTGGGCCGATCATCCTGCTGACCACGGACAGTCATGGAAGCTGTGGTTGGAGGCCCCAACACAGTGGCCCAGTTTGTGGAGCAAAGCCAAGCACAGGGGCCCTGGGGGCAGAGGTTGGGCTTCGAAGCTGTCAGCACAGCTGGGACTTGGGACAGAGATTTTGAAGCAACAGTGTTGAGTCTTGGTTCTGAGATGTGCCCAGCGAGTGTCAGAGCCCATACCGCGCATGCGGGTGCAGGACGCTGGGGAGCGGTGGACAGGCACGTGGTAGGCGGGAAGGTGGGCGTCTGGGCCCTGTGCCTGAGTCGGTGAGGTGAGGGGGACGACACTGGGGTGTCCCCTAGCTTCTTATCTTTCTTCACAGGCAGTGCTGTGACCCTCTGTGTCGATGTCCCCACTGCCAGGCTCAGCCAAGGTGGCTGATCTGCAAAGGGCAGCAAGGGGTGGTATGTCCCCTGCACCCTGGGCAGCTGGTGGTCCCGAGTCAGGTGTAACAAATTTTTGAGTTAATTGTAAGAACAAACGTTGGAATGTTTCAGACTTAGGTTCAGGACGGTTTGGGGATTATCCAGCCTTGCTCGAGATCAGTGGAGGCACACCAGGGCTTCCGGGCTGCGGGACGAGTGGTAGTTGGGTGTTGTGGGAGCACTAGAGGTGGGCATGGACGTGAGTCAGGGAGGGCACTGCTCTGTTACAGGGAACACTGACGGTCGAGCAGCACACAGCCGCCCGCCCGTTCTCACGTGTGTGTGGTGTATGTGAGCAGGTTCCCAGGACTGAAAACCTGCGCTTTGACTCCGTCCTTTGGGAGGAAGACATGCTGAGCTGTAGTTTATTCGGAGGTGGCTCTTGTTGGTGAAATTTTCTTCTTTTTTGAAGTTGGAAGTGTGATTTCTACCAACCGTTAATTGCATTATTGCCAGTCTGTGTCAGTGTCTAATGACCGTCTATAGGATTACTAACAGGGACGGTTAAATCCTATTAATCAGGGAAGGGTGGTGGGAAGCACCATCGCTGTGGTGATGCCATCAGGGGCCCGTGAGGCTTTTTTTAGGTAACTCTTGTCGTCTTGTGTTTACTGCATTTTTTTTTCGTGTGTAGGAAACTATACATTCTAAATGTAACGAACGTTGGTAGAATTTATTGATAGATCCGTTTACGGAATTGATGAGATGACCCGTTTACATGAGGAAGGTGATGCCCATCTCAGCCACAGAGGAAAGACGAACAGGAGGGGCCCGGCACACGAGCATTTGTGAGACCCCGTGCGTTGTTTCATCTTTGTGGCCGTAGAGTAAGGGCTTCCTTTCCATTGAGACCTGTGTGTGTGAGTTCATGTTGTGCCCCACACACCTGTGTCTGTGATCCTCCTGTGTGCCCGCGGCCACCCGGGCACCTCCACCCCCAGTCCTCGCAGATGGGACTGTGGGCCACGGGGCCCCTGCAGCTGTGTGTCGAGGGCCGCGGGATGGAGGGCCCGAGAACGGTGGCTCGGCGCCATTCCGAGCCTGGAACCCTGTGAGGACCCCATTGTGACGGGGCACCTGGGGCTGTGGGCGCGGACGCTGCTCCGTGCGCTTGTCTGACTGAGACCCCGAGGATTGTGAGTGTGTCCGTCCTCCTTGCTTTGATGTTTCTGGGTCAGGGCTGGGGACCTGACTCAAGGTCATAGCTCCTTGGGGCTCTCCCGCCATCCCGCGTGTTCATGAGGGCGTTTCTTCCCCATGAGATGCTCGTGCGCGGAGCACTCGGGGACAGCGTGGGGTAAGATAGGCTCGTCCCGGTCGCTGGGTGCATCCGCCTCGGGCTTCCCCGGCGAGGCCCGTGGCGCAAGTGGCGGTGAAGGGCAGTCCCGGTCTGGGGCAGGGGTGAAGCAGCCGGGACCACAGAGGAGCAAGGTGCTTGCCGAGCTGTCCGTCGGAACTTCCCTCCTGCCCTGGGGACGGAGGACCGAACTCAGAATTACTTTGTGCTACTAGTTGTGAGCGTTTGGGGGGTGCGTTGGACGTCGTGGTATGAGCCGCTGACCCGCAGGCAGTTGTCAGAGACGCGGAGCGGCCCCTGTGCCCTTCAGCCAGGGTGCCTGGCGGTGGCGTCTTTGCAGACCTGCGGGCCCATCTCACAGACATCCGGCCATGGTTCTCTCGTGGTCAGAACCCCGCCGGCAGGGCTCCTGATGCCCCTCTCGCTTCCACCCGCTCCCCGCCCCTCCCCGGGGTACGTGGCCCCCGCTCGGTGCGGTGCAGGGCCTCCGTCTCCACTGCCGCCGCATTGCTGGCTTTCCCGTCTCACAGCCGAGCAGCGTCCTGCTGAGGATGACAGCAGGCGTGTGTCCAGCCCCGGGTGCCGCCAGGAGGGTGCTCCCAACCTTGGTGTCCACGTCCGCGTCGCCAGCACCGATGCCCAGGGTGCAGGTGCTGAGCTGTGTGCCACCTGTGGTTTTATTCACGGGTGGCGGTGCCCTCGTCCCAGCTGAGGGGAAGGAGGGGCCCGTCCCCCCCGCCGCTGCCGGCCCTTGGTGTAGGCGCCGTTTGTCACTGCAGCCACTCGACCGGTGCGTGCCCTCCAGGGACGCGCTGTCCCGAAGTTTTGTGTCTTGTTCTGGCAGTTTCTTAGCTGTTCGTTTCATACTTGAGGCCATGATGCACCCTGAGTTTCTGCACAGGGTGTGGGATTTTGGGGTGGGATCGGGTTTGCTCCCACCCAGCCCTGAGTTGTGTGTCGGGGGTCGCCCGTGCAGGCCTGTTCTGGATTCCCCCCCGGTCCCTCGATCTGTGCACATTTTGGCTTTTCCTTGATCTTAAGGTGAAAACATTCCATTTTTCACCTTCAAGTATGATGTGGGCTGTAGGTTTTCTGTGGATGCTTTTTACCAAACTGGGGAAGTTCTCTCTCTTCCCATTTTTCTGAGAGTTTTTATCCTGAATGGGTATTTTTTCCAGATGCCTTGTCTGTACTGATACCGCATGGTTTTTTGTCTTTGGCCTGTCATTCGAATTGTTTCTCTTGCTGGCTGAGTAACATTTCTCTCCGCTTTCAAGACTTTCTTCCTTGTCTTGAATAGTAAGTTTGACAACAAAGCGTCTTTTTGTGGATTTGGAGGTTTGTCCTTTTTGGATCCACTTAGGCTTCTTGAATCTGAACGTTTAATGCCTTTTGCCAAGTTTAGGATGTTTCCAGCCCTGTTCTCTGAGGACTTTTCCAGCTCTGTCCCCATTCTGGGCTCCTGGACACAAGTACTGAGTCCTGTGTTCTTAAGGCTCATTCTTTCTCGCTTCTCAGTCTGTCTTCTTCCTGACGCATAGGAGCCATTTCTCCTGTGCTTTCCGGCTCTGTCCCCTTCACTGTGACTTGGAGCCCATCCAGTGCAGTTTTAAATTTTCGGTTATCATCACGTGTTCATTCTGATGAATGAATGCTGCCGCCGTGCCAGGCCCTCTGCTCTCCCAGGCCGGTCACCAGTGCTTGGCGTCGCGTGGAAGCGTCCTCTACAGGGCGCTCTCCCCCGTGCCCGTGAGTGCGCCTCTGCTGGCTCTCCTCCTGCAGCCCGAGGGCTTTCTGTTCCTGGTAGGACGAGTGGTTTTCTTTTCTTTTCTTTTCTTTTTTTTTTTTTTTTTTTTTTTTTTTTTNTTTTTTTTTTTGTCTATTTGAGAGAGAGAGAGAGAGAGAGAGAGAGAATCCCAAGCAGGCTCCAAGCTGTTAGCCCAGACAGAGCCTGATGAGGAGCTCGATCCCATGAGCCATGAGATCAGGACCTGAGCCGAAACCAAGAGTCAGGCTTACCCGACTAAGCCACCAGGTGCCCCGCGGGTGGTTGAAGCCTGGACGGTCTCACAGCACATGGTGAGAGCCGGGACCTTACTCAGTCCTTGTGCTAGGCCGCCTCACTCCAGCTCTGCTCCGGCAGCGTGGTGGAGGCACCTGTCCCTGGGTGGGGAGCCTGGGGCCGTCGCTGCTCCCAGGCCGAGGGGTCGCCGGCTGCCCCCAGGTCACCGCAGACACAGGGTGGTGGGTGTTCATGTTACCACCCCAGGTGACGGTGGACATCTGACCCTGACACCTCCCAGCCTGGGGTGGGAGTCTCGGGGGGGGTCCAGGCCCCCACCCAGCAGAGTCTCCACGGACACTGCATAGTGGGGGGTGCTCGTGACCGGCTGGGTGGGAGGAAGAGCCTGACCCCCACTCTGAGCTGTCTCAGACCAGTGAGGGGGTGTGGTTTGCAACGTAGGCCGGCCCAGGGGAGCAGTGACTGGAGGGGCCCTGCTGTGGGCTTCTCCTGGAGAGAGCAGGCCAGTCTTCGGGCTTGGGGTCTGCTCGCTGGTGTTCCGCGTTGCTGGCTCCTGCCCTCTGCCGTCAACCCTGCAGGTGGGGTCTCCACTGGCGCCCCAGGAGTGTGGCAGAGGCCCAGCTGCCTTCCTGGGGGTGGAAGTCCGCTTGTGATTCAAAACGGACCGTGAGTCTTCTGTGTTTTATTTCCTCACGCATTTACGGTCCCGTTTTGGGGAGCTGTGCAAGCAGCACGGTGTGGGGGCCTGCAGGAGTCGGGAAGAGGGAGCTCTCCGCCCTGGGGGTTCGTCCACAGAGCTCGCCACGTTAGACGTCGAACTGAGCCATCTGGGAGATACTCGTTCACACGTGTAACGAGAGGAATGGCTTTTTTGCACTTCTTGTGACTCTCTCTGGCCTCTGCACCGCCTGTTTCCGCCCTCTGATAGAGACACAGGAAGAAACTCTGCCTCCTCCCATGTGGCCTATCCTTGGGGTCGGGAGACACCCCGAGGGGCACTGGGGGCCCTTGACTTAGTGGCCGATTCGGCATCTTACGTGATGAAGAGACTCGCCCCCTTGTGAGGGACAGCGCCCCGGAAGTGGGCTGGCCCTCACGCCCTGGGCACCAGCTCTCCCTCCAGCGCTTCGTTTGTCCACGTGTCACGTTTGGTTAAAACTGCAACCGCTTTTCCGAAGGGAGACTGTGGCATGGCTGCTTTCAGTAAGAAGATGAGTGGCTGTGTCCCGTGGTCGGCCCAGGGGCCGTGGCTGCGGGGCGGGCGGGGCGCGGTGTGGACGGCACTGGCGAGGCTCGCGTGTCAGGACGGCGCAGCACGGGTCCCCGTGTCTGTCCCTTGAAGTCCCCCTTTCATTAGACACATGGCTGGTGCTTGTCCGTGTTGTGGTTTAGACTTCGTACCCGCGTCCTCCTCAAAGTCGGGAGGTTCTGCCGCGTCGTCGGGGTCTGGGGGAGCGGGTGTGTTCGGGGGGCAGGGGGCAGAGCGTCCTCCTGCCCGTCTCGGGCCGTGGCCCGCCTGTCGTGTGTGCTCCGGGCCTGCCGCCGACACGGGTGCGTGTGCCAAGGGTGCCGTGAGAGACTGCGGGGCCCGGCATGGGACCGGCTCCGGGGAAGAACATTCTGGAAGCGCTCACTGGTCTCTCATGTTCATATGTGGTTGATGGACATAACTGTGCAGACGAGTGCCGGGTCATGTTCTCCAGTCCCTGGGTGGACGGCACACCGACTTCAGCCCCGCACAGCCCATCACTCCACTTTGCCAGCATGTTCCTTCTGTTCTGAAGAAGGAATAGAGAGACATGCTGGGTTGGTTTAGTATTTTTAAAATCTTACAGCTTGCTCGACTTTATTTTGAGGATAAGTACCTTTCTTGCTGTTTTCTGGGGAAGTGACACTAGCTCTTTACATTTTGCCCTTCACTCCGAGCCAAAGGACCCAAACGTGGCGGTGCCGTGCCGGCGGGGACAGGAGGTGTCTGCTCTCAGCCGGAGAGAAGTGCACACAGGGCGGTGGAGGGACGATGTGGCTCTCGCGACTCCGTGCTCTCTGTGCTCGTTACCTGCCCATGTCAGGCGGCCCTGGAAGCCTTTCCTCACAAGGGCCCTGTGACCTTTGTTTCAGAGTGGTTCAGCCGCCACCGCAGATGCTCGCCCAGGAGCTGCCGGACACCCGACGCGGGGAGCGGCCCGGCCCCGGCGGAAGGAAGCGACAGCCCAGCATGTCTGAGACCATGCCTCTGTACACGCTGTGTAAGGAGGACCTGGAGAGCATGGACAAGGAGGTGAGGCCAGGGGCAGGGCACCCACTGCGCTCACGCACTGCCCGCGCTCGCCCGGGGATGCGTCCACTGGCAGATTTGGTGCAGCTTAGGGTGATGCATCAGGCCGTCTGCAACATTGGAAAGCCTGGCTGCGACCCACAGAGGTGGGGGGGGAGGGGTGCCAGGGCTGCTGGTGGCCTGCACTGCCCAGCAGGAGACCCAAGATGACCTTCTGCCCGGGTCACAGCTCTAAAGCACAGGTCACAGTCGGCAATTCATGGTAGGATCTTGTTATTACGCCACTAAATAGTTTTGGGCGACAACAGTGGAATTTTTGTTTTTTCAGATGCTTAAGCGTGGGAATGGTAATAATATGGTCCTGAGTCCGTTTTGAATTGGAGGTTAAATATGGTAGGGATTGCCTTTCGGGACAAAACCACTAAACCGCAGACAATTTTGTAAGTCCGTTTGTCGTCTTACAAAAAGATGAGCTCCTGGCTCATCTTCAGAAATGAGCCTGTCCTGAGTCCCGCTGGCTCCTGGGCGCCGTGGCCCCTGCTCTCCTGCGCCAGCCAGTACCCTTGACGGGGGGCAGGGGTCCCTCCCGTTGGGGTTTCCGTTTGTCTGTAGCTGGTTCCTGCAGCATCAGTGCAGAAAGCTGTGCGTCCAAGTGAACGTCGCGCCGGGCCGGCCTCTGCTTGGGACGGAAGCCGTGCGCTGGCTGGCCCCACGGCAGCCTCAGTGTCTGCTCCGGCACCACGCGTGCTCAGTGCTCCTCGCCACCGCTGGAAGGGCACACGTGTAGAAAGCGTGTTTTAGTTTATCTTCAGCAGGAAACGTAGGCGGTCACGTTTAATACAGAACATTACAGCGAATCACCTCGTCCTCTGCAGACCCCCGTTTGCCCACGGTGTTGGACCCTGTCCGCAAATGTGTGGGTCTCCCCTCTGCCGTGCCTGGATATTTGGCTGGTGTACGTGCTTTCTGCTGATGTTTCCTAAGTGTTTTCTCCGGGAGAATTTTCTCAGCACTGCTTTTTCATCTGTAAGCCCAGACTGTTGATCTAGGACGTTGTGGACCTCACAGAGACCTGGGGCAGAGGGCGCCGGCACGCGCCTCCCCTGGCCGCCCTGCAGACATGCACAGACCAGTCTGCTAGGCGATGACGGTAACTTTGGCACTAGTTTCTATCAGGGGAGATTGGAATCTTCATGTGAAATAAAAGTGCCAAATGGAACTTTCCGTCACTCTGAGAGAGAGAAAAATGAGCCTTCACGCCTCAGATCCGAGTCCCCTGCGGTAGGAGGCGGCGAAGGCCAGAGCAGCCCCACACGTCCGAGCTGGTGAGCTCCAGGCTGCAGTGGGAGTAGAGGGCCGTGACCCCTGAGCCCCACAGCGAGGCGGATGCCGCGCTCGGGCGCTGACACTCCGCCCCTACCCCTCTTCCCGGACCCCTGCTTCTGGGGAAGCTCGGCGGCCAGAGGCCGCAGGGACGTGCATGCGCACGGCCGCGCCTGTGGTGTGGCGGGGACACTGCCAGCACACGGCCAGGGCTGGAGGCACCGTCCTGAGCACCTGGCTGCCGGGGGCCCGGGTGGTGTCGGCAGCTTTGTGCCAGGCCAGGCGGGGACGTCCTGGATCAGCGTGTGCCCCTGACAGGAGGGACACCCAGGTGTCGGAAGATGCCCGTTGCCGCTCGCGCCCCTGTCACCGTCGTCGGGGCGTCAGAGACATGCCGCCCCCGCGGACCCTGGGCTGGGCCCCGCTCCGAGCCCGCAGCCGCCTCACCGAGTCTCGTGAGCTGCGCTGCGCTCCCGCGGACCTGGCCTTGCGATGGGGAAGGCGGGCAGGGCGGGCGAGGGGAGGAGCTGTGACGGAGGCGCCGCGCACGCCGGTTTCGTAGCTGCGCAGAGGGAAGGAAGGGAGGGTGAGGCTCCTAGAGATTCTGGAACAAATCTTCGGAGAGAATCCCAGGAAGCTTCCCGAACCCTGGAGCCACTTGTGAAAGGAGGGGGCCCCGTTTCCGCCGCTGACGTGTGGGGCCGCTGTTGTTTCTGGCGGCCCTGGCCCTCCTGGGGTAACTCGGGGTGGACTCCTGCTCCGCTGTCATCCCGGGCTCCGTACAGGTCGGTGCGCCTTGGAGACTGAAGCGGCGTGCCTTCTGTGCGTTTGTACTTGGGTTCATCAGGAATGTTGAGCTGAGTAACAAAATATCTCTTGTATCAGTTCATTAGTGTGGCGTTTGCCTACGTTTACTTGAAACACGGTTGGGTTCTAGAAGCTGTGAAATCTGCCTGAGATCCCCTGGCGCGTTCCGTGCACCCCGCAGGTGGCTCCTACTCCCTGCAGTAAGTGAAGGGTCCCAGGAAATGTGACGAGAAACGGGAGCTTCCTCCCTGGTGCCGCGTCCTGAGGTCCCCATGCCCACCCACACCGTGTCCTGATGCCCCCGAGCTGCCCTCTGCACTCAGAGCCCACTGTGGTTGTGTTTCTTTAATCCACTAGAGAGGGCCCTTCAGGTAGCCTGTCGTCAGCACGGACAGGCACTCTGCAGCCAGGGTGTGCCGAGGCGGGGTCCCTCAGAGCCCTGTCTGGGCCCAGGCGCCACCTCCAGCCCCCAGCAGCCCCGGTCCCCTTCCTTCTGTCCCCCTTCGTGCCGCTGCCGGAGCTCCGCTCAGGTCACCAGGAGGCACAGCTCACCGGTGACAAGGTGCTCTAGGCCCCGCCTTGTCACGCAGCAGCCATCGGGCTGGCGTTTCAGACCAGCCTCCTTGCAAACCAGGATCTGAGACCGAACCTTGCGGTTACTGTTTCCAGACGGTCCTGAAACCACAGCAGTGCCCTTAGCCACGCCTCCTTTGTGCAGCTTTGGTCCCGCCGCACTCCACACGCAGCAGCAGAGAGTCAGCGGCAGCCCGGTGGCACCTCCCACACTCCGTCCCGTCCCTTCCTGCGGGAGCCCGCGAGGAGGAGGGCGGGTGCAGCTACGCAAGAGGCCGCGTTGACACAGCGCTTACCAGTGTGGCACTGCGATGGCCGCCTTCACCGTCAGTTACCGTGAACCGTGTCAACGCGTGTGTGGCTTCAGGCCTCCCCGGGGCGGGGGGGGGGGCGGGGGGCAGCGTGCCTGCACGGACAAGGGAGGGCCTGCTGTGCACGCGTTTCTAGCGTGCTGCCAAATGGCTGTACTTGGCGTGTCCTGGTTTACCCAGCAGAGCGCTTCCAAGGCTCAGTGACCTGGCCGTGTGCTGTGGTTCACACTGACGTGCCGGGTGTGCCCGCCCACGTGTTCACGCTGCGGCAGCAATTTCGTGTCCGCATGAGGCGGTGAGCCTTGTGGTGCAGATGCCGTGGTTTTGTGGAACCTGTAGGTTTGTTTCTGATCAGCACGTCTGGTGGTCGCATGCCTCGTGTCCCGCCTGTACGTGGAAGTGGGGTGTCAGCCATGGACGTGCTGGTCGGGGCGTTAAAGGCAGTCCCACCCAAGCTAACCGAGTGTCCCCGGGAGCCACATGACCCTGAGAGTCCACAAGAGGCAGGCGCACCAGTGTCCGTCCATGTGAACAGTTACGCTCGTTTCACCGGGCGAGGGTTCACACGACGGTGGGGCGCTGCTGGCTGGGGGCTCCGCCTGAGGCCGCACACGCCAGCGCGGGCCCCTGCGTCAGGAGCAGCGTCCCACCCCGGACGGCAAGCCTGCCCTTCTGGCCACAAGTACACATCCTGAGTAAAATGGGCACGTGTCCGTTGGCTTCAAGACGTTGAGATGAAGTCCCAGAACCTCCCAGGGACTCCAGCTTGGGGGGGCAGCTGGGGGCACTTGCAGGTACGTCTGTGACACTGCTGTAGTTTTGTTTGTGGGTTGGTGAAGAATGCATTCGTGGTGTTTTATCCAGAGCAGGACCAGTAAGGGTGGTGGGGCACCCTGTCCTGCGTCCCCGCGGCGTCCCCGCGCGGGTGTGCCTGCCGCGTCACCGCCTTGTGTCTCACAGGTGATCTTTATTCGTCACGTGTGTTCGTTTTAAGCAAACAAACGACGAAAGTGCAGAATGGAGTCCTCACTGTCCGCTCCGAGGCTGATGAGCAGTTTTTGTGGTGTGATGTGTGGGTATGGCTCCAAAATAGAAAAGTGCTGCCCTTCAAGTTAAAATGTCCAATTTATTTTGAAAGTTAAAAGTTTAATATTCTTTAAGACAAAATTCGCTTAGGGTCAGATAAGTAAGGAAATGAAGCATTAGCCGTAAATAACCAAAGGCCCAGTCCATGGTGCCCCAGCGCACGCTTGAGAGGCACAGGGAGGAGGAGCAGATTAGCACCGGCCTGGTGCTGGGCCAGGTGGGTGAGCCCCCCGGCCCCCATGAGGTCTGCAGCCAACATCCACGAACAAACAGCAGGGCCCTGGGGGCACCCGGCCAGTTCAGTTGGGAGAGCATGTGGCTCTTGATCTCAGGATCGTGAGTTCGAGCCCCATGTTGGGCCTAGGGCTCACTTTTTTAAAAAGAAAAAAATTCCTTTGAGAGAGAAGGAGGAAAGAAGGTAGTCATGGAAGTCGGCACCCGTGCAGCTAGGAAGACCAAGCGGTGCTAGTGGGGCTTTTAGGCTTTTTTTCTCCTGTGTCCGTGGCTCTGGCCCTCATTTCAGGGGGGATGTGCGTCTCTCCCACGGCTCTGCTCTGGGTCCGCCCCTGTTACGGAGCTGTGTCTCCACTCGGGCCGGGGACAGGAGCCTGGGGCCGAAAGCGCATGGACGGAGGCTCCTTTCTCTGCTTCTTTTACCCGGGTCGCCCGGCCACACCATATGGGGCCACAGCTCGGGCTCTCAGAGAAGGGCACCCTGAGTCTGCATAGGAGCCGACCTGAGCTCCAGGCTCACCCCCAGGGGCACAGATGTGGGACAGACAGCATCCACGGAAGGTGAGGCAGAACTTTCCATCTTACCCACCCTGTTCAGGCTGAATCTGCTAAAACGCAAGCGCGCATTCAGGGCGGTGGGAGGCGGATGCGGCATCGGAGCCGTCCGGGGCGCAGTCAGGGTGAGGCCAGTGGAGGTCCCACAAGTCACCCTGGACTTGAGTTCGTGGGTCCAGCGCCGTGAGACAGCTCGGTGGCCGTGCTCCCCGGGAGGAGGGAACGGCCCTGGGGTGAATGCAGAATGACGATCAAGCAGTGGGAATTCCAGAACTGGAAAGTACGCTTGCCGTACACTTGTCCCCAAAATTGGCAGGAGACCGTGCCAGTAAGAGGAGGAAAGAGCCCACAAACAGGGCACGTCTGGTCAGCATCAGAGAGCCTCACTCAGCACACGCGTGTGTGTGAGAGTGTGAGTGAGTGAGTGAGTGGAGTCCCGAAGTGGGGGAGGAGATGGGTGCGGGACAGAATCTTGGAGGAACGGTGTCCAGAAACCTCCAGGATTTGGTGAGAAGCCTAAATCTTCTGGTTTCTGATGCTGCAAGCTGGTTTGAGCAGTCGTCGAACTTCCGGAAAGCAGAGTCCTGTTGTACGTGCTGTGTCTGCTTTCAGCGCCCTTCTCCCCAGGGCCACGGCCGCCGTGCGGGAGAGGCCGAGTTTGAGGAGGGCTCTGCGCTCACGTCCGGAGAAGCAGCCCCAGGCAGGCCGTGTGGCGGGACTTGCTTTTCGTTGGCCGGAGATTATTCCAAGAGTTACTGGAAGCGAGGCATGTGAGTGTAATCCCGGGCGCCGGGCGCACTTGGTGAGCAGCATGTCCTTGCAGGGTTTAAATGCTTATTTTCACGACGGCTGGATCTCTTCCCCTGTGTCGGCAGCCCTTTGGGCGGTGAGGCTCGCCGTGTGACGGCCCTGGGGTCTGCAGCTCCTCCTGGTCCTGCGTCTTCAGGGCGGTGATGGGAACGCTCTCCAGGGCGTTCGAGGTGATCCGTGTGGGCCTTTTGTCAGAGAGGCCTTGGTAGTTACGTCACTCTAGAATGAGCGTTTCCACTTCTTCAGGATTCTGAAATTTTTATCCTAGCAGCGTTTAAATAGTATTTATAAAGTAAGTGGTACGTTAATAGATGACTTTCTGTAAGAGAAGGTGCTGGAAAAATGTCCATTGTTCTGAAGCAGATACATGAGTAAAGTAGAAAGACGAAGAGCAAGTTGAAGCATAATTTAAATACAACCAGCTTCTGACGTGTACACACGATTCCCGCTTGGCTGTACAGAATGTTCCTGAGTCTCCCAACCCCCTGGCAGAGTGAACACGCACGTCGGTGAGCTGCGCAACGTGGGAGGGGTGGGAGGCTCCTTTTCCGCCAGCGGCAGGTCCCTGGGTCACTTCACGGCGCACCCGGAGGTTGTGGTTGTGTGTGTTGGTGGTCGTGTTTAAAATAACTGGCTTTTAAAATTCCTTCCTTTTTTTAGAAAAGGCATGATGCAGATTTAAAGGTCTGAAATACTTTCAGAGCAAAATTTAATACTAATAATACTAATAATAATAAATATGATCTAACACTGATAATTCTAATAAGCTTGCTCATCAACATAGAGTATACACAGCTAAGTAAATGTAGCAGCGACACCTGAATGCAGCTACTTAGAATTAGCTCCGTGCTCTCTGTTAAATGCCTTTAGCTCAGCAGCAAACCCCGTCCGTCCGTCCGTCTGCATGTCACCTCTACAGTGACTGACTTGGTGATAGCTTTGTTCGGTTAACTGTCGCTACACTGTTTTCCATGGTGACTTCAACCTGCATTTGTTGTCCTCCAGAGCAGGTGAGCTTGGGAGCCACCACGGGTCTCAGGTTGAAGGTGCTCCGTGTCGGGATGTCCTCTCTGTCAGTCAGAGGCTTTGTCCCTCAGTGACCCTGAGGCCTCATCCACGCAGAGCAGCTCACGGACCCCGTGGGGGTGCCCGCTGCAGGGGAGGCGAGGAGCGAACAGCCCTGTCGCTGAACACGCTGCAGGACTGGCGAGGGGCAGGAGGCAGGCACCTGACCCTTTGTAAGGAGAGGCTGCGGGCGTCCAGCCTTGCCGGAAGGTTCCCCAGGGGCCGCCCCTAGTTGTCCATGGGAAAAATCAAAGTTTTCGTGAGTTAAACACCTCTAACCACCTGCCTGCCTTTGTTTTCTGGAAGAAGCTGAAAGCCTGGTCATTCTGAATTACTGCTTTTTTTAAAATTTAACTTTTAAGTTGCCACCACATCCCTGTAGTTCCAAGTTCAAAACGTCTGAAAGCCACCGCGAGCACACCGTCAGGGTTCCCACAGACCCCGCGCCCCCCCAGCTGCGGCCAGTCCCGGGTCCCTGCGGCGCGTGGGCTGCTCGTGGGGGAAACGGTGCCCTCACACCCTCCTTGCCAGCCCTTGTCGAGGGTGGGCTGACGGGAGGCTGTTGAGACTCATCTAGGAAAGCACAGCGCCCCTCTGCTCTTGCCCAGATGTGTGGGGGCCACACAGCGGCTCCGACACTGCCTGGACCCACACACCTACCCCCATCAGACGCCAGGCATGAGGGGGAGGTCCCGGGTTGTCACCCGTACTTGTGACCGACCAGCTGCAAATTGGGGTTCCATCATCTGCTGGGACGGCTCCCAGAAGTCAGGGACATGCTTATTTACGCTGAGCGGCTCACTGTGTCAGAAAGAACGTGACCAGACACGGGAACGGCCCGGTGAAGAGCCACACAGGTCCCGAGCATAGGAGCTTCTGTCCCCGTGGAGGTGGAGTGGGCCACCCAGGAGCCCCCTGAACCCCCTGCTTTGGGGACCTTTATGGAGGCTGCATGGAGGAGGCGTGATGAGTCATGAACTCCAGTCTGGTCAGTCTCCAGCTCCCTCCCCTCCCCGAGGATGCGGCCCCAAGCGTCTGCTCTGCTGACCAGCCCCGTCCAGAAGCCACGTGCAGTTGCCTCGTTAGGAAAAAATGCTGCCATCAGCCAGGCAGGTTGAAGGGGTTTAGGGGCTCGATGTTGGGAACCAGAGACAAGGACCAATGAACATCTCCTGCTGTAGCCACCGTGAGCAGTGTTACGGGTCAGATACGGGGCCCCGTGGTGGCTCAGTCGGTTAAGTGTCCGACTCTCGGTTTTAGCTCAGGTCATGATCTCACAGTCTTATAAGTTAGAGCCCTGCGTTGGGCTCCGTGCTGACAGCACAGAGCCTACTTCGGATTCCCTCTCTCCCTCCCTCTCTGTCCCTCCCCTGCTCATGCACTCAAGCTCCCTGCTTTTTCTAAACTAAAAAAGGTAACTTACAGGTGAGTGAAAATAAAAAACAAGAAAACATACCAAAAATCAGATAAACTTGTTAAATAATGATCCAGTTCAAGGTCATAAAAATGTAATTATGTCGACTTACAGGATTTTTGACATCACTGCTTTTTCTGAGTAAAGTTCCTACACACAGACAATTTTATTCCAGTGTTTTTGGGGAAAATACACCTTCAGCTCTGAAGCCTGGTACCTAGGGCCCGAGCGATGCATGTGTTAGTGTGGTCATCTTTACGCTCCACTTTGTGCCTTTTTAAATAAGTTGATGTTACCGTCTTGACGCATCCTGACGCTTCTCAGGCGCCCGTGCGTGTGTCTAGGAAGTTACGGAGGTGTTGCCACAGAGCCTCTGCGCCTGGGAGTTGCGTCCGTGAACATTTGCCTTCCTGGTGCCGCTGTGACCGTACGCGAGTCTGCGAAAGGCTGGCTGCGCTGCCCGTGTGCTGTAAGACCCCAGCCCACCCGCCAGGGGGCTGTGCAGTTTCTCCAGCACATATTAAGTTAGAACCAAGGAAACTAGCAATTTCAGTTGTGCCAGGGAAGCAGCACTCTCTGAGAAAACAGCAGTGTTCCAAGTGTGTCATTGGCAGTGGGTGCTTGGACGCCCAGAGGAGTTGGCAGCACGTTTCTGCAGTGGTGGCAGAGGGACCTCCTTTTCCTTGCTTCTCTCCTTTCCGCCGGATTTTTGTCGTTTTCCAGAGTCTTTGCTGAAAGGGTAGGATGGACTTGAGAGAAGGGCTCAGAGACCAAGGGCAGACAGGTGGAAAGCAGGATCCAGTCTAGAACCCCGTCTTCTGTTTCCACGCTCACCCCAAATCTGATGTCACGGCTCCTTCTGTGGCACAAACGGGCATTAGGAGGCAGCTCTCGTCACCTCGGTGGGCGCCCCTGGGCAGCTGGGAAGCAGACCTCCCCCAGGCTGTAGGGGCGCAGGGAGGGCTGACTCTGGGACCCCCGGCCACTAGTTCCCGTGGCACATCCGTAAATGGTGAAATGTGAGCTCTGTGAGAGAAAACCCGTGCCCTGGAGCAGGCAGGGGACAAGCACCCTGTGTGAGCCGCCGGGACACCGCTGGGCCCCGGCAGCCGCGCGCCCCCGCCCCCAGACTGTGGAGTGCCTCCCAGAAAACAGTCAAGTGCTGCAGCCCCCGATCGTGAGCAGAAGGCTGAGTCTTAGTGCCCTGGAGGGAACATCCCACTAGAATCACGCCGCCGAGGAGTGACCGTCCCGCGCTCCACGTGTCCTGCCCCAGGGGCACACTCAGGGTCCTGGGATCCCAGGAGGGCCCCGGAGGAGGGACGGGCTGGGCCTTCTCTGCTTTCTTGGCCGCCTCGTGTGCCACCGACAAGGTCCAGGCCACCGCAGACCTCGGACTCTGCCTGGCAGGCACCTGGACTCGCAGCTGTGCTCAAGGCGAGGGCACGGGGTCGGGACCAGGCGGGACCACGCTGCGTCTGCCGTAGGGGTCGGGTTCTAGGCACTGGGTGTGTGCCCTGACTGTCCCCCTTTGCCAGGTGGATGACATCCTAGGAGAGGGCAGCGATGACAGCGACAGCGAGAAGCGGAAGCCGGAGGAGGAGCGGCAGGGGCGGCCGCTGCCCCGGGAGCCCCGGGCCACGCTGCAGGCCACGGCGTCCAGCGAGAGAACCACAGCAGGCAGCCGGGGGCCCAGGTGAGAGGGCAAGGTGTGGGCCCAGGTGAGGGGGGAGTCCACGTGGGGGGCGGGGCAGGTGAGGGCGCACCCAGGTGAGGTCTGCAGGTGTGATGTGCTAACATCGCGTTCTTCAAGCTTCGGCATTTTCAGAATGTTATGTTCGCAGGACGTAGATTTTTATTAGAGTCTTTGTTGTTTCCGTTATTACTCGTGGAGACCTAACTTTCCCCGTACAAAGCCCTTTGCGTCTGTGTAAGTGGTGACGCGTGTGCCTGCGTGACCCGGCGGTCCCGCGGTGAAGGGCGGACGGCAGCACCGCCAGCACGTTTTCATAGTTGGTGACTTACCGCGTACCCAGCTGTGTGAGGCGCGGCTGATGTGACCGTGCCTGCTGGTGGTGGCTGGTGTCCACGCAGCCACACTTGCCCCAGGCCACACAGCATGCCAGGGTTACTCGTCTTTTCTGAAGCACCTTTTTGTCCCACTTGGATTTGATCATCACGTCATGTTCTCTTTGCTCGGTTTCTTTCCTTTTTGCCTTCCTCTACGTGTCTCACCACAGCGGCGCATTCGGTCCTCCCAAAGCCAGAAGTGCTGTCCCTGAGTGTCCCCGAGCCTCCCCTCCAGGCCCCTCCGCCTCAGGAGAGGCACTCACGTTCCCCGGCTCCAGCATCTTGTTTCTCTGTTCTCTTCCTTTGGTGGAGCAGATGCATCTTCGAGGGGCTTCGTGGGAGCGTGTGCATGGAAGGCAGACAAACTTCGCACGTCAGAAAAGGCCTTCCTCGCCTTGTGCTTGCTTGTTTGACCGTGGGGCGGGGCCATCATAGCCGGGGAGGGAGTCGCGTCCCTCGGAGTGCGGACGGCTTTGCTCCGGGTCTGTCTGCATGCAGTGCTGGCGTGGACCCGCTGCTCTGAGAGCCTGACCCTGCGGACGGCGTCTCCGTCCTGCCCCTGTGTGCAGGAGTGTTGGACACCAGCTGTCCGAGCACAAGGCTGGCCCCACAGCAGACCTTTCCAGCGCGTTGAAATGCCGTCCAGTCGTCTTAGGACAGAACTGTCACAAGAAGCAGGATGCTTGCGCTGAGTTGTGTCCTCATCTCCGTGCAGGGTCCCCCTGGGGCTCCGAGAAGCCCGCCTCCCACCCGCCCAAGGACCTCTGTGTGGTGGCGTCGGCCGGGCCAGGGGTGCCTGGTGGCTTCTCGGTGGTCGGCAGCCCGCTCTGCTTGAGCTTGTTTTCTCTGTCACGTAAAAAACAAGTGCAGGCAGTTTTCACAAGACTCCAGAAGGCCTGGCGCACATGAAAGGTGCTCATGGTGCCGGCGGACCTGGGCAGGATCCTCTCCAGCCCCGGGTAGGCGTGTCGTCGTAAGGGACAGGATACACACGTGGCCGGGACGGGAGTCTGGGGGCTTTGTCGGCCCGAGGACATCCGTCCCTGTGGAAGCTAGCGGGGCATCTCTGCCCGCGTGGCCAGCGGTGCTTCTGGGACCTGGGGACGGACTTGAGGGTGTGGAGCAGGGCCGTGGCCCCGCCCCCGTCATGCTTCAGGAGCCACCTCTGCGTTTGTACTTGGTTTCA
Organism: Crocuta crocuta; assembly: GCF_008692635.1. Lineage (NCBI taxonomy): Eukaryota > Metazoa > Chordata > Mammalia > Carnivora > Hyaenidae > Crocuta > Crocuta crocuta. The sequence continues at coordinate 8,714,662 of NW_027527956.1, forward strand.
TCTCCTGCCACTGCACACAAAACTGGAGTGAACACCCGTGTGCGCTGGGCGTGCTTGCATGTGCACTGGCCACACTTGTGTGTGCTCTAGTGCTTGCATGTGTGTGTCTGCTCACGTGCGTGTCTGAGCCGACACCTAGTGGCCGTGTGCCTGCACAGAATGCCTCACGTTTCTCCATGGCGACTTCTGTCCGGTGGCACGGTGTTCGTGGTGGCAGCTTCCAGGCAACACGATAGGCGACCATTGGTGTCACCGTGGCTTCATTTTAACGTGATTTTCTCTTCTAATGGGCTGTGCCCGGGGCTTCAGACGGAGGAAAATGGGCTCACCGGTCACTGGGCCGCAGTGGCTGCCCCGGCCAGGGAGAGGTGGGCCCCGGGTGCACGGCCTGACGGCACAGCTCCCAGAGCGCTTCCTGGCCGCCACCCCAAGCACACTCCGGGCCAGAGGAGCCGTGTGGGAGGCCGAGAGCCAGCCCACGGATGATGCTGAGAAGTACAGTGAGGAGGTGGGCGTTCTGTGGGGGTCTGTCTGAACCACGGGAGGGAGAATGAGCAGGGGCGGCAGAAGTACACACACGTGCCCGCGGAGGGGGGTGGGCAGAAAACCTCCCAGACCGGATAGAAGAGCATCTAAGACGTCCCGAAATCGCTACAGCACGGGGAGCCACACCCAGACACGTCGTGGTTCAAGTGTGCAAGCCGGACGAGGGCCTGTGGGCCCGGGGCCCCCGGGGTGGCGCGCTCACACAGGAGAAAAGGCCATCAGGCAGGCAAGGCCCCGCAGAAACGAAGCTCGGAGAAGGCGTCCCCGGCCGGGAACTGAGAGAGCTCGCTGTCCTTGCAGGGAACTGAAGGGAGCACCTTGATCTGAAAGCCGCTGACGCAGGGAGAGCCGGGAATCCATGTGAGAGCCCCGTGGGCGTGAGCGTGTGGTCACCAGCAGTAAAAACTCATAGTTCTCTCCTTTCTCCCCTGAGCGGATAGAAAAGCAGTTGTGTGCGGGTGCGTGGACATAATCCATGAACCTGAAGTGTGATGCTTGCCAGCGCCCACGCGGACTGTGGGAGTGAGAGGCCTCAGAAGAAACAGTAAACGGGAAGGATAGCGCGACGTGCTCTAAGGGTGCCCGTGTTTTCTCGGCTTCTCTACAAGACGTAAGGTGACAAGGCAGCGATTGTAGCAGTCTGCAGCACACGTAGATGGACTGCAGGGGAGCAGAGTAGCGCACGAAGGAAGCGCAGGCCCTGAGCTGAGCGGCGAGTCTGCACCTGTGTCTGACCGGGCTCTGACCGCATGACGTGGGTCCGCGTGGGGAGGAAGTCCAAGAAGATGGGTCCCGTTCTGCGGTGTCACATTGGATGTGCTGACTTCCGGAAGGAAGGAACTGGATCAGAAGTGCAGGAGGGCCTCTGAACACGACCGTAACCAGTGTGCGTGGGTGTGCGACCCGAGGACAGACTGTGACACTGACATTTGTGCTCAGCATGGGTGGCCCCCACCCCATCCCCACGCGAGAACTCCTTCCTGCACGATGTGGGGTCACCGCCCGTGAGCCCACACGTCTGCCGACAGCAGTGCCCGTGCAGCTGCACCGTGGACGTGGACGTGGACCTGGCGGTGAAGGGAGGCCGTCCTGCCCGTCCCTGCGAGGGGTTTAGAAGTTGTCTCATAACACATAAATTCCTGTCAGGCGGCAGGCTTTTCAGAGCCAGTTGCGACGAATGTGATCCAACTACTTGTGCTCCGGGGACTGTCCTCTCCTGAAGCCTGCGCGCTGACCGCCGGCCGGGGCCCCTGAGGCACGTGGGGGCACCCTGCGCACGGTTCCTTCCTGTCTCGCTTGTGAAAATTCTCCACGTGCCGGTTTTCAGTGACAGGAACTCGCATGTCTCTTGGGAAGGCGGGGGCCGGGAGCCCACCTCCCGTTCACGTGCGTTCTGCGAGGGGGCTCCGGGTTCGTAGCAAAACCGCCGAATCTAACGCTTTTGCCCATTTCTCAGGTGAGAGGCCTTGATGTCGTTCTGAGCCCTTTTCTTGTGCTGTTCGCATGAAGCAGCAGCTCCCGCGGGTCCGTGCCCGTGACCCTGAGCTCCGTGCCCCAGCTGCCACTTCCTTATCTACTCAATAAGACACCCATCTCGCACCTGGGCGGCTGCAGCCAGTGTCCTCTGGGGCCGCCGCTGCAGTGGCACGACCGCGTGCAGGGGGGTGGCTGCCGGCCTGCACCCCGAGCCCGCGTGTCAGGTGACAGGTCGCCTGGGTCCCCACCCAGCCTGCCCTAAGGGCCAGCACACACCCGCTGTGCCCGTTGCTGGCCATGCTTGGTGCACGCAGGGTGCGTCTTCCCTCGGCCTTGCACGTCACTGTACTGCAGGACACAGACCTGGCCGTGCCACACGCACACACCTGCATACACACGCAGGAGACGGGTTAGTTGAGACAGTGACCTCGCTGCGTGTCGCGCTGTGGCTTTTTTCTGCCAGAAAACTGAGCGGGTTTAAGCAACGAGTTGGAAAGTACTTGCTCTGTGGGCTCTGTGTGGCAGTCGTCGGTCAGATGCCGGCGTGGGTGTTTGCCGCAGTCCCCGAGACGGCCGCGTACCTTACGGGCACACGCTTGAGGCACCAGTGGGCGGTGTGCTGGAAGCTGGAGTGTCAGGGAGCAAGTTTATTCTGTTCTTGCTGTTTTCCTCGCTGGATGTTGGAGGTTTTTTCAGCTTTCGGTTTTTTCCACATAAAACCTGCTCGCAGGTGGCACTGCGTCCCGGGCTGTGAACGTTGTGCGTTGTGCTGACGGGAGATGGAGCTTTGACCATCCACAGCCGTTAGCCACGGCCTGCACGCCGGTTCCAATTCTTGAGATAATTTTTTTTTTTTTAATATTTTTTATTTATTTCTAGGAGAGAGAGAGAGAGATAGCGTGAGCAGGGGAGGGTCAGAGAGAGAGGGAGACACAGACTCTGAAACAGGCTCCAGGCTCTGAGCTGGCAGTCAGCACAGAGCCCGACACGGGGCTCGAACCCACAAACCACGAGATCATGACCTGAGCGAAAGTCGGACGCTTAACCGACTAAGCCACCCAGGCGCCCCTCTTGAGATAATTTTTAGTTACTAGAATTCTGTCGTGCTGTATATGATATTCTCCAAGTGTTATTTAGTGAGAGTAAAGGTTTCTTCTGCGTCTGTCTCATTTCACTCTTTGTCACAGAAAGCGTGAGGCCAACCTTAACACTCGCGTTGCCACCTGGGCCGCTGACCGTCTTCCCCGGTCTTGAGCCACGTGGGACGCCGTGCACGACCCCGCGTGGGGCTGCTCCCTCTGTCACTTCCCGGCGAGACGACCCTGTGTCGGTAAAGTCCTTGGTCTGTAAGATAGGTGTACTGTGTCTGACATACCCTGTCACCTGTGTGGGGTCGTGTGGGGTCCAGCCCCCCGAGGATGTGGCTGTGCGGTCTCCTCAGCCATTGATGGGAGCCACGACACCCACTGCACGGTTTGTGGAAATGACGGTCGTGTCACCCCATGCCAGCGCGCTGCGTCATCAGGAGGGGTCTGTGAACACGACGTTTGTGCAGTGAGCCTCCAGGTGCGGCGGCTGCTGTCCCAGACGCTCTGCAAGTGCAGGTCACGTGTTTCCATAGAAGCCGTTATCCCACAGCATCGCTGTTGTAAGACGGTTGTTTGGACGGCTGACTCCCCTCCTGCCCTGGCGCTGCCCTCGGGGTCCCTCCTGTCCCCACCTGGCCCTGCCAGCAGGCACTCCCTGCCTCGAGGCTCTCGATGGCTTCCCAGTCTGCCCTCAGCAGGGGGTCCGGCTCTTTCCTGGGCCTGGGGGCCCGTGTCCCTGATGGCCACTGTCTCCTCTGCTTTTGCTTTTTGCTTCAAGTTGTGAAAATGATGAAAGTGGGGAGCAGATGTGGGCCCGGCTCTCAGGCGAAGAGCAGACCATGTGCCTTAGGAGGCGGNGTGACTTCCAGAGACCTTGCCGTGCCATGCTGACCGGAGAGCGCAGCTCGATTAGGTGGCGTGCCCTCAGTTGGGTGACACGTCCTTGTGACGGGGAGCCCACAGTGGTGAGCGCACCCTGGAAGGAGGCCGGGACTTCACGGTCCCACCGCGGTGTCTCACTCTGTGGGCCCCGGGCTGGGTGCCCAGAGGGTGGGGCGCAGCCGGTATTTTCCTGCCTTCTCTTAAGTAAGTGCACTCAGAGTCGCTGCTGTTCTGGATAGATAACACCAGTGCCGCTCACCAGCAGCCGGGACGGGACATGTTCCTACAGGCCTGGGGACCATGGGCCGCACACGCATTGTGACCCCAGCTGTGTCCCTGTGAGGCCTGGGCCCACCCGCTTTTTCCTGGGCGGTGCCCAGGGGGTGTTATTCTTGTTGGTGTTCACAGTAGCCTGAACAGGACGGACCCCCTTTTATGGGAGCTAAGTGGCCACCTGGCATTTTTACCAGTGTCCGTCTCGTCTACGTCTGCGTGTCATTTCTAAACACATCTCTGTTTTGTCACCACTGAGCAAAAGGAGTCACCCAAGAGACTTCAGAGTAATTGTGCATAAAAATAGCTTTTGTTTCAGGATATCTTATCCAAAATTCACTGTTTGCTGAGTTGTCTGTGTCCTCAGGCTGATGTTGGCCCTGCAGACGGGTGCCTGGACGGGCCACGCAGCCCACGTGCCACGGCCACCGATGCCGTTCCCCGGACCTCGGGGTGCCAGCCTCTTGTTCACTTTTCAGCCTGAGCAGTCACACCGATCCCCTCAGCTACATTCCCCGGTATCGTTTTCAGGGTTTTTGTCCATTTTGAGTTTATTCTATCAGTTCCTGTTTTCTGATTTGGGAGCGTTTCTCTCAGGTTATTTATTGTGTCACCAGTTTGCGAAAGCGTGTTCCGTTTCATAGGCTCAGGTCACGCGTGCCCTAGTCTTGCACATAGTTTCCTGACCTCAGGTTTGGGGCTCTGCTTGTGCTCTCTTTTGCCCAGAGACTTTCACGACTCTCTTTTAGGGGGGTTTCTTGTCTTCAAAATTTTGTAGGCTTATATCTGCATATGTATTCGTATAGACGTTTCTATAAGTTTTCTTTTCAGTAAATGGTGCTGCCATAGTTAGATGTCCAGATGTAGAATTCATCTCAGCCCTGCCTCGGAAACGTATTCCAAAGCCAACTCACAGATCGGGAAGAAAACAGATCTTTGTGACCTTGGGATACACGGTCACTTTTCATTTTGTGTACTGATAGTCCAAAGACTTCTCGCCATTCAGAGCGTGAAAAGCACAAATATATTCCAGCACACGCCTGAAAAATAACTGCGGTCTGTGCTTCGGAAAGAGAGCTCTTGAGACTGAAGGCTTGGACAAGCCACCTCATGAGATTGGGGAGGGGAGGCTCTGCACCACGTGTCCCCAGAGAGAGCTGGGGCTCGTGAGCTGCTGGACTGGGGCCCAGCAGCCACTTCCGTGCGAACGTGTGCCGGGCATGAGGTCTCCAGGACCCTCTTGGCAGGCGCGACCGCAGGCCCACCACACGCCCCGCCTCGCACCAGGAAGGGCGCTTTGTGGCTCCTGTGCCTGAATGCATTGGCGCTGCCGGGAATCCCGTGTTCCACTAACACCGGAAAGGCCCTGAGCGCAGAGCTGGTGCCACGCCCACGTCTCCACAGGCTGCACTGGGTGCACCTGGAGGCCGAGCTGCCCTCCAGGGGGGCCAAGGGCAAAGGAGGCCGTGTGGCCTAGCGTTTGGGGTAACTTCCCTGAAACATCGCTGAGCTCAGATGCCCCTTTACACCGTTCTTACTTGTGTACTTTCCAGAGCTCTCCTAATCGATCAACCCGTGTCTCTCAATTGTCAGATGCTGTGAGAGAAACCCACTCTCCGCTTCAGTTTTGAGCCCAACACGTTTTCTGTAACAGTTTAAACATTTTTTTGAGAAATACTGAGTCGATGTGAAAATAAGCTATTTGAAATCTGGACCGAATGCCCAGCATGTGATAAAGTGCTCTGATGAGTTGGACGAGGCAGTTCTGCCCTGGTGGCACAGGGTGGAGCCCAGGGCGGAGGGACAGTCCAGGGGCTGCTGCTTCTGCGAGTGGCCCCGCGGGAGCTCCCGGCAGGCTCCCCGGCGCCTCCGCCTCTGCAGCACATCCTGTTTCTGGGAGGACGGTGGTCAGTCAGCAAAGTGTCTTCCGTGGGTCCGTCTGCTCTCGTTGGCGGGATTTCTCTTAAATTCTACGGCTTTCCTACGACCAGCACCCGTGGTCTCCAGCCTGCGTGTGCCCCGGTATCTACACGCACGTGTGTGGCTGCCGTCTGTGTGTGTGAGATCCAGAAAGTCTTCAGGGCATGCTTGTACCCCCACCACACAGCACACGGGGCGGGGGGCTGACCTGCGAGGCGCGGGTGCCCCTGTGTGAGGGGAGACCTGGGGCGGCCACATGTGGTCAGGCCGGTCTTCCTCAGCGTGGGGGCGCCGCTCGGGACCAGCGGGCGCCTCCTGGGGGGGAAGTGCTGTGCTGGCCGCTGGCCGACTGGAGCCGCGGGCCCGTGCTGGTCCCAGTCTGCCAACACTGTCCCCAGAGCGGAGGCGGCTGCCCTGGCTGGCGGTCAGTGTGGAACAGCGTGTGCCCTCGCAGCTTCAGTTCGTCGTTGGGGTCATTCGTCTTGACGGCCACCTGAGGAAAGCGGGGCTTTTAGGCCGGACCGGGTGACGGCCCCGTCTTGTGCCCTGGGAGGTGCCTTGGCTTCCGTGTCTGCAAAGTGGCACCAATAGTTCCTACCGCCGAGCTGCCCTCTCCCACCGTGCTTTGTGTTTGTTCGCGTGTGGTTCTTCTTGGGGCCGATCGGGGTGACGGCGTCTGGAGCTCTGGGGAGAAGGCAGTTTGCAAGGGCTGCCGGGGAGGAGGGGATGGACGCGACAGCAGGAGTGCACCCTCCAGGCCTGCCCCGTGTGCCCCAGGGTCATGGCTGTTCTGTCACCTCCCTGACCCTGTGACTGCTGGGTCATCTCTGGGGCATGGCCACCAGATCCAGCTCCTCCTCACAGTGAAACTGTGACAGCACTTTTGCAGCGATGGCCCCAAAGGACAGCACTGCGCAGCATGCATGCAGCCCATAGTGCATGCCTGCGTGTCGGGGGAGGGGTGCGTGTGCACATCCTGGGGTGCCTGTGTGCATGTGTGCTGGTGTGTGTGTGCGCGCATCCCGGGTTTGTGCGTGCTGGTGCGTGTGCGTGTCCCAGGTGCCTGTGCATGTGTGCTGGTGCGTGTGCGTGCGCATCCCGGGGTGCGTGTGTGCTGGTGCGTGTGCTTGCACGTCCCAGGGTGCGTGTGTGCTGGTGTGCTGGTGCATGTGTGTGTCCTGGGTGCCTGTGTGCATGTGTGCTGGTGCGTGTGCGTGCACATCCCGGGGCACGTGTGTGCTGGTGTGCGTCCCTGGGTGCGTGTGTGCCTGTGTGCTGGTGCATGTGTGTGTCCTGGGTGCCTGGGTGCCTGTGTGCTGGTGCATGTGCATGCGCGTCCCGGGGTGCCTGTGTGCCTGTGTGCTGGTGCGTGTGCATGTCCTGGGTGCATGTGTGCTGGTGCGTGTGTGCTGGTGTGCTGGTGCGTGTCCCGGGTGCCTGTGTGCATGTGTGCTGGTGCGTGTGGGTGTCCTGGGGTGCGTGTGTGCCTGTGTGCTGGTGCATGTGTGTGTCCTGGGTGCCTGTGTGCATGTGTGCTGGTGCGTGTGCGTGCGCGTCCCGGGGTGCGTGGGTGTGTGTGTGCCTATGTGCTGGTGCATGTGCGTGTCCCAGGTGCCTGTGTGCATGTGTGCTGGTGCGTGTGCGTGTCCTGGGTGCGTGTGTGCATGTGTGTTGGTGTGCGTGCATGTCCCAGGTGCTGTCCCGGGTGCGTGTGTGCCGGTGTGCGCCCGCCCGTGATGCCAGCGCGTCACAGCATGCGCCTGTCTTGCAGGGGCCACAAGCGGAAGCTGCCCGAGGAGGAGGCCGGCAGCGCGTCCAGCGGGGACACCAGCGGGGAGGACGAGGAGGGCAGCAGCTCGGAGGCGGACGAGATGGCCGCGGCGCTGGAGGCGGAGCTCAACGACCTCATGTGACCTGCAGGGCGCGCGGCGGACATGTGCGTCTCGCTCCGTCCCCAGATGGCTCCCCGCCGCGTGGGCCCTTGGATGGGGTCTCCTTTCCTCCAGAAAGACGTGTATATTTGCAGAGCACCACATACAAAAACACATAATTTTGCAGAAATAGGTGTTTTTAGAGGTTTTACTACGGAAAGTCTACTTTTCTAAGGGACAGTGTCCCTGGAGGCAGTGTGCCAAAGACATCACCACGCCCCTCACAGCCTCTTGCGGGCAGGCGGGCGTGGGTCCGGGTGGCGCACGGGGCCCTCCTCCTCCAGGACACGGGTGTAAAGTTTTTGTATATCTATTTCGCATTTGACCCACCGAGCAGATTTCTCTTTCATTTAATAAAACTCCTTTTTGTACACTCGTTCCCTGGTGCGATGCCCCCCACCGCCTGTAGGGCGCAGGACACTGGGTGTCAGGTCGCTCGGCGCGCCCGGTCAGGCCTTAGGAGTCTGCCCGGGGGAATAGACCCAGCCTGCCCTTTTAGGCTGTTCCTTTTAGGCTGTGGGTGCAGGGGGTGAATTCCTCTTCCCGCTGCCTTTGGCCTGGCCCCTTAGCACCCTTGCTGGTGGTGCTGGCCGGGCTCTGGGCCGCGGGTGACCTAGGATGTGCTCACGGCGCTGCGGCCGATCTGGGTTCGTCCCGTGGAGAAGGGAGGCCGGCCTGGACCGGGGCCCGCGCTGTTCCGTCACGTGTTGCTGAGACACGTCCTTGTTGAATTAGCACCGGGAGTGAAAGACGTCCCCTCTCCAGTCTGCATCCGTGGCACAAGCAGCCTCGCGCCCTCCCTGTTCCCTGGACTAATTAGTTGGAAGTAGCGTGTCCGGTACGGCGGTGTGCCGCGCACGTGGCCTTCGGCTGCAGCAGGGGCGTCTGGTTACATCACTCACTCGCCTGAGAAGCGATGGGTGGAGCCGCGGCCCTGGCCGGTTCCGGGCGATCACTGCGTCCGTGGGTGTTGTCCAGACCCTGACTCCTCCTCCAAGAGTTGAGCCTTCTTGGCTGCTGCTCGCACCCAGTAGGCCTGCACATTGGGCAGGACGGTCACTGCTGGTGACAGGCGGAGATGGGCGGGGGGTGTCCCCGTAGGCGCAGGGAGGGGGTGTAGGAACCACAGCCTCTTCGTTGCGTTGTTCTCTTCAGCAAGGGGAGCGTAGGTGCGCCTATTTGCTGTTCTCCAGAACAGCAGCAACCAGAGTTTCCAGCGGCTGCGCTCGGAAGGGGAGGGCCGGCCCTGACGCTCCTGTCGGCACAGAAAGGAGACTGCACAACCGGGGATCCGGTCAGTGTGAGATCTTAAAGACCAGCAGCCTCTCGGGCCGTGGTTTCCAGAAGGGCTCAGTGCTAATTCGGTATCTTCTCGCAGTGTTGCTCGCTCTGGGTAGCAGGGGTCTGTCTGGGCTGGGCGGGGGGGCCGTGCTCCTGGGCTGCTGCTCGCTCTCACACCTGCACGACACCGTGGGCTCCGCACACCCAGGAGGGCGGGGACAAGCTGTGTGCATCTCAGCTGCTTGGGCCCCTCCCTGCGGGTGCTCCTCTGTCTCGGAGGCCCTGGGGTTCCGAGTGCTCCGACGAGTCACAGGAGAGTAACAGTGGTGGCATTTGAAGAAAAAGGCCAACACCCGGTGTCACCAGGAAAGAAGGGCCGAGGCCTCGGGAAAAGGAGACAGCAGTCTGGGGAGGGAAGCCTGGAGGGCCAGCTGTGAGCTGCACTGAGCGGGGAAGCCCACGGGGGCTCACAAGTCGTCCCAAAGAGAGCCAGCGCCTTCACCTGCCGGGAGGGGTGCGCCAGCGGCCGTGGTGCTGGCCAGGGCTCCGGACAGCCCCGGGGGTCTTTGTTTCTGCGGCTGGGAGTTTTCCTCTGCGTACTTGGACTTGGCGTGTCCCAGAGCACATGTCCGTGTGGGCACGTGCCAGTCCGTGGCGGGGCTCTGCCGTGGGGGACGCCTGGGGACCCGCCCGGCCCACGGCCTGGGAAGGTGAGGGCAGCCAGGCAGGAGCAGGGCTCGGGGTGCCCGCTGGGGGGGGGGTCTCCCAGCCCCACCCACCGTGGTCTACCTGCCGTTCCTCTGGCCTTTGGTGGTTTTGTCACTGTTAAGTACGTTTGTGCCCCAGACGAAGGAAAGATACCGTTTTAAACTGAGGACTCCAGTCCTCCTCCCTCAGGGAGCATGAGTGGCCGGGCCTTCACTTCAGCAGAAGGGCAGTGGGGCCACCACTCACCCCTGCCTCTGGTCCCCTCATCCCAGCACAGGCATCTCCGGGAACCCCAACAGTTGAGTCAGCCATGTAGTTGCTTAAAATGCAGCTCTTCGGGCGCCCAGGGACTCAGTTGAGTATCCAACTCTTGGTTTCGGCTCAGGCCATGATCTCATAGTTCGTGGGTTTGAGCCGTGTGTCAGGCTCCGCCCTGTCCATGCAGAGCCTGCTTGGAATTCTCTCTCTCCTTGCCCCTCCCCTGCACTCTCTCAAAAATAAGCGCGCCGTGCGGTGGGAGGGTGGGCTGGGGGCTGCGGAGAGGAGCAGTGGCTGCACCCTGGGCGGGAGAGACGGGGGAAACAGAGGGAACCTCGTGATTAGAGACCCAAGAAGCTGATGAACGCGTCCCAACGCGTGGCTTGGGTTCTAATCCACACGGAGTCCACACACACACTGTAGAGAGTTGATATTTATGAAGGAGTCACTTAATTTACATGGTCTGCTTTTTTAAGAGCCCTTATATTTTGTTTTGCTTTTTAAATTCTTCCACTATTTTTTAAATTTAAATGCAAGGTAGTTAACATACAGTGTGATGATTTCAGGAGTAGAATTTAGCGGTCCGTCACTTACGTGTAACTGGCAGTGAGGAAATACTGGACTCTGAAGGCAATGACATGATGTCTGGGATTTGCACCCAAATGCTGCAAGACCAAAGGGTGCACGAGGTGTTAAAGGCCAGGGTCCATCGTGGTTTGTCAGCGGTGGGACTGGAGTTCCGTGTGTGTGTGTTTGTGTGTGTGTGTGTGTGTGTGTGTGTGTGAGATGTTCTGTAAGACTCAGAATGAGGCTCCTCTGCGGTAAAAGGACCGGGGCCCCTTCACACCCAGGAGGGTCGAGCACACGCTGTGTCCCTTGCACACACGTGTGCTGCGTTTGCAGGAAGTAGAGGAATGAAATTGCCCCGGTCTCAGGCGGCCACTGGGTCGGAAAGAGCTCGGCGTGGACTCGTGGCCAGCTGCCCCCCGGCCACAAAGCTTGCCCCAAGTTGGCTCCAAACTGAGGCCCTTTCATCTTTTTTAACCACAACTCATGGTTCTTGCCCTACACANCTGGATGCCGTACCTTCTTGGAGGTTTTTGTTCAGGAACCAGTCTGCAAGCATGAATGTTTTTTAGTGTAAATTGGTTTTGTTGCTTTCTTCCTAGTTATTCTGGGTTTTCTGGGGGAAACTTTGCTCTTGGTCACCTGCCCCTTGTCACCCCATACCTCCGTCCTCCGCCCTAAGCCCTGGAGGCCCTTCTCCAGGACGTGTGCATCGCCAGTCCCGCTCAGGAGCTTCTCTGCCCGGTTTCCTTGTCACGTCCGACTGGTGGCCTGCGCCTGGGCGCCAGAACCTTCCACGGCCTGTTCTGTTCTGTTGCATCCTGGCTCTTCTGAGGTTTTCTTCAGGCTCTTGCATTTTATAATTTTGTAAACGACAGGTTCTCTTCTCCTGTGTATTTCAGAGACCCGCACGTTCTTCGAGGAAGAGAGGTCTGTCTGTACTCAGAGCACAGTGGGGGGGATGGCATCACCACCCCTGTTTTCAGTGAGAGCAGCCTGCTGACCTGCATGCTCCAGGGCTCTGACTTCCTTCCGCTGCCGAGCAAGCTTCTCTTTCCCTGCTCAGGGCCTTTGCACGTTCCCCTCACTCTGCCTGATGTGCTCTCCACAGCCCTGGCTTGGAGAGGGCATCCAGCCACGCTGTGTGCCCGGCTCTCCCCGCGTCCCCACCTGGTCTCCATCCTTGCTCTCTCTGTGGTTTTCGTGGCTAAGCTCTCTGTCAGCAGGAATGCTGTTTGGTTGGCTGTCGTAGCTCCTACACTCCGCACACAACCCGGCTCCTGATTGGTGCTCAGCAAAAATTATTTACTGTCGAGTAAATAAATGATCAGTCCTCAGTATCTGCAGAGAGCCCGCTAACATGGATTGTATGGACTCCTTGGGTGCACTTCCCGTGCTGCCCCGTCCCCTCCCCTCCAAGACCGTTCTTAGGCGCTTGCTTTCAAAACCTAGATTCTCCAGAAAACTCCAATCTTTTGAAAGAGGGAAGAAGAGAACGAAAGTAACTCTTACCCTGTGTCTTAAAACAGAGACACACTCTGGACACGTTTGAT
>NW_027527956.1:8727195-8731053 GCF_008692635.1 Crocuta crocuta
AACCCCCCCCAACTCCCCTCCCCCTCCGCTTCCTCCTCCCAGCTCAGATGCCCGCTGGACACCCCCCTCCGGGCACTTGCTGGGAATATGCATCCTGATTGTCCCAGGGTATGGAGCGGAGCCCCTGGGTGCACAGGGCCTGACACACCTGCACCCACGTCACTCCGGTTGGGCTGAGAGGCTGGCCAGCGCATTCTGCATTTTCTAGACCTAGAGCAGTATGTGCATACAGCAGGGGCTCAATAAACGCTGAAGAAGATACAAGTTAAGAAATGAGCCACTGTCCTTGCCTAGCAGGGTTTCCACGTGTCCAAGTCGAGACTTCTGCGCGCCCTCCGGGGCCCGGACCACAGGTTTGTCACAAACCACAGCACTCACCCTTTGGGGGTAAACAGCACATGCAGCCTGATGACCTCGTGTCGGTACTGGGGCCAGATCTGCCCCCTCCCCCGGCACCCAGCGTGCGGCCAACACCACTCAGTCCCCCCATCCCTGCTGGTGCGGTCACCGTCGTCCCTTCCTCGCGACAGATTCCGCTCGGACAGGTGGAGGCCGCCACTGTTTGCTCTTTCCTGCTGCGTGGCCCAGAAAACACGCTCCTTCCTGTGCGCCGCCCCCTCCCAGGCACACCCCCGCCACGGAGCCGTCTGCTGCCCCGGCCGCCGGCCCTGAGGTCCTGACTGAGGCTCGGGCTGTCTGCGAATCAGCTGTGTGTGAAGACCACTCCTCGGTTGGGGGGGCAGGTAGATGCTTCCGGCTGAAGCAGGAGAACTAGACTCAGGGTCACCTCCTGGGGGTGGGGTCCCTGCCCCACGGTGCGCCGGCCCACATGAACGGGCGGAGTGAGAGCCGCCCGGTTGAGAAGGGGGTCGGCTCCTAGCTCACCCCCGTGGGCGGCGTGACATGCAGCGTGTTTCTTGCCCCCTTAATGCCTAAGTGTCCCTGTCTGAAAAATGGGCAACGTAACAGTGCTGGTGGCATTGGGTTAAGGGTTAAATAAGATCATGAAATAAGGCCGTACGTGAGACCACGGTGGGCGTGTGTTTGCGAGCCAGGAATTAGCCCCAAATGCTCAATCTGGGTCCCTGCACCTGGGGCCCTACCACAAGGGGTCCTTGCTGGGGTCTCTTCTGCTTCACGCAGGCTCAGAAACGACTCTGCCCAGACTGTGCTGAAAGGGCATCAGTCACGTTTCCACAACCATCAAAGGCTCCGAAGTGCCCCAGCTCAAGGGCCAAGTGGAAATGCCCACGGAGCACAGTCTCGCCAGGAGTGACCCCCGCCTCCAGCACCTTAGTCCCCAGTCCTGAGGTGACATCTAGTTTCACATCTCAACACTTTTTCATGTGCTGACCCCCCTGTTTGAAGTGCCCTGACCTCCCCCTCTGCCTGCAAAGCTGCGGCCCCACTTTAAGGTCAGACTTAACTTCAGCTCCTCTCTGAGGCTGTGTGCAAAGGACACTGCGTGGCTTCGTTTGCCTGAGATCTAGAATTTGGTGCCTCTGTCTCTGGTGACAAAGTGCTGAACACAGTACCTTAGAATAAGGGTCTGAATGGTTGGGGGTGGGTGGAAGGATGGATGGATGGATGGATGGATGGATGGATGGNGCCTTGCCTGGCGCGCGGCCTCCCGCCCTGAGGAGCCTCGTGGGGACCCTGGAGGGCGGCCGCTCGCCTCCCCCGCCGTCCCACTGTGAGCCCTTGGACGTGGGTCGGGGACACTGGCCCAGGAGGGGTCCGGCCGGCTGGTCCCCGCGCGGCGCCGGCCCGGCCTCCTNGGCCGCCGCGAGCCCCAGCGCCCCAGGCTCCGCGCGCACGCGCCCCAGGGCCTTGTCAGCATGCGGTCCTGGGCTGGCGGTCCCCCAGCTCCTGCGCCGCGCCCTGTTCGCGGATGTGCGCGGGGGACGAGGAGAAGCCCCTGGGGAGCCCAGCCGTCTTCCGGGGCCTCACCAGGGGCACCATCTGCCCCTCACAGCGTCGGCCTGCGCCTCCAGTTCTCGGACCGCTCACACGGCCGGGGGTGGTTCCTCCCCAAGCAGCCTGCTGACCAGCCGTCGGAGCAGAAGAGACACAAATACCACCGCGGGCTTTGCTCCCGGCCCCGTGGGCCGCCCCCCGGGCGCGCGCACACGTGCACACACCTGCATGCACACGCGCGCTCGCACACGCGCCCACGGGGAGGCTGTCCCTGCAGCAGCCGCCCTCAGCGCGAAGGGCGCGCACCTCCGCGGGAAGCTGGTAGGTTCTGCGGCCGGTCAGCAGACACCCCCCGCCCCCCGCTGTCCACGGCAGGTGTGCACACGCACTCTGGCACTTGCAGCGGAAAGGAACTAAGGCCCCAGACGGCATTCTGCGGGGGAGGGAGGCAGGGAGGCCAGCCCGGGACACCGGGCAGACAGGCCGGGCCACGTGGCCCAAGCCGCACGGTCCTGGCGCGTCTGGCGATGACGAGCCCCCTTCAGGCTGCGTGGCCGGGCTGCTGCCCCAATCCTGGCCCCGGGGCCGTTGGCCTCACGCGCCCGTTTCCTGCCTGCAGCGCTTGCAGTCACGCCCCGTCCTGACGAAGGCCCCGAGGGACAGAGAACGTGCTGTGCTCGCGACAGAAGAAGACACACAGTGTTCGGCTCTGTTTCTCGGCCTCCGTGGTGGAGGCCGGTTTTGCTTTTTCTGAATCTCCAGTCGGTTCCCACCCAGGCCCTGCGCCCCTGCCGCACCCCTGCCCGGTCGTCTCCAAACACCTGTGTCTCCAGCCTCGGGCCGCGGGGAGGGTCCGCAGAGCACGCGCGCACCTGACCCTCTGCACACCCTACATGGGCTTCAGCCACTACCCCCCACAGGCCTCACGCGTTGCCCTCGGCCATCCCGCCGGGCTCCGCGCCCTGAGCGCAGAGATGTCTTCGCCCGTCAGCCTCATGACTGACGCTGGACACGGTGTCAGGACTCGCTTAGTACCTGCAGGTCATGTGAATGGCGCACACAGGCACATGCACACACATGTGAGCACGCATGTGCACGCACCGCCCAGGAGCTGACTGGTGTCTTCTTCACATAAGAGGTGACTTCCCGCGGGCACTCACCTGCTGAGCAGGGGGGGAGAATTAGCTCCAGCCACAGCCCCGCACCCAGAACGGAAGAATTCGTGTGGAAGGGATTGGCCCTAACTACCCCCCCACCCCGCCACCACGCGGGCTGACCAGGCACCTTCCCCAAGGGCGCAGGGTTCGGACACGACACGTCACGTTGAGGGAGAGATGTAAGCAGGACATGTTCAAGACAGCTGCTCCCTGGCTCTCCCTCTCCCAGCGGTGACAGTGTTGCCGAAAAGTCACTCTGGATTTCAGACAGGGAGCTCGGAAGGGGGACGTCCTGGTTTATTGCTTGTGCTGTGGGGAGCGTTGCCCAGGGCTCAAGGTCAGGACTGACGGAGCAGCGAGCCACATGGGACGAGGGGCTTGAGGAAGCCCGAGGGGCCCAGTCAGCCCTGCGGGAGGGTGGCCCCTCCAGGAGTCTGAGTTCCCAGCAGCTGGAGGGTGCAAGCAGGACCCCAGGCAGCCCTGACCCGCACCCGCCGCTCGACCCACAGGAGCCAGGTTGGGGTGTCTGCTGCCCCAGAGCCCGGGGACCCTCCTTCTCAGCAGATGGTCTGTTGGGACGAATCACCGCCATCCCGCGCTCACTGGGCTCTGGCCGGCGCTGGGTGGCTGCTTGGAGGCAGGGGGTGTCCAGGTGCTTATCTTGGGGCGGAGCCGAGAGGTCAGCCTGCCTGCCGCCCCGCAGCCTGCAGGGAGTGTCTCTGCCCAGAGGAAACCGGAGAATGGAGGCCAAACAAAGCTGTCTTCCTGGGGGGGGGGGGGGGGG
>NW_027527956.1:8731099-8736595 GCF_008692635.1 Crocuta crocuta
GCTGGTGTCCTCCTGGGGGGGGGGTCTTCCTGGGGGCCACACTCCTGGGCAGCCGGCCAGAGACCTGGAGGCAGGCCACTGCCGGGCCGCCCCGACCGAGCTTCCCAGGCTCCGCCCAGCTGGCCTTGCCTTTTGGGAAGCAGTGGGGACACCCAGCAGGCCCCCCCTCAGGGTTCTCGGGGGGCGGGAGTCCGTTCAGCATGCTTCTCACTTCAGCAGGAAGGTCTTCCCGGCGATTCTGCAAGGACAGCTTAGCCCTACGACCTCAGCCTCTGGAGGGTCCAGAGACGAAGATCTGGGGGCTGTAGAGCGACCCCCTCCCAAACCGTGTCCACTCTGCAGGGCTGCCTGCCCGTGACGTGGGGGGCAGTGCCCACTTCATATTACACAGCTGTTTCCGCAGACCGTCTCCACACTGGCCCCCCTACGGCCCCACAGGGCTGGCGGGGCCGTGTGGCTGCTCTAGGTTACCCTCGTCTGGTCTCCCGATACTTGGTAATAATCTCTGTAAACCTAGGGCGGAGAAGGAAAGCACTGGAGCCCCACAGGATGGACCCCACCAAAGCCAGCATCACAAGCAGTGACCTCAGGGATAAAACGGACCTTCTGTGTTCGAAGGGACTCCGACTCCGCTCTCTCGGCGGAGAAGTGACACGGGCGCCTCGGTTCTGAGGCCTGGAGTGTTTGTGGTGGCCGTTCCGGGCCCTCGGCCGCGCCCCCCTGCCCCGACACCCCAGGCCGACCTCGCTGACCTGCTCTTGCTCCAGACCCAGCGGGTTTACCAGAAGCCGACGTGCTCGCATAGCATCAGTTCCTCTCCCTCCAGCGTTTCCAGACCCTCCTCCGGCCCCTCGGCGACTCTCCAACCGCCTCCTAAAGTTCAGGGCCCCCCGCCCCCGGGCCCGTCCCTGCGTCGTCATCACCACTGTGCGCTTAATACCTGATCGCTGGATGCGCGAAAGACAGCAGCGCGACGATGGGTGCTCCTGCTTCGGGAGAGGAGGAGGGAGCACGGAGAGGGTGTCGGCCCCACCTGGGCCCCCGACTCCACTGCCCCTTCCCAAGAGGACCCGCTCCTTTGTGTTGGTTCACAGGCTCCGTCTCCTCACGGAGCCCGGTTTGAGGACAGGGCTTCCCGCTAATAAAATAGTAAGAGCCAGGGGCCCGCTGGATCCCCGCTGTGCGCCTGCGCCTGACACACAGGTAACCACACTGCGCTGAAATAAACACTTTAAGGAGAGCACATACAGTAGCAACTAGTAACAGTAACGTCTGCAACCTCACCAGCCTAAAGAACACTGGCACTAGCAGCGGGCAGCGGGGAACACGCCGCCCTGCCTTCTCCCTCGCGGGGACGGTCTGAAAGCCGAGCCCGACCACGGCCGGCAGCGGGGGCTGGTCGTGCCGAAATGCGACAACACCTGGAAGCGCTCCTGGTAAACACAGCGCCGCGAAGTTAATTCACTCAGGATGTCACAACACACGCTCCGTCCGCGCCCGCCCGCGTCCTGGTGGGAAGGAAACATCCCACGCTGGGCCCACAGGGAGCACATCTGCAGGGCTTCGAGAACGCAGAGCCAGGGTGGGCGGGGGCAGCAGAGAAGCCGGCTGTCCGGGTGGGGGCTCCGTCTCCCGTCCCGGGGGGGGGTGGCCCTGGGGTCCGCAGTCCTCGCACCTGCTCATGCCGTCTGTCCGGTGGGTGTCTGTCCTGGCCCTGCTTCAGGAAAGCCTGGCTGAAACACGAACATCTGTGGACTGAGGGCTTGGAGACGTGGTTACGTCCGTGTGGGCTGACCCACTAACGAGTCCTTTTTCTGTTTCGGGACCCAACCCGGGAGCTCCCGTGGCGCTGCTAGTCCTTCATCCCGTCCGGTCTGTGGTGGCTCCTCGTCTGTCTCTTCATGACCTGGACCCTTGCAAGGAGCGCTGGTCCGCTGTTTCAGGCCCTCGGTTTGGGCTTTTGTCCCGTGTCGTCACTGCCAGTCGTTGCTGCAGCTGTTACGGGGCCCCGGCGCGGAGCTGTGCCCTCCCGCAGCCCCTCCCAGGGACAAGCCGCCAGCCCTGTCACTACCATGAGGTGGACCTTGATCGCGGCTAGAGCAGTGTCCGCCAGGTTGCTACCCGTTTTTCAGAAGTGCCCTGGGGGAGGGTCCCCGGGACTCCGCGAACACCTGGTTGCCCGTCGTACTTCTGCGCGCTGAGTTTAGCACCAGTGCCAGGTTTACTGCAGCGGCTCCCACTGTGGGTCTTGCCAAATGGCAGGGTCCTCTGCCGTAGCCACCTGCCAGGGAGGCGGGTGGGTACTCCGTGGGCAGTCACAGGGTCCAGGTCAGACCTCGGACGGGGAGAGGAGGGGACCACCCACAACCAGGCCATTCCAGGGGAGGGAGGAGGCCCTGGAGGAGGAGGAGGGAGGAGGCCCCGGTCCCAGAACCACCTGCTGCTGGACACACACACTGGGCCGGGGTGCGTTGCTCAGGGGTGTCCTTCTTTGCAAAGAATGTTCAGGGAGAAAAGACGAATTGATGACCATGACGCACACACGCAGGGCATAACCACTGGATTTTTATTCAGTGCTTTTAAAATGTCACTGTTATTTCACGTCTACTAAAGAGATAAAACATTAAGTACGCTGAACTCAACATAAATCATATACGTATGACTTCTATATGTATGTGTATATATTTAGCAGCGGTTTTCCATTTCAGCAACAGAAAAAGGTATAAATATGAAACCCACACGCATATGAACTTAAATTTTGTTTGCATATATTACACTATAAATACATATGTTCGTGTTGAAAGGGACAGAATGCCTGGACCCAGCCCGCAGCTCCCCGTTAACTGTCTGCGTCAGTGTCCCCCTTGGGGTCTGAGGGCGATCTTGACCAGACCATCTCCATCCCCTTGGCTGTGTGAGTGATGGGGGCCGGGGTGCCCTGAACAGGGCATGGCCTTTGCTTTGGGTCCTGTCCAGAAATCAGATCCTATTCTCAGAGCCCCGGAAAATGCCAAGGGTGAGCCCTTCTACGGGGCTGGTGGGAGCCGGTGGAGCAGAGGGGGCAGGAACACCCTCACCCGCGCGGAAGGGCCCCCCGCTCTCACCGGCACCGGGCTTGCTGCCCGAGGAACACAGGTGAGCACCCAGCAGCAGGGGGCTGGGTTCGCTGCTGTCATCCGGGCGGGGGCTCCGGCGCCAGGCCCTGACCTTGGCTCACCGTCCACGGGGCAGGAATGCGAGTGTTCGATCAGACGTGCATGCGGGAAGTTCAAGGGAACAGAAGCAGGCTGGCGGGACAAGCCGGGGCATAGCTGGTGGGGACAGCCCGACACCGGTTTGTCCCGGGCGCTGACAGCAGACGGGGATCTGCCCAGTACCTGGGACTCAAAGGTAAATCCCAGCCCCCGGGTGCCTGCCAGCCTGATGCCACCACTGAGCAGGGATGCGGCTTCCTGGGGCTCCGGTACCCCACGGCTCCACCCTCTCCTGGAAAGGCCCCAGGACTTGGCATGGCTGACAGCAGAGAGAGCCACCCGGAGAGATGCCAAGACACAGGCACACCGGCTCCAGGTCCTCCTCTGCAGCCCGGNGGTGCCCACCTGACGGGGCTGCTCCGTGGGAAGGTGGCCCGGGATCTGGGGGGTGGAGGCCACACAGGCAGGGCCAGCGGGGAGGGGGTTGAATTCAAGTCTGCAAATGCGGGGATCTGACCGCCTGGACCTTCTGCCACGTAAGTAGAGCAGAAACCAGGAGCCCTATGGCCGTGGCTGGTAGCTGCGCATCTCGCTCAGGACATTGATCCACCGTGTTTATGGCAAGACGTGTGTGTGTGTGTGTGTGTGCGCGCGCGTGCGTGTGTGTGTGCGTGCGTGTGTGCGTGTGCGTGCGTGTGCGTGTGTGTGTGTGTGTGAAGCACTCTCGGGCAGGAATCACCCGCCAACACAGAATTCTATACGTTCAGTTCAAGCCAACAAGTATTCAGCGAACATGGCTCTCAAGCAGCCTCTGTACGAGGAGCCGCGGAAACAAAGAGAGGCCACTGTCTGCCTTTAAAGAGACCGCCCACCTCCACACGGGGAGCGCGAGCGCTGCGTGCGGACACCCCGCGTGGCCTCGGGCACCTGCAGGGGCTGTTCACCGGAAACCAACTTTGACTGCTTCCTGCAAAGGGCCATCACTCGGCTCTCGCCATCGCGGCATCGCCGAAACACCAGACCAGAGATGGGAGGCAGGGGAGCGGCAGCCGCAGCGGAATGCAGGCGCCCGGGGCCGCCTCCTCCCGCCCTGTCCCGCCTCCCCGTGCCAGGCTCCGGCCCGTGGACGGGCAGGCCGCCTCCTGAGCCTGTCTGGGCCTCCGCCTGCAGCCGGTCTCCCCGGGGAGCACGGCCTCCCGGAGGAGCAATTTTCAGGGGCCGGTGCCGGCCCTGCAGGAACGGGGTGTTACTCCCCAAGTCAACTCCACGGGGCTGTCAGAACAGCCGTCAGCCTGGCCAGCGGCCCGGGGCTCCTCCAGGGGCCGGCAGGAGGGGTCCGCACTCAGGACACAGGGCGCCGGATTGCTGGGAGGGGCACGGACACTGCACGCTGCAAACCGGCGCCCCCGTTGGAAGCTTCTGGCTCGACTTTCAGCTAACTGCTGAACCGGGGCCCCCCAGGACAACAGTGGGCGCGCCAGCCGGCCGGGCCGCTCTGGTCCCCACTGCCTCCCGCCGAGTCCCGCCTCCCGAGTCAGAACCTCGCCGGCCGCAGGCAAGTCTACGTCTCCGCTGAGTGTGGGTTGTGCGCCCAGCGCTGTCAGCAGTGAAACGGGGCTGCCCTCAGCCGCTCCTACATTGGACCACGGGGGCGCCTGTGGCCCAGTCGGTTAGGCGCGCACTGAACGACGGTCACCGGACACGCGCCCAGGCGTGGGGAGGCCCGTCTCCCAGAAGACGTTGTGTCGGGACCAAGAGGCCACTTGTCACAGGCCAGGCGAGCTGCAGAGGCGGCTGGCCGCACCGCGTCCTGGAGTGACCCGCACCCCGTGTCCCGGCTCCTGGCAGCCGGCGTCCGGTGGGGCAGCTCTCACCCGCGGGGGCCTCTGCTGGGACACGTGTCCTCCTGGCTGGTCCAGGTGGAAAGACAGCACAAGGCACGTGCACATCACCGCTGGGCTTCTTCCGCGGGATTCTGACAAAATCCCCTCGTTGGCTGCGACCCCAGTCGGCCTGCAGCGCAGGAGAGGGGGGCCGGGGGGCCAGACGTTCAAGGGGAACCTCGTGATGAAATTGATTTTGAGTCTGGTTTTAAATGTTAGAACTGAGCACCAGGTGGAGGAGCTCGGCAGAGGCCCCCAAGAGGGGCGCGCTGTGTGTGGGGCCGAGCACCCCAGGGACACGCCGTCTCTAGCGTCTGGGAGCTCCTGGAGTCTCGGGTGCAGACACCCCCAGGGCCGCTCCCTGTCACTGGGGGGTGCGCTGGTCCTGCGGGAGGAAGGCCTGGCCACGCTCATGGCAC
>NW_027527956.1:8736617-8741090 GCF_008692635.1 Crocuta crocuta
CTGGGAGGGCGGGGGGGCAGGGGGGCGGGGGGGGGCTGAGTGCTGGCCAGGTGTGCACAGGGCACCCGGCCCCTCTCCTTACAGAAGCACAGTCCTGGAGCCAGCACGTCGTCACGTGCACTTGGAACAGCCCCTTCCCAGCCTGCTCTCGGGCAAGACCAGGCTCACAGGCGCCGTGTGTGCGGGAGCCCCCCCTCCCCGGGACGGCGGGTGGGCGCTGGTGGGCGTGCGTCTGCAGCACGAGCGCTCCGCTTGGTCCGGTTCCCGCAGGAAAATGTAGGACAACGGCTAGGGATGGATGGGTCTCGTCCTTTGCCATTTCCGTCAGGTAAGTTTACGAAAGCCAGTGTTTAATCACGGCTGTTTAACAACCGCCTTGCTCCGCGCTGGCCCAGCAGCTCCGGCCCCACGGTTCGCATGCGCCCGCGCTCGCCCCCGACAGATGTTAAGGGAGCAAACGTCCTCCGTCAGCAGAGCCCCGTGCCTGATGTGTGCGCGGCCCGCCTGCTCCGCCGGCCTCTTTACGGCCTCTTAGGGACCTGCCTTCTTTAGAGAAGCAGAAACGCGGTGCAGGGCGCAGACAGAGGCCGGGAGCTTGGACCGCACTCCGAGGGGTCGTCTCGGGGCCTTGGGAGTGGAGACCTGAACTCCGGCTGGCACGTCCACCCGGCTCAGGGCGCAGGCGCCCGGCTCAGACCGTCAGCTGCACAACCTGGATGAGCGGCCGAGGCCCGAGAGGCCCGTAGCTGCCCCGCTCGCGTTTCCAGCTAGTCAGACGGGCCCCCCGGCCCTCCCCTCCCCTCCCCGTTCTCATCCACTCTCGTCTGTGTGCCCTCGCGGCCTCTCCCTGCCCGGTGCAGACGCCCGTCGGTTTCCAGCACGCTCACCTGCAAGCCCACCAAGCAGACCCGAGAATGAGGAGGGCCCCACGTAAACGGGTATTTCGCCGCGTGTCACACAGGGAAGCACACGGCCCCTGTTGTTGCCTCGGGAGTTCGTCTGCCACACTCTGACCTCAGGAGGCACCTAAATGCCACTGTGCTGCTGGGCACAGCTTGGGGGTGGCTGAGATTGGCTCTCACAGCACCACTGCCAGGCAAGTGCCCGGCCCGGGGCCTATCAACCTGGCCAACACCCCTGCTTTCAGAACACGTCACAGCACATTGCTGCAAACGGGGACGGCTTTCGGGCGCCCGGCTGGCTCAGTCGGTTAGGCGTCCCACTCTTGATCTCGGCTCGGGAGGTGATCTCATGGTTCGTGAGTTCAAGCCCTGAGTGGGGCTCTGTGCTGACAGCGCGGAGCCTGCTTGGGATTCTCGCTCCCTCCCTCCCTCTGCTCCTGCCCTGCTCGGGCGTGTGCACGCGCTCTCTCTCAAAATAAACAACTACACTTTTAAAGAGAAAGGAAAGAAAAGACTCTAGAACTACTTCGAGCTCCGTTTGCGAAGGAAGCAGCGTTCTCCGGTCCAGCTCCGCGGCGCCGATGACTGGCCGGGGGTCCAGCTCGAGCGTCACCTCCCCGTGGGTGGTCCTGGGGCCCCGGGGTCTTGCCTGACTGAACACTTACCTTCTGGGGGCAGAGCTCGTGACCCGCTGCCTTGTGGCCGAGGCGGGAGGCGCTTGGTCGGCAGGGAGGGACCTGTACCAGCAGCGTCCTTCCCCCTCCTGGGAGCAGAGCGGGGCCCACCACCCTCGACCCCGGAGGTCTCACCCCTGAGTGCAAGGGGCCCCGGAGGACCAGCCCCACCCCACCAAGTTCTGAGTCTCACCGTGCGGTGTGAGCCCTGGCTCGTGCGCTGTCGCGGCGACCGCCGCTCCGGAAACGTCAGCTCACTGAGGGAATGGCCTCTCCACCCGCGCCGTAACGACGCTTGTCGTCTGTGAGACCCGGTATCTCATTACTCTGGAACGGCGGGGCTGTTGCATTTCCTCCTAAAATTCAAATTTCCAGTTTTAGAACTTGGCCAGTGTTCCATCTGAGAAAAAAGAAAACAATTAAAAAAAAAAAAAGTAAAGCTAGCAGGATTTGGCTTTTTTTCAACAGCGACTGTTTCTCTCCTGGCGGTGCCATCGTAAGGGTTCCCGCGAACGGCTTCTGAGGGGTCCCGGGGGGCCTTCGATCGCAGTGCTGTGGTCGGAGAGGCTGTGGAGCATCGTTTCCTTTTTTGTCCTGGTGACCTCTGGCTCGTAGGCATGGAGAGATGGGGACTTCTCCAGTCACCCCACAGCAAATACAGGAACATGGGTGAGCAGGAGACCATTCAAACCCGGGGCCTCTGCCTCCCAGCCTCTGCGGCGCCGTGACCGTTCCCTAAACGTTTCCAGAACTGCCTGTTGGCCCAGGGACGGAATTAACCTGTTCCCTGTGCCTCGTGGGACGCCCCCCGGTGCTGCAGACCCCAAGGTGGGGCAGTCCCTCCTTTAGCGGCTGAGCCTGCCCAGCGGATGTCTGGCCCAGGACGGGTCCGGGGAGACCCCCGTCCAGAAAGGAAATGAGCCGACAGATGAGGGGCCCATGGCCACTCAGTAAAACAACACTTTCCAGGAGTCTCTGCAGAACACGGTCATGGCCCGGAGTCATCCTGGCGGGTGCAACNTGTGTCTCCCCCTGTAATGCTGACCTGAGTTCCCACCCGGAGGGCGCCATGGGAACAAGCCCCAGTGGACGTGAAGTGCCCTGCACGCACCCAGGCCTTTGGGCAACGTCCACGGGAGGCTCCGGCCACACAGCGTCGCCTGGGAGCTGCGGGCTGAGCTGGAGCTGGACTTCCAACCCAGCAGGGGGTCCCCCGGCCCCCCTCTCCGGGTGCCTGTGCTCACAGCAAGGCCGTGAGGAGCACGCGGCCATCCTGTCTGGAGCTCACAGCTCAGAGCCGACAGAAGCACCCAGGGCGCCTGGCTGGCTCAGCCGGCACAGTGTGTGAACCTGGATCTCAGGGTCAGGAGTTCAAGCCCCACACCGGGCATGGAGACTAGTTAAAAACACACAGATACTCACTCACTGTCTCACTATGAAACAAGTAAAAAGTTTATGCCCAGAGCAAACTTGCAGCCCACACACTTGCCAGTGGCCGAGGGAGAGATCCCTCCCCTGGTAATCACGTCTCCCCCTCTTCAGTGAGTTGGGGGAGGGGGAGGGAAGGAAGGGAGATTCCGCCTGTGACGTCACAGGGGACTGGTAATGTCACACAGGATGGGGGCCATAGCCCGTCCTGTGATCAGAGGTCCAGGAGTCCTCAGTGCGGGAGGAGATGTGGCCCCGGCGCCCGAGAGGCACCCGGGTCCGTCCTTTCTGTGAGGGTCTAGAGCGGCCCTAAGACGGCCACCCCGCCACTCCATCCTGCAAACGTGGCCTCCCCGGTGGACACAGCGCTCCAGGCCACCGGGCTGTGTCCCGTCATGCTGTGAGATGACCCTTCTCCCTTCTGTCCGTATACAGAGTCCGCCCTTGGGTCTGCCGGTCAGACGTCCCCACAGGAAGGGCTGCAAGGTGACGGCGAGATGGGGAGAGGATAAGGCAGGTGTGCCGGCGCCAGGGCCAGGGACAGTGCCACGAGCCCCTCGCCAGTAAGTGACACGCCTCCATGCACGCAGGACCGAGGCCAGCTGAGAACCTGGGGGCAGCTTCTGCGTGAGGCCGTCCTCACTTCTGACACCCCTGCAGATGAGTGTCTGTCTGCTCTCAGTGAGAACATTCTAGCAACTCCACCTTTGAGGGCTGGCAAAATGAAAACAATAGTTTTCGTTTTGCTTTGTTTTTTGTGAAATGTGCTTTTTCAGCCCACCTGGATCTAATAAGCACAGCGTCCAACAAGGATGTAATGACAGTGAGATAGTGAACATCTGACCCCAAATCAAATCGCCTGTCTCACTCACACTGGCTTAGACACCAGAGGGAACCGACGCAGAAGCGGCCCCCGGCCAGAGGTCTCACCGGGTAAACTGAGCCATTCAACGGGAGAAGGGACACGGTACGTGCTCAATGGCACAGAACTTTCCAAGGATATGACAGGAAAGGCCGACAGGACCATTAGAAGTCATCAGGGATCATCAGAAAGATGAGACGTACAGAGCCAGACAAGTCTGGAAAATAGGTTAGAGCAGAGTCAGCAAACTGGGTAAGAGTGAGGGCGGAGAGAGGAGGGCCCAGGACGTGGGGCCATTAGCAGAGAATGATGAGCAGCCACGTGTCCAGCAAGCAGAACCCCCTCCCTTCCCTTTGTTCACCCAAATAAAAGCTGGACACGCCAGCGCCACGTGGCTTCCCGTGGAACATGCGACGCCATCAGCTCATCCTCTGGGGAGCTTTCTGCTCGTGCCAAGTGCCAGTCCCCACGGGATTTGGGGTGACAGATGCAGGCCCGCGTGGAGGGGACAGACGCTGAACCAGTGCCCGTAGCACAGGAAGTGGATCAACAGGCTGAATGGCTGCAGTTACACTTGCCCCATCACACCCCCCCATCCGCCCCTCAC
>NW_027527956.1:8741103-8746846 GCF_008692635.1 Crocuta crocuta
TCACACCCGCCTACCCGCCCCTCACACCCGCCTACCCGCCCATCACACCTGCCTGTCTGAATATCACACCTGACACCTGTCTGTGGGTCTCTTTCCCCAAAAGATCAGAAGCTGCTCCATGGCAGGAATTTTTGCATCCCAAGTGCCTGGCCCATGCCTTGCAGTGAGAGGGTAATTAAGGAAAGTTCTGGAATGAGGAGAAATTATTTTACAATAATAGGAAGCTCAATTGGCAACTCTGTGTTCGTACATACCAATATGTGTTTCTACTGTGGATTCCACCAGTCAGTTCAACATGAAACGTGGACGCCCAGGTAAGCTGGTTGACTACGTTCTGAGAGCCGCAATCCAGCCATGAAGGGTACAGCGTCGCATGGGCTGTCCACGGAAAGCAAGGACAAGCCGACGGTGCCGGGTCACCTCATGCCCTCTGTCCACGCTGTTTGGTGCCCAAGCTGCTTGGGGACCGCCTTTGCCGGAACTGATTGCGTTGCGTGCTCTTCCTCTGACAGGAGCCTCGGCGCTACGTCTATACTAATTTTAAATGCTGGCTCAGCTCTGGACCCCACAGTGAGAGGGAGGACTCAGGATGATTCAGCCCACGGCCGCGTAGATGAGGTGCTGGCAGATCCATGTCATGAAGAGTTGCTAACAGAACTGGAATTATTTAACTTGGAGAAGGGAGAAGACAGGCCGAATTCATTACCCATAACAGTTCTATCTTTAGCTCCTGTGACTCCCATTTTGGGGGTTTCTGGCTTTGGGGGGCCATGGGAGCAGTCGCCGACCAGGGGCAGGGGTCTGCCTTGTAGGCAGAGAGGGGCCGTCCCTGACCCAGCTGCATACTCTGCCACCCTTTCCCCCTCTGTTCGTTGGCAAGGTCATGTCTTTCTTCAGTGCAGTGAATAGTCGGACCCGAGTCCAACACAGTAAACCAGGGTCTTGCCTCTCTGTTCTTCCAGGCTGTATCTGAGGCCTTACTGAACTTTCTGCTCCCACAAATGCAGCAGCACCAGATGGCCTCTGAGATTAAGTCTAAGTGGCAACACCTCATTTCAGCTCTAAAATAGAGCAGTTTTCTTCTAACAGAGAATTTGGGGTGTGGACATCATATGACACAATAGTTCTCCGGGGGGTGTCTCTGCCCCCACCCCCGGGGACATTTGGCAACGTCTGGAGAGTTTTGTTTACATATGGGGGGCACTGGGACTGCCCATCACCGGGCAAGCGCAGGACCCGCCGTGATCCGCCCGAACACCCAGGAGCCAAGGTGGCGAGGCCTGGCTGGCCGGGGGTCTCCCCGCTCTGCACAGTCCTCCCTTCACCCCTTCCCAGAGCTGCCCCTCCCGGGGCCCCGCGGCCACGGTCCTCCCGTCCCCACCCGCCCGGCCGGATCTGCCAGGGAGCTCATGCCTCCGGACACGGCAATGACCGTGCTGGACAGAAAGGGGACCTGAGCTGGGCCACCCGGCTCAGGGGACGCTGCCGGACGCGTCTGCCCTGGAGGCAGACGAAGCCGCCTGCGCTGGGGCCTCCGCCCGAGGGCGGCACCTGCTGAGAAGAGGCCGGACAGGACCGCAGGGCCACCACCAGCCGGAGAAGAAACGTGGGCCCCACGACGTCATCTGAACCCGAAATCCAGGTGCGCCTGCGGCTGGGCTCCCAGCCCTGAGAAAAGGGCTGCGGGCCAAGCCCTCTGGAGGCTGAGCCAGTTTGAGAACATTTCTCGTGTCCAACCAAAGTCCTGGTTACCACATTTACTGATGTCACGGTGTTTGTAGTAAAGGGACAATCTATGTAAATAAAACATAAAGCCACCCACTCTCCAAGAGCACACTAGACCAAGGGGCAGTGTTTTTGCAAAGCCTACAAGTCTTCCTTTGATTTGAAGTTAAAAATGTCAGAAAACACCAGGATTACTTTTCTTTCTTTCCTTTTTTAATGCGAAGCAGTTTAATAAATTAGGATTTTTCCCTCTGTTTAACTTCTATTTGCTCCACTGTTCTACGGTTTAAAGTAGCACTTTACAGGGGCGCCTGGGGGCTCAGTCAGTTCAGCGTCCAACTTCAGCTCAGGTCATGATCTCGCGGTATGTGGGTTCGAGCCCCGCGTTGGGCTCTGTGCTGACAGCTCAGACCCTGGAGCTGCTTTGGATTCTGTCTCCCAATCTCTCTGCCCCTCCCCCACTTGCACTCTGTCTCTCTCTCAAAAATAAACATTAAAAAAATTTTTTTAAATAGCACTTTACATTCCCAGTATTATAGCAAATCGTTTGCAAAACACCGCTAAGTCCTTCCGGCATAAAGCCTTCCTTGATCAGTCGACAGGTTTTACAGGTTACGGGTCAGACAGGGCAGCGTGGCTCCTGTGACCGCCAGCGAGGCCGAGGGGGAGGGGCCGCTTTACGCACCGTTCCTTCCCCACCTGTTACCGTCAGGAAGTTCCTGCAGGTTTTGTACAGAAGACACGGAAGTACAGAGGAGCACACGGCGCTCGGATCTGCAGGCGAGGTGCCCACGTGTCCTCAGACCTGCCCGGCCGCGGACCCGGGAGGCAGCCTGGCCGGAGTCTGGTTCACATCACCGTTGGCAGATTTTAACGAAGACTGTAATACCCCCGCCCCCTTTTCCTGTCATCACATCACAGATGTGCAACCTCGCGGAATGTTTGCAATAGTACAGCGTCCGGTGCAGTGTCCACGTGCGCGTCCCCCACCGTGGCCCACGAGGCCGGTCCGAGCTTGGTGGGTCCCCATTTTGCACTGTTATGAATACAGCTCCCGTAAACATCCGGACTCCTCCGTCCCACTCGGTTCCCGTCTGGGACTTGCAGAGAAGGGGCTGCGCGGTCAGAGGGCCTCTGACAAGGGGTGGGGCCTCCATTCGACGTAAGGGAGCCTCCAAGCGTTTCCAGTGTTTGCTGGTGTTTTTATATTTTGTCACTTCCATTGTCGTCCCTTGGGAAGGAGCTGCCCTTGAATGTTCTCATCGGACAGATGACGGAACTACAACACGGGCGGAGGCCCGAGAGCCCAGCGGGGAGAGAGCAGGCGCCTCTGCGCTTAGCCAGGCGCGGCCTCCGGCCGGTGGGCTGCACACCTCTCCCTTCCTCGGAGCTGGGCTGGCCTCGCGGTCACCTCACAGGGCAGCGGGACAGCTGTGGACACTTGTAGAAAGTTGCACTGCACATCTGTTTGCTCTGAGAGCTAAATCTCAGCTGCTCTGATGAACAGATGTTTTACTGGTTTTCGGTGGGAAACAATGGCAAGGACCCCACCCCAGCCACTAGACAGAGCGCCGGGACACCAGCACCTGCGTCCTGTCCAGACAGGACAGACGGGACCTTGTGGCTGGGGAGGCCCCAGCAAAGGACACCTGTCATGCAGGCGCCCTCAGTGCTCAGTGAGCCTCTCTTCCGCAGCAGGAGTGTCCAGANCCCCACACACACACACCGGGCCCCCCCAGCCCCCAGGCTCCAGTCTGGGGCAGGCAGACAGCTTTCATCTCACTTGTGGTGCCTCTGCCGAAGCCCTCTCTTCTGGGAGAGACGGGCACTCCTGGGCCACAGGACACCTGTGTTCCCTCCCTGGGCACCGAAGCACCCCTGTCACCACCAGCGGGGACCCCGCTTAGGGACTCCGCCTTAGACCAAGCACCACCAGTTAAGACGTCAGACACTCTCCAAGAGAGGAATTCCGAATTTTCCACCGGATTTCCCCAGGGGACGCAAAGTGACCTCCCGCCCGTCAGTTCCTAAACGGAAGAGCAAGTTCTGGCTGACCGCATGTGCCGGGACCTCCCTCCCCTGCACTGGGTTTTAATTTTTTCCAATCACTTGTTTCAAATGTGAGAAATACGACCAGTTTGCTACCAAAATGTAAAACATCCATCTTTTTCTTCAGAAAGCCTGTATCCGTGGTAACGGGTGGTCGCCCCTCACACCGAGCAGAGTCCTTGCTCCTGCCCGTGAGAGAAGCCGACGAGGTTCCCTCCCGTTCAGCGTGGTCCCCGCGCCGCCGCAGCGGGGCCACGCCCGCCGTCCCTGGGGCCCCAGGAAGAGGGGAGTCATCGTCCCCGGGCCCTCTGCTCCTCAGCGGCTCCACCTGGGGCCACCCTCCTGGACACGCCCTCGCTCTGTGAATGGGGGAGACCCTCCCCCACCCCCTGGGCGTGGCCGCCCTCGATTCCGGGGCCTTCTCCGTCCGTTACTGCGGAGGCTCCAGGCCAGGAAGCGAGGAACGGGGGCTGGGGGAGCAGCCCGACACTCGGCCACAGGACCCCAGGCTTTCCTGCAGGAAGCGCCACCTCCGCGGCCGGAACTACTGTAACAAGGGCCTGTCGCGCGCGAGACGCCCCCCGGCCTCCGTGAGGTCACCTGGCGTCCCCTTCCGGCGCGGGGGCCAGACACGCATGCGCACCCGGCAGTCGCACGGCACACTCACGCATGCGCACCCGGCACACGCACGGCACACTCACGCATGCGCACCCGGCACACGCACGTGCACGCACACTGCACACGCACACCTGCGCGTGCTTACACATGCATGCACACACATACACAACCTCACGTGCGCGCACACTGCTCAAACACAAATAACGAGTTATTACAAGTCAGGTGGCGCGTGTGAAGGGACCGGAAGTCCCAGCCAGCGTGGCAGGGCCAGCTGTGCCTGCGGAACGAGCCCTGCGGACGCACGTGCTCCGTGGCTGTCTGCCAGCTCCCAGGGACACGTGGCTCCCGTCCGCGCTTTGCCTTCCTCCCTGGACCAGGTCAGAGCTGCGGTGACCGTCCCAACCGCAGAAGCAACACAAGCGTCTCAGGAGAAAATGCCCTCGGAATTTCCAGCAACCCGCCACCAAGATGTGATGCTTCACACTGGTAAATGCCACGAATCGCGTACACACTCACTCAGTGCACGCGCCCGAGGTAATCAGCCCCCTCACGGATTGCCACTGTCAGAGCTCCCGGGACCGGCCCCCAGCAGGGGTGTGGGGGGCCCGGGACAGGTTCTGGCCACATGGCATCGCTTTGCTCAGCACAGTGGCCTCCGGCCCCGGCCTGACTCCCCGGCGCCACGGCCACGGAGGCCACGGAGGCTCCGGGAGCGAGCGTCCAGAGCCCCCCACGCCAGCACGCACCTCAGGGTGCGCCTGAGGCTGTCGCGTCCGGGGCCTCGTCCTGTGCTGATCCCCCTTCCGGCCCCAGAGGGCGTGTGGAAAAGCCGAAGCCCTGCGTGAAGCGCGTCGTCACATGCCAGGAGGGTCCGCACGCAGGGCCGCCACCGAGGGCAGCCACGTTCCCTTCCCGACAGGGGCCAGCAGGCCGGCCACAGACCGAGCACTTGGCAGACCCCGGGGGCGCCTCGGGCCCCGGGACCTGTTCGCGTCACTCACCAGCGCAGCCGGGAAGCCAGCGAGCGGAGCCCGGGCCGACGCCCACACACGTCCTTGGCCGCCGGCGCGGTGAGGGGCCCGCAGACCTCGGGCACTCCGCCCCCGGGCGCCGTGGGGGTGAGAGTGTGCAGGGGAAGCGTTGGCAAGGGTGTGAGGCTGACAGCGAATCCAGGGGGAGATTCTAACCGCAGGGCGGGTGTGCCTGGAATACCACGTTCCCAGCAGCAGCGGCCCTGCTGTTCACGTGGAGGAGACGGAGCCCTGCTTACAAAGACGGGGACGGGAAGAAGGCACAGCCAGACAACAGCGGGTCGTCCGTCTGCGCCCCGTGGCGGGAGAGAGCCCAGACG
>NW_027527956.1:8759992-8765800 GCF_008692635.1 Crocuta crocuta
CCTCCAGCCCCCCCACACACACACACCGGGCCCCCCCAGCCCCCAGGCTCCAGTCTGGGGCAGGCAGACAGCTTTCATCTCACTTGTGGTGCCTCTGCCGAAGCCCTCTCTTCTGGGAGAGACGGGCACTCCTGGGCCACAGGACACCTGTGTTCCCTCCCTGGGCACCGAAGCACCCCTGTCACCACCAGCGGGGACCCCGCTTAGGGACTCCGCCTTAGACCAAGCACCACCAGTTAAGACGTCAGACACTCTCCAAGAGAGGAATTCCGAATTTTCCACCGGATTTCCCCAGGGGACGCAAAGTGACCTCCCGCCCGTCAGTTCCTAAACGGAAGAGCAAGTTCTGGCTGACCGCATGTGCCGGGACCTCCCTCCCCTGCACTGGGTTTTAATTTTTTCCAATCACTTGTTTCAAATGTGAGAAATACGACCAGTTTGCTACCAAAATGTAAAACATCCATCTTTTTCTTCAGAAAGCCTGTATCCGTGGTAACGGGTGGTCGCCCCTCACACCGAGCAGAGTCCTTGCTCCTGCCCGTGAGAGAAGCCGACGAGGTTCCCTCCCGTTCAGCGTGGTCCCCGCGCCGCCGCAGCGGGGCCACGCCCGCCGTCCCTGGGGCCCCAGGAAGAGGGGAGTCATCGTCCCCGGGCCCTCTGCTCCTCAGCGGCTCCACCTGGGGCCACCCTCCTGGACACGCCCTCGCTCTGTGAATGGGGGAGACCCTCCCCCACCCCCTGGGCGTGGCCGCCCTCGATTCCGGGGCCTTCTCCGTCCGTTACTGCGGAGGCTCCAGGCCAGGAAGCGAGGAACGGGGGCTGGGGGAGCAGCCCGACACTCGGCCACAGGACCCCAGGCTTTCCTGCAGGAAGCGCCACCTCCGCGGCCGGAACTACTGTAACAAGGGCCTGTCGCGCGCGAGACGCCCCCCGGCCTCCGTGAGGTCACCTGGCGTCCCCTTCCGGCGCGGGGGCCAGACACGCATGCGCACCCGGCAGTCGCACGGCACACTCACGCATGCGCACCCGGCACACGCACGGCACACTCACGCATGCGCACCCGGCACACGCACGGCACACTCACGCATGCGCACCCGGCACACTCACGTGCACGCACACTGCACACGCACACCTGCGCGTGCTTACACATGCATGCACACACATACACAACCTCACGTGCGCGCACACTGCTCAAACACAAATAACGAGTTATTACAAGTCAGGTGGCGCGTGTGAAGGGACCGGAAGTCCCAGCCAGCGTGGCAGGGCCAGCTGTGCCTGCGGAACGAGCCCTGCGGACGCACGTGCTCCGTGGCTGTCTGCCAGCTCCCAGGGACACGTGGCTCCCGTCCGCGCTTTGCCTTCCTCCCTGGACCAGGTCAGAGCTGCGGTGACCGTCCCAACCGCAGAAGCAACACAAGCGTCTCAGGAGAAAATGCCCTCGGAATTTCCAGCAACCCGCCACCAAGATGTGATGCTTCACACTGGTAAATGCCACGAATCGCGTACACACTCACTCAGTGCACGCGCCCGAGGTAATCAGCCCCCTCACGGATTGCCACTGTCAGAGCTCCCGGGACCGGCCCCCAGCAGGGGTGTGGGGGGCCCGGGACAGGTTCTGGCCACATGGCATCGCTTTGCTCAGCACAGTGGCCTCCGGCCCCGGCCTGACTCCCCGGCGCCACGGCCACGGAGGCCACGGAGGCTCCGGGAGCGAGCGTCCAGAGCCCCCCACGCCAGCACGCACCTCAGGGTGCGCCTGAGGCTGTCGCGTCCGGGGCCTCGTCCTGTGCTGATCCCCCTTCCGGCCCCAGAGGGCGTGTGGAAAAGCCGAAGCCCTGCGTGAAGCGCGTCGTCACATGCCAGGAGGGTCCGCACGCAGGGCCGCCACCGAGGGCAGCCACGTTCCCTTCCCGACAGGGGCCAGCAGGCCGGCCACAGACCGAGCACTTGGCAGACCCCGGGGGCGCCTCGGGCCCCGGGACCTGTTCGCGTCACTCACCAGCGCAGCCGGGAAGCCAGCGAGCGGAGCCCGGGCCGACGCCCACACACGTCCTTGGCCGCCGGCGCGGTGAGGGGCCCGCAGACCTCGGGCACTCCGCCCCCGGGCGCCGTGGGGGTGAGAGTGTGCAGGGGAAGCGTTGGCAAGGGTGTGAGGCTGACAGCGAATCCAGGGGGAGATTCTAACCGCAGGGCGGGTGTGCCTGGAATACCACGTTCCCAGCAGCAGCGGCCCTGCTGTTCACGTGGAGGAGACGGAGCCCTGCTTACAAAGACGGGGACGGGAAGAAGGCACAGCCAGACAACAGCGGGTCGTCCGTCTGCGCCCCGTGGCGGGAGAGACCCCCGACGCGAGCCGCGAAGGGCCTGGGCGCCTGGCCACCCTCAGGACCCAGCTCAGGTAGAAGGTGACTAAGAGCATTTAGAGAGAGGCAAGCGTCCAGACACCGAAGACGTCTGGACCTTCCTTTTTGTTTTTTCGTCGTAGCGGGGAGCGCTGGTGACCCCAGCACGAAGAGGCAGGTGTGGGGGCCACACCTCTGCTCCATGAACTGACGACATCTGCCCCTTCCCTCCAAGGGACTGGGGTCGCCGCGACCACGCCGGCCGGGCCCTCTGCCCTGCTCGTCTGCACGGAGTCTGGCCTTTTCCTCCTACCCACCCTCTGCGCACCCCCTGCCCTGCTCCCCTTACTTACGGGAAGATTCTGGCTCATTTGTTGTTTGGGGGGAAGGTGGCTAGTCCGACACAAGCTGAGAAGTGTCTGCTGTGTATCGCTTATTAACCGGAGAACAACTCTTTGCGCTAGCTGGGTTTGCTGTGGGGGAGGGGACCGTAGCTTTCTCTCTGTGTCGCTCTTTCTCACTACTGTCTCCTGCCTCTGGGACCTGAGTTTTCCGTGGAGGCGGAAGACGGGGAAGGTGAGCGCACAGAACGGCTCATGTCTGGGGAGGAAGAAGGTGAAGCTCATTTTAAAGGCTGAGCTGAGGGGCGCCCAGGGGGCTCAATCAGCTGGGCACCCAACTTCAGCTCCGGTCATGATCTCACGGTCTGTGAGTTCGAGCCCCGCGTCGGGCTCTGTGCTGACAGCTGGGAGCCTGGAGCTGCTTCGGACTCTGTGTCTGCGCCTCCCCCACTCGTGCCCTGTCTGTCCCTCAAAAATAAATAAATGTTTAAGGCTGAGCTGAGACAGAGAAGCCTTCCTGTGCACATCCCCTCAGCCCCTTCCCACTGGGGCTGCCGTGTGTTCCCCGAATTTGACCCGCCAACGGAGTCTTCCGCGACAGCGTCCACCCCCAAGGGCAGCGCTGGGTCAGGCGCGTCCCTTGGGCTGCGGAGCCCAGCACACCTGGCACCAGTGGCTGTTTAACTGACATGTGAGCAAATACTTAACTGAACTGGACAGAGGCAAGTGAATGGCCGAGGGCTCTGCTCTATTTATAAAAACAAGAGCAATTTCTCTTCAGAATGTCACTAATGCCAAATAACTCAGGAAAAAAGGCAAGTCCCAGTCTCAGTACACGAGACAGACTAAGCAATTCTAATAATTTAAAGTGTTACCGAATGCGAGACACTTCTGAGAAACAGGACCCAGTGAGGTTGAACATAACTTTGTAAGACACAATCCGTGGGGATCCGTTGGATCGCAAGCAAATAGAAGAGCCAGTCCTGAGGAAACACCCTGGAACATTTCATAACAGAAGCAACACTAAGAGCTGTAATGTGAGTCACCCACTAGGGAGCGGATCCTGAAAGTTCACAGATCATGCACTGCCTGCTGGTGGGAGAGGAGGACACGTTAGCTCACCCTAGTGTGTCCCACGTGGACTAAGTAACAAGACGGTAGCCTGCAGGACCTCAGGAGCATGCACTCCCTGCGCGGGGCACCGCTTTGTCCCCGGGGCGTGGGGAGAAAGACCAGCGTCTCTGCTCCTTCGGGGACATGGGGACGTAACGTCTCACCAGACGGTTTCCCGTTTGCAGCTCAAATTAAGGTGAGGAGAAAGCAACAGAAACGTAGGGCTGGGGAACTGGGATCAAAAGTCCTGAACAAAGGAGGAAATCTGAGCTCAAAGGGAGGGGTGCTCCCTGCGACGGGACGCTTGATCCATCAAAAGCGGGAAGACAGAGCAGATGAGAAAGAAGTGGGAAGAGGCTCTGGAGGGAGGGGTGCGGCCGGCCGGGCACTGGGGCAGCTGCAGTATGCAAAGGGGTAAATGCTGCAAACGAGAGAGAGAGAGAGAGAGAGAGAGAGATCTGGGGACAGAAATGCAGAGAGAGAAATGTTTCAAGTGGAGGCTGAGCGAAGCCGGAAAGGCGCTGTGGAGAAGGTGGCGGCTCAGGAGCAAGGACCCTCAGCTGCGGAGACGGCTGCGGAGAGGGAGGGTGGGGGGGTCTGAGACAGTCCCCTCTGGCGTGACGGCAGTGACAAGAGCCACAGCCAGATCAACAGGACAGGCGCGTCTGCCGGCGAGGGCGCCGGGGCAGACCTCGCGGCCCTGGGAGCTCAGCCAAGCGCCGGCAAAGCAGCAAATGTCCAAGTCGATTGTGCCAGTGGCCGCACGCCTCTGTGAACGTCCTAAAAACCACTGAATCGCACACTTTAAATGGATGGATTGTCTGGTGTCTGAATCTTATTGCAATGAAGCTGTGACCAAAAAAACAAAAAGAGGAAGGAATGTATCATCTCTTGGTTTGAAAAGCAGCCAAGAAATGAAAATTCATGAAACTTATAAATATCTAGAAAAACTGACTACTTTGGAAAATATTAGTGAAGAGAGGAATTCGACGTGTCACTCGTTTCCTCAGCTGCACACTCAAGGCAGACGCCTACTAAACACACGCTCAGGTGCCCGGCCCCGCGCCAGGGGCTTCCCGCCTGCCAGCACAGGTAAGGAAGGGCACGCGCAAACTTTGTTCCTTCAGAGAAATGAATTTTCAGTGACTTTCACAAAAGGACTTGCCTAAGAACACAGTGGTCAGCACTAGTCGCCACTCTGCACTAGTCACCACTCAGTACTAGTCGCCGCTCAGTACTAGTCACCACTCAGCAGTAGTCGCCGCTTAGTACTAGTCACCATTCTGTACTAGTCACCACTTGGCACTAGTCACTGCTCTGCACTAGTTGCCACTCAGCAGTAGTCACTACCCAGTATGAGTCACTACTCAGTACTAGTAACCACTAAGAACTAGTCACCACTCAGTACTAGTTACCACTCAGTACTAGTTCACTCAGTACTAGCCGCCACTCAGTACTAGCCACCACTGTTGCTGTGAAGCAAATGGGTCAAGATTTGCCTACAAAGATGTTCATGGCAGAGCATTTTATAATAGTGAAAAACTGGAAAATATAAATGTCAAATAATTGAGTTTCAGTTAAAGTATGGTACCGGAATTCTATACCATCATTTAAAACGATCAGAGCCTGGAACACATCAAAAATGTTCATTTCTCGTTAAGTGCTGAAAATCCAGTATACATTATGGTGCTATTTTTGTGTGTAAATAACCAAAAATACAGTTACTTTAAAAAAGAACAAAATGTTTTGGTACAAAAATTAGGTACCAAAAGAGTGGCAGTGACAATTTCTGAACGATGGGGACAGGAAAAGCCGGGGAGTTCTTATTTTCTCCTTCGTATTTTTCACAAGAAGTTTACTGATGTTGTACAATGAGCACAATATTTATGATCCATTGTAAACGGCCTCTCCTCCCAGAAAACAGAAGCCACACAAAAGTGCAAACGCGTAAACCGGGACAGGGATTTAACATCGCCGAGCAGAAGCAAGCCGGAGCCTTCTGGGGGGAC
>NW_027527956.1:8766214-8784085 GCF_008692635.1 Crocuta crocuta
GACCATCCAGACATGTGGCTGCCAGACGGTCCAGTGCCCCCCACGTTAGCCCCTTACTGACGCTGCCTTGCTGTGATTTCGACAACAATGGAAACAGATGAAGCACTGAGAGGTTCGGAAACAAGGCAAATACAAAAAATAGGAGAGAAGGAGACACATACGAGGGAAATTACAGACCAGCCGCTCGTGAAAAAGACACACGAGTAAAGGGAAGGTGGAGTCAGATCAAGCAAACGGAAGTCTGCGCACAGCTGCCCAAGCCGGATTGGGTTTCTGAAAGGCTTTCCAGAATGCCTCCGCTGACGCGTGCCGAACGGAGATGCGAGTTGCTGGGGCCGTGTAGACGGGAGACAGGCTGCGGCCGGCCCGTAGGTCAGCACCAGTTCCCAGGCAGGGTTCTGTGGAGCACCCGGGGCCTCGGGCACAGCCTGCCTTTGACAGCGGCGACTGCATCCATGCCCTGGACGCACGGATTTCCCTACGGCTCAAGGTGAGGAAGGAGCTAATGTGTTACACGATAGCATTAGGTTTTCTAAGACTTCTGATTTTAAAGAGTCAGACTGACAATTATGGATCAGGACAAATAAAAACAACTAGATGTAGAGATTTTTTGTTGACTAAAAAACCGAGGTTGACTGAAAATGTGATGCAGTGTCAGAAAAGCCCGATGAACAGGGGTATAGTGTCTGGGAAAGGGAGGTGACGGGCCACTCGGCACAGCCACAGAAACCCAGGCACTTGCTAAAAGGTGCGGGGTCTGCAAGAGGCAGCCAGGGTGCAGCTGGGCCTGGAAACTTCCTCCGGGAGGGACTGCAAGGGACTGCGAGGGACTGAGCAGCATTTAGCCTGAGAAGTCATGCGAACACACCCCTACCTCGGTAAATAAAACTACCGCTGAGTGCCAGGCACAGCGAGAACTTTCCAGGAGTCATCTTGTTTGAGGATTTAGGCTTCAGCGGGTGTTCCGGGGTCAGAGGGCTCTGCGCTGGGCTCTTCCGTGGCCTCTGCAGGGCGGCCGGGTGCTGGCTGCAGAGAGCAGAGTCCACTCGTCGTAGGGAAGGCTGCGAGAGCGCAAAGAGGGCATGGCTCAGTGGGAAGGGGGCACTGCCAGGGCCAGGGGCCAGGCCTCTCCTGCTCTGACGGTGAACGAGTGGGTCCACGGAGGAGATCCCTTCTTTCCAAGGTCTCCGTGTTCGGCCTCAGGCCGGGAGGGGCCCTTCCTTCCCCGGAATGGAGGCTGCGTGGGTCACCCGAGTTCCTGGCAGGGACGCGGCTGGATGCTCCCCGGACAGCAGGCCCTCCCGGTGCCGGGCCGAGTCTGGACCCAGCCGCCTTCCCGAGGGCTCCAGGGCCGCACCCCTCCACCGCAGGGCTGCTTCGGGGTGTGGTTGGGAGGACGGCGGGCAGGGTTCTGCTTCTGGAGCGCCACGTTGTGTGCGCGTGTGTGAGCGAGAGAGTGCGCACGGGTGCGTGTGCAAGTGTGAGCACGTGTGTGCGAGTGTGCGCGCGGGGTACGCGTGAGTGTGCGAGTGAGGGCCAGTGTGTGCGAGTGTGAGCGCCAGTGTGTGAATGTGAGCGCGCGTGTGCGCGCGTGAGTGTGAGCGCGTGGGCCGCACCTCGCGTGTCCCAGGGCGCCCGCTGCCAGCGGACCGGNGTCCGCGTCGGATCCGCGCGAGCCCGGGTCGGAAGACGGGCAGGAGAGGCGCCGCCCGGAGGTGGGTGACCGGGGCTCCCCCTGCGGCTGCCCCCGCCCGCTGGGGGGGCGCATCGGGCTCCCGCTGCCCCGGGGGCGGTGGCGAACGCCAGCCCTCGTGCTCACCCCTGCGCACCTCACACGCGCGCACCTTCCACACGCGCGCGCCTCGCACACTCACACCTTCCACGCGCGCGCACGGCCCTCCTCCCGGCTCTGCCTTCCCCGGCCCGGCCCGGGCGCCGCCCCCGCCGGCGGCGAGGGGGCCCCGGCCAGGCAGCCGCACGTTCTGCAGAGTCGCCCGCGGAGACCGGATCCGGGGCCGGAGGCGCGAGGGGGGCAGCCCTGGACCAGACAGGCGCTGGGGGAGCGAGGGGGGCGGGCGCTGTGCTCCGGCGGTTTGGGGGTGACGGTGGAGCCCCTTCCAGCCTGCCTTGTTCCGGAGGTTCGGGTTCTGGTTTCTGGCCCCCGGAGCAGGGCCCCGATCAGGGGCGGCTTCTCCCTGTGTCACCTGGCACCCCAGCCCAGGGCGCCTTGGGGCTCCAGTGAATTCTACTTGGTGTCTAGAATTCCAGAAAGTCCTTTCCCTGTCCCAGACCTCCCTTCTCCTTCTTCTTGGGCCGCAAACACTGGTGGTTTCCTCGGGGGTGTGCTCAAGCTCAGTGTCGGACTGGACCCTGTTGGAGCGTCTCAGGATGACTGACCTCTGGGGATCAGCAGTGGTGAGACTGGCTCATTCCCAGCCCTGCTGGGGGCGGCTGCCAGGGTCGGTAGGGGACCGCTCCAAGGTCATCCTGGCCACAAGGAAGGGAGGCCAGGGGACGAAGTCATGAAATGGTTCTGTTTCTACTGAGCCATCCAGGAGGGACCCCACAAACCCCTGATGGGCTTGAGCGGAAGAGAGGNGAGAGAGGCAGTGTGAGCAGGGGAAGGGCAGAGAGAGAGGGAGACACAGAATCTGAAGCAGCTCCAGGCTCTGAGCTGTCAGCATAAAGCCCGACGCGGGGCTCAAACCCACAAACCGTGAGATCATGACCTGAGGCAAAGTGGGACGCTTAACCGACTGAGCCACCCAGGCACCCCTTTTTATTTATTTTGAAAGAGAGAGCACGTGTGCGCACTATCAGGGGAGGGGCAGAGACAGAGGGATA
Organism: Crocuta crocuta; assembly: GCF_008692635.1. Taxonomy (NCBI): domain Eukaryota; kingdom Metazoa; phylum Chordata; class Mammalia; order Carnivora; family Hyaenidae; genus Crocuta; species Crocuta crocuta. The sequence goes on from NW_027527956.1 coordinate 8,769,059, forward strand.
GAGAGAACGCAAGCAGGCTCCGTGCCCAGGACAGGGCTGCAACTCACAGACCATGAGATCGTGACCTGAGCCGAAACCAAGAGTCAGATGCTTAACCGATTGGGCCCCCCGGGCGCACTGCTCTGGGTTCTCTTAAACTGACTTGTGGGGAGGGTGCGTTGCGGTTGGGGGATGAAATCCACTTAGCTGTGGTTTCCTGGTGTGCACCGGCCACACACGTACTGAGAATTATACGCTATGGCTAAGAAAAGACATATTTGTATTTTAATTGGAGACAGGTTAAGAAAACAATTTCGAGATTCTTTCCAAGGCCAGTGCCAAATAGTGCTCTGATCCCTTTCCTCTTACAGTTTATATATTCCACTTTGCAAAAGGTTTTTTTATACCTTGAGATTTCCATAATTCAAGAAAAAAATGGATGTTTTTGTAGGCATGGGAAGAAAAGGAGGGACGTGCGTTCTTAGCTGGCTCAGAAGCGGGGAGGCTGTGCAGTGTCCCTTTTCTATGCCTGGCACCGAGTCCTGCGCGTGCCAGATGCTCGGAAAATATGTGCTGGCTGATTAATTGTTGGAGTTATAATTAAGAGTTCCTACCCAGTGTACGGCTGGGAGCTGCATTATCATAATTACAGGTGTATGTGCTGTAGTTAATAGGTCGTGTGCAGCCCTAGGTTACTGGAAACGATAAGACGTTGGGTTTGGCCTGGCAGAGGCGGGTGGGGTGTGAGTGTCGGGGAGCCCCACGGTGCCGGCTCTTCCGGCAGAAGCGCCTCTTACTCAGGCGCCAGGAGGGCGGGACTAGCTGAGGAGTGTTTGCAGTGGGAGGGAGTTCTCGNGTGTCTGAGTCCCTGAGCACCTGTGCACTAACGGGCAATTTCGTGAGGAACAGGGATGTTTTAGGGCCGAAGCCAGGGAGCCCCCCACTGCCTGAGGACCCGCTCGCGGTCAGACTGAGTCAGGGCAGCATCACGGAGCCTGGGCCGGCCGTGTCCGAGGACAGTGGCATGTGAAGGGAGCCAGGTGAGGGCCAGCTCCCGGCTCTCCCAGCGCACGGAGGATGTCCCTGGGACGGGTCAGGGCTGCAGCCCGGCTCCTGACGCCACCCAGCCTTTTAGTGAGCCATTAATGGGCACTTCAGAGCTTGAGAGGCACTCAGGGCCCACGGGGATGTTAAAGGAATAGCTGGCTCTGAGGCCAGCTCCTGGCTTGGTGTCTCACCTGGGGGCACCTCTGGGTGCAGTCTTCTCTGGGCTCCTTTTAACAAGCAGGTTTGTTTGTAAGAGCAAACTTTGGTCAGAAACTGCTTTGAGAAGCACGTGAAGCAAACATCAAGTGTAAAGAGATCACCAGAGGAAGGCCGTAGAGGGTCGGCTCACAGTCGCAGAACTCCTCACGGAACCGTGTAAACAGACTGCTTCGACCTCTTCTTGTGACGGGTGAAGCCAGACTTACCCTCAGTGCACAGGCTGGTTACTGGCTCCTGTTATTAAGGCCCCTACTAAGGGTGCGTGTTCCTGGGAGGCTCAGTGCAAATGCCCGTGCCTTGCGGGCCAAGAGATGTCGGCAAGTCTGTCCCCTGCTTGTGTTTTCTGATTCCTCCCACAACAGATGATAAGGCTGGACCAAGCCATGTCTTCTTAGCTTTCTGATGTTTGGAGGAGAAACTTGCATCGTGAGAAAGGAAGTTAGCAATATACTCACTCAAAATGGAAACACCCAGTATTTTCATTTGATTTTATGTGTAGGAGAAGGTTAATTGAAGTATAATGTTTAAATAGTGCAGAAGACCTTTCTGTTGCTCTGTTCAACCAGCAGAGGTAAGACGAGAGAGAATTCACAGAGAGGCACGTGCCACTGCCCGTGGGGCTCCTGAGAGGCCAGGCTCAGCCTCCGTCGCCCGCTCCTGCCCCACACGGGCGGCTGGACATCTAGCAGCCCCTCCCATGGGCCCCCCATGTCCCGTGCTCCAGGCCACACCTGCTCTGTCCCAGCCCGTGGCTCAGCCTCCCTGGGGCAAGCGGGGGGCCGTGAGGAAGGCAGACGTGTGCAGGCAGTGGCCAGAGCCCTGGGTGGCAGTTCCCAGAATTTAATGAAATTCCTGGATATTTTTAATCTCAGATATTTGAACAATGAAATTTCAATCTCAGATTAGGCTTGCGTGTATTGGGCACATGAAAATCGAAGGTGGGAATTACGGGCCCTGCAGAGCCTCAGAAACCATCAGGCCAATATGAATGTCAGCACTTTTCAGTCATTTCTACCCTGAAGAGGCAGATTTGTTTCTGTAAAGGATTAGCGGCGTGGGAGAGGCTGCGTGGCGGTCACCTTCCTGCCTGGGCTCTGGCCTGCGCCTGCCTGGCCCCAGCGGACTCGGGGAGGGGTGGGTGCGCAGAGCGTCTGCCTCCCGCTGCAGGGGCTTCCAGGGCCTTCTGGGCCCCTGGCTGGCTGTCCCCACACGCGCCCTGGGCCCTGGAGGGGTGTGAAATCAGAGCATTGAGCCCACACCTGCTCACATCCCTCTCGGGTTCAGTCCTGTGGGGCCCAGGGATTCAGATTCTCAACACGAATTCTGGGTAATGCTCATCATTTGGAAGGTTGGAAATACTGGTTTGTGGGTTGTGACTGGTATTTTTTTTTTTAAATGTTTTATTTATTTCTAGGAGAGAGAGACAGCGTGAGCAGGGGAGGGTCAGAGAGAGAGGGAGTCACAGACTGAAACAGGCTCCAGGCTCCGAGCTGGCAGCCAGCACAGAGCCCGACGCGGGGCTCGAACCCACAAACCGCGAGATCATGACCCAAGCGAAAGTTGGAAAGTCGGACGCTTAACCGACTAAGCCACCCAGGCGCCCCTGTGACTGGTATTTTTTTATAACAAGATAGAGAAGAGAAGGTATCAGGATTTCATATCTCACAGGAGCCATTTTGTGTGTATAGACAATATACAATGTACTTCTTATCGTGGGTTCAAAATAACGGACGTCCCCAGACTTTGAAAGCCTCGAGGCTCCCAAGTCTGTCTCTGAGCTCAGTTAGCTGAAGAAATTTCCAAAAGCTCGTAGAAAGCCCAGGCGGGCTTGGCTCCCAGAGGAGCACAAGGGGCCGGGACCAGCGCGGAGGCCAGGCCCCTGCCCTTGCCGAGGGGTGCCCAGCAGGCTCCCCACACAGTCTCCTTCTGTCCACTCGGCTCCCCACTCAGGCGTCCGCTGGGCAGATGTGGTTGCAGCCCATCGGGTTTCTGGTCACCCCCCAGAGCAGCCATGCAAGCCCGTGTCTGGCCAAGCCAGGAAAGGGCTCCCTTCTGGTTTCTTGTCTCCTGTTTTCGGGGGTGCGGAGTGGGCGCCTTCATGTGTGGATTAACAGGAAGGTAAGCTGCGGGGCCAGTTTTATTTTTGTATCTTTTATTTAACATCATAGCAATTAATGCAACGGAGTGAAACGTTTGGTGACATAAAATGCATGAAAAATTAATGCTTGTTTGTAGCATAGCTGTGCAGTTGCAGGCAGAACGGCGGCCGTGAGGCGCGGCCGTGCGTCGGGAGCAGGCGGCGCCCTGTCTCCTGGGCTCCCGCTGAGCCCGCGCTCACTTGGCCTGTTCACGTTTCCTTCAAGAAAAGGACAGTTTCTGACTGTGAACAAATTTCCTTTGAAAGAAGAAAAAGACATCATTTAGATGAGGAAATAGGAAACGTGTGGCTTCCTCAGTACTCAGCACGTTAGAAATAGGAAAATTCTAGGCCTGGAGAAAATGCAGGTGCGGGAGCCGGGGGGAGCGCTCCCAGACACGAGGCGACGTGTCCTCTGGTGGTCGTGACACGCTGTTATTCCAAGCAGCCCGCGACGTTGGCGGCTTCCGAGGGGCCCCTCCCGCCGGCCGGGGTGGGGGCTGAGATGCACCTGTCTCCCGGCCGGGCACGGGCGCTGCCGTCTGACACACAGCTGTGATCAGACCCCGGTTCCGCTGCGACAGCCGTGTCCCTGGACTGNGTCACGTCTGGGCTGATGCTGTTTTCTGGGAACTGTGAGGGGACTGTTTCACAGCAAAGGGAATGAGACACCAGGAAGCAGCCAGCACTGGACCCCAGGGCCTCTGCAAAGGCAGTTTGTCAAGTTTCCAGATGCAACAAGCACAATGTTAAAACGCTTTTCCCTCCTCATGAAATAAAACCGCTTCTGTCGTAGGAGACTCGGCGACGAGATTAAAGAGGCGCACACATTGTTACATCCCGGCTCCGGCTTCACAAGGACGTTTCCTCTGTCGCTCAGTGTGTGTACACAGAATCACCACCCACCCCCCCCACCGGCACACACGCTGTCACATACACACATGGGGTCATTTTCACTTGTTCTCTGGAGCGTATTTCGCATGGATCCCTCAGAACCTGTCCATGCGTCCTGAGGTTGGCCCTGTGGACGGTTTCTAACTCATCGATCTTCTAATTAGTACCGGAATAGACATCTTTGTAGATAAATGCTTGGAAAACTTTGAATTGGGTCATGAGGCATCAGTGCTTGAGGCACTTGATACATAACATCACACCGTTTCTCAGGGAAGCTGTGGGCCCGCATCCCCCTCCCCTCCTCCTGCTCATCACACGCCTCCCTGCAGATCGCCAAAGTGAGCGCCTTTTAGTTGTAAAAGTTACACAGCGTCATTATAAGACATTGTCACAGGCAGAACGTGTGAATTAGAACACGTGCTGCTGTCCAGCTGCCGTCCCTCTGGGCGTCGGGCCATGTGTGCACATGCGTGTACACGTGAGTGCATGCATGGACCGTGTGTCCGTGTACAGGAGATACCTGGTTATCCGCGTGGGTCCTCAGATATCCCTGCTGCCTTGAGTGCCCTGTCTGCCCCCGGGGGGGCTGACCTTCCTCATGCGATGCCCTCCTGCTCTGGCCTCAGTTTCTCCGTGCTGCTCTCCGCTGCCCTCCGTCGGCATGCGCTTCTTCCCAGAACCCCGTGTGCCCCCCGACACTGTTAGGGTTGTCCAGCCCATGGGGGGCGCCCAGCACGCAAGCACCCACACTTGGCCAGCTGTCCTCGAGCCCGGCGGCGCTTCTAGGGACCCAGGTACACTGAGTCAGGAGGCGTTGCTGAGCACTCAGGGTGAACTGGGTCTGCTAAGAATTAGAAAACATGTCTCAACCCTCTAAAACCTCAAGTGTAATCATGGGGCAGGAAGGTAGATATACGTGCCTCCTGTGCACACACACACACACACGTGTGAGTACATGTGTACACACGTGCACGTGTACATACGTGTACACACACGTGCATGAGCCTGGCGCGCAGGGATGACCTTAGGAAAAGTCACCGAGCATGTCCTGATGAGCAGACGCTGACTCAGGGCTGGTGAGACGCCAGGATGGAGTCCCCAGGGAGAGGCCGACCTGCAAGGGCCGAGCTGGGTGGTATGCGTGCTGGTGTCTGCACGATGGGGGTATGCGAGTGTCCTGGGTGACCTTGAGCCTTGTCGCCATCGGGTGGGGGGAGCCTGTCTCCCGGGATGCACACCTGCCTCTGAGGGTTTCGTCATCTCCCGAGACGAGGGCAGCGTGCGTGACGAAGCCTTCCGTGCGCGTCGGACGTGCTGGTTTGCCCTCCTGTGTCCCCGCACGGAGTGGTTGTGCCTTGCAGGCTGTGGCACCCGCAGAGGCTTTGTTCACCTCGTCAGCGGGCTTGGGGTCCCCTGGGCTTGGCAGGGTCTCATGGGTGTCTCCTAAAATGTGTCCGGCCAGCCCCTCTGTCACTGCCTGGGGCCCTTGGCAATGGGAGTTATTCTGGGATCCTTCAGATGTGCCGTCTGCCCCTAGTCAGGCCTGGAGAAGAAAGCCGGCAGAATCAGACGTCTGCTTCCTCTGAGAGCTGGCACCATTAACACCTGCTGGGGGGAAGCTTCAGAACACGGCTCTCTGACTGCTCCTCGCGGCGCCTCCGTTCACCACCGAAGTGACCCCTCGCTCTGCTGTCTGGTGCGGGCACCTTCCCCGAGACCGTGGCGGTGACCCCCTTTCAGGCTGAGGCCGGAATAAGTGCTTGGGGGGCCTCCTCGGGCAAGTGAAGGTGAAGTTCCTAACGAGGAAACAGCTTGCTTTCTTCCTCGCCGGCCGGCGTTCCCAGCACGCACTGGTTTGGGGCCAGAATTCGACATTAATACTAAGTGGGGGTTTTGCCTCATTTTCTTTTCTTTAGTCCCTCCCCATGGCTCGGAGCTCTGCATAGGGCGTCAGGCTGCCACCAGGGCTGACCTCCCTCTTCTTTTTTAAGGGTCACTAATAGATCTAGCGTGAAGCCTGGGGCTGCCCGGAAGGGACTCCGGGAGACAGCCCAGCTCTCCTTTCCAGGCCGGCCCAGAGCTCGGCGGGGCTCAGGCTCCGCACTGCGGCCCCACACCGGGAGCGCAGAGGTGCGTACCGGCCGGGGCTGTGGGCTCTTGTCCTCTGTTCTTCCCCAAAGGGGGGTCTCCGAGGAGTGCGTTGTGTGAGACTGTTCGTACGGGGGCTCTCAGCAGGCCCCCGTCTCTCCCCGCATCCATGAGACGCCTCCAGAACCCCCTGCGTCTCTGTTTGCCCTCACGTGCTGTCGCCTGAATGAGCGCTTGGGCTCCACGGTCTTGCTCCGGGAAGCGTTATGGGCCCCCGAGCCTTACAACCTCTTTGCACACATCAGGCACTGCACTTTCACTCTCACAAAGAGCCCGAAGCAGGTGTGTTCACTCCCTGTAACAGATGAGAAGCACGTTGAGTGAGAGCTCAAGGCCGCACATCTTCTCGTCGAATGACTAAGACACATTTTCTGACTCAGGCTTGTCCCAGGCCCAGACAGCCCCTTCCCTCCTGCCTGTTCCCATGGTCTGGGTCCCGGCAGCACTTTGGGTATTGGGCCCACAGCCACGCATGTGGTTGGCCCCCCTCACACCAGGTCAGAAAAGCTGGTCCTGGTTGCGATGCCACGAATCCGGTCCTGAGTCTGCACTCGAGGGCCTGGCACTGTCCACTTCCACCGCACACGGTTGCCTGGGCACACCAGTGCTCCGTGGGGCTTCTGTCGTAGCCTCAGTCCCGGCAAGGAGGACACTCATGTCCCCCGAGTCATCTTCCTTATATGGTGCTCCGTGGCATGCCACCCTAGAAGAGAAGGCTGTTCACCTCTTCTAGAAAACACAAGAGCTTCAGAATGACGCTAACTGCCCTGGCCCACCCAGGTTATGGATTTCCCAGAAGTCTTCCTCCCTGACTCCTTCGGTGCTCCGGGTTTCAAACTCCTCCACCACTGTGGGGACCCAGCCTGCAGGGGTTGTGGGGGACCTGGAGCCCATGGCCAGGGTCTGTGCCCCAGGTAGGCACCTGCATTTGGGCCAGTCTAGTCCTGCATTGCTCACTCAGTCAGCTTTGCATGGCTGTCCTGTCCCTGGTCTGAAATGAGCCCCCACCAGTCTTAAATCAATACAACTTACAAAATGGAATTAATTCTTTTAAGACTCCTAAGAAAAGAAATATCCAAGCCTAGGTAGTTTCACTAGAAAATTCTACCAAACATTTGAAGAAGGTTTAATTCTATCAAACATTCAGCAAAAAGGAGGGATCTCCTAACTCACTTTCTGAGGTTAGCATTACCTGGAGACCACACTGGAGAGCACAAAAAGGGAACTACAGATCAAGAGTTTTCATGACCTTGACACAAAATTCTAAGCAAAATATTAGCAAATTTCTCCAGCAATGTATATAGTTGCTGGGCCAAGTGAGACTTACTCCAGCTGTGCAAGCTGGGTCAGTATTAAAAAATCAACTGGTGTAAGCCACCACATCCACAGGAGAGATCAACTGATGCAGCAAAAGCATTTGATAAGATCCAACACCCACCTATAATGAAAACTCTCAGAAAACTAGAAATAGATATTTAACTAGATAAAGAGCATTTCCAAAAAGCCTAAAGCTAACAGCATACATATGGTGAGAAGCTGAATGTTTTCCCCTAAAATCAGGAGCAAGACAAAACTGTCCACCCTCACCACTGTTATCCAACCTCGTACTGGAAGGTAGGTAAAGCAGGAAAAGGAAACAAAAATGGTATAGGTCAGAAAGGAAGAACTAGAACTCTCCCTCTTTGCAGATAGTATAATTATCTACATAGAAAATTCTAAGACATGTACCCAAAACCATCTAAACAAATGAAAAGATATACTATGTTCATGGATTGGAAGACCCTATATAGTTTACTTGTCTTTTCTCCTCAAATTGATCTATGGATTTAATAAAATTTCTATCAAAATTGCAACAAGAATTTTTGTACACATAGGCAGCTGATTCTGAAATTCCTATGGAAAGGTGTGAGCTCTAACATAGCTCAAACAATCTTGAGAAAAAGGTCTCACTACCCAATATTACTGTTTGTTATATAGATCCAGGAGCCAGGACCATGCGATGCTGGCAGAGTGACAGACAGATGCACTGAACAGTGGAACAGAATACAGACCCACATCAGTATGTCCAACTGATTTGTAACAAAGCTGCAAAACCGGGTCAGTGGGGGAAGCAGGGTCTTCACAACAAGTGATAGTTGAGCAACTGGCCCTCCACGGGCAGGGAAAAAGAACCTCATACTTAACCTCAGACCTTATACACAAATTAATACAAAAATAGATCACAGGGGCCCCTGGGTGACTCAGTCAGTTAAGGAGGTGTCTGACCCTTGATTTCAGCTCATGGTTTCACAATTGCGAGATCGATCCCCAAGTGCGGTTCCACACTGACAGCACAGAGCCTGCTTGGGATTCTCGCTCTCTGCCCCTCCCCCACTCTCTCAAAATAAACAAACACAAACAAATAAATAAATAAAATTTTAAAAAATGGATCATAAGCTTAAATGTCAAATGTACAGCTAGCTATAAGACTTTTAGAGAAAAAATTAGAGAAAACCATTTGGATCTAGGGTTAGGCAAAGAGTTTTTACACTTAACACCAAATGCATGATCATGAAAAGTAGACTTGATAAGTCTAACTTATCAAAATTAAAAACTGCTCTTCAAAGGACCATTTAAGAGCATGAAAGGAAAAGCTAAAGTGAGAGAAAATATTTGCAAACCACATGTCCAGTAAAGGACCAAAATCTGAATGTATAAATACATAAAATATTCTCAAAACTAAGGGCACCTGGGTGGCCCCGTTGGTTGAGTCTCTGACTTCAGCTCAGGCCATGACCTTGCAGTCTGTGAGTTTGAAACCCGCGTGGGGCTCTGTGCTGACAGCTCAGACCCTGAAGCCCGTTTTGGATTCTGTGTCTCCCTCTCTCTCTGCCCCTCCCCCACTTATGCTCTGTCTCTGTCTCAAAAACATTAAAAAGTTAAAAAAAAAACCCTCAATAGCAATCCACCCCCAAAAAAACCACAAGCAAAATATGCAATTAAATGAACAAAATATATGAAAATACATTTCACTGAAGAGGATATACAGATGTTAAATGAGCACATGAAAAGATGTCCAACATCATTAGCTATTAGGGAAATGCAAGTTAAAACCATAAAGAGGTTATCATCACACATTTATCAAAGTGACTGAAATAAAAATACACACCAAATACTGATGAGGGTGTAGAGGAATTATCTCTCATACATGCTGGTAGGAACAGAAAACGGTATAATCACTCTAGAAAATAGTTTGGCCGTTTCTAATCAATCATGGAACACCACGTGATCTAGCAGTTGCACTCCTGCGCATTTATCCCAGAGAAACGACAACTCTATATTCACACAAAAACCTGTACACAACTGCTTATAGTAGTGCTGTTTGTAATAGTCAAAAACTGCACACAATCCGATGTCCCTCTCTTGGTGAATGGTTACACTATAGGCGTCTTCACCACGACATACTACTCAGCAGTGAGAAGGAGTGAACTATCTTTTCTAAGTGTCTACTTGTTTTGGAGAGACAGAGAAAGAGAGTGAGGGAGGGAGGGACGGAGAGGGAAGGAGACAGTGAACTGTGAGATCATGACCTGAGTTCAGGTCGGACACTCAAACGACTGAGCCGCCCAGGCGCCCCAAGGAGTAAACTATTAACATACCCCAAAATTTGGATGAATCTTCAGGGAATTATACTGAGTAAAATAAGCCAATCTCTAAACGATCACTCTAATGACTCCAATTTATATATTATTCTCAAAATGACAAATTACAGAGATGGGGAATGATTAGCCATTGCCAGGGGTTAAGGAGGTGGGGAGAGGGAGGGACCTGAATGTCAGGATGGACCCTGATGGTGATGCCTGTCCGGCATCTGGGGCACCAGTGTCAACACCCTGGTGGCTTTAACACTGGGGCACCAGAGAAAGGGCACACGGAATCTCTTTATATTAGTGCTTCAGTTGCATATGAACCCACAGATATTTCAAAGTAAGTTTAATCTTTAGAATGTATGTGCAAATATTTCATGTAAAAGTTCTGGGCAAATGTGTCACCTCCAGAGTCACCTGTGAGGGTTGGATTAGACTTGCAGGGGATGGTGGACATGGACTCTCTGCTCTGTGTGCCGTTGTAAATGCTGTATGCTAACATAAAGACGCTTAGCTGGGGATGGGGAAGGCTTCTCAGAACAAGTGACTTTAACAGGCAAGAGCATTCACGGTGTCTGACTGCAGGTTAGTGTTAAAATAATGCCCAGTGATGGCGGAACGCTGAAATAAGCAATAACCCGTCCTCGGGCTGAGATATTATGGGATGAGATGTTACGCACACTTCCTGTAAACACGCTCACCAACGGTGTGGATGAACGTGGAGAATGACTTCTTGTGGCGTCGACGAAGGCCCAGCGCCGTGTTTATACTGGGTTCCCAGTATCAGTGAAGGGTCCACCGTGTACCAGAACCGTGGGCCTCGTCACATTCCACGCCTGCCCCCCTCCAGACAGCACAGACCCCAAACTTCTCCTCGTAGGTCTTGCTCAACCTTTCTGTTTTACCGTCGACTTCGTCTTCTGGGGACGGAGAAGAGAGAGCCCTGGACGTGGAACCGAGGACGCTCGAACGCCCGCCCCGGGGGCGTTCCACTTACACGAGGTGCGTGTTCCGGGGCGGCAATACATTCACGTTGTTGTCGGGCCATCACCACCCGTCTCTGGAACTTTCTCACCCCAGCAGGCTAACCAGCAGGCTAAACAGCAGCGTGCCACCCCCACCCAGACCCTGCCCACGTGACAGTGACTCGCAGAAGCACCTCGTGTAAGTGGAATTCCGTCACCGGCTCCTGTACTCAGCACAGTGTGGCCGAGCTCCTGAATTTGTGCAGGGGTCAGAATCCCCTTCCTTTCGAGGCTGAATAATATTCCAGTGGACGGACAGACCACGCTCTGCTTTTTGACTCACCCGCTGACGGACACGTGGGCTGTTGTGAGTGACGCTGCCCTGAACGTGGGGGACAGAGATGTGACTGCACCCTGGGGAGAATGCCCAGACGTGGGGTTGCCGGGTCCTGCGGTAGCTCTGCTCGTAACTGTTTGAGGCTCTTCCGTACTCTATGCAAGGAGCAGCCCCCGTTTATACCCCCAGAGCCCCAGGCTCCCCGTTTCTCCACGTCCTTGTGAGTGCTTGTGTGTGTAGTGGCCGTCCTGATGGATGCGAAGGGGTGTGTTTCTCTCGCGACCGACGACGGTAGAGCCTGTTCACGTGCTTATTGGCATCTGTGTGTCTTCCTTGAAGAAACATTTATTCCAAAGTTTTGCCCATTTTAAAATTGTTTTGCTGCTGCTGCTGCGTTCTCTGGATACGTGGAATTTTCTGGATGTTAACCCTTGGGCAGAGGTATGGTTTGGAAACGTCTTCTCCCTACAATCTGATCTGTGGGCTTTTTCACGGTTGCTGCTGTGGTGTGTGCTCAGCATGATTCCGGGCTGAGGAGGCCCGGTGAGCTGGTATTTTCTTTTGTTAGCTGTGCTCCTGGTGCCCGATCTAGGGCTCATCACCAAACCCACAGCCATGAAGACACTGTGGTTCCTCCTAGCAGTTTTAAGGTCCACGCGGACTCAGGTTCAGCCTGGGGTGCGACGAGGGCCCAGCTCTGTTCTTACACGTGTGGACGTCCCGTGTTCCCAGTGCCTGCCGTCGAAGGCCGTCCTCTCCCTGGCGAATGGCCTCGGTGCCCTCGCCACGTCCATGGCCACACACAGTGGACTTTATTCTGGGCTCCTGCGCTAACTAATCCTTTGGGCTGTACGTCTGCCTCGACGCCAGCAGCACCCTCTACTTTCGTAGTGGTTTTGAAATCAGGAAGTGTGAGACATCCAGCTTTGTTCCGATGGGTTTTTTTCTGTTTCTACAAACACATGCTGTTGGGACTTTGATAGGCTGCTCTGGGTCTGCGGGGCGTTCGGGGTGGTGTAGACATCTTCGTCCAGTAAGTCTTCCAGTGCACAAACGTGGGATGTGCTTCCTCTTTTTTTAAATTGTTTTCCAATGTTTATTTACTTATTTTTGAGAGAGAGAAAGAGAGAGGGAGCGAGCATGAGCGGGGGAGGGGCAGAGAGAGAGGGGGACGCAGAATCCGAAGCAGCTCCAGGCTCTGCGCTGTCAGCACAGAGCCCAACACGGGGCTTGATCTCACAAGGCGTGAGATCATGACCTCAGCCAAAGTCCAACGCTTAACCGACCGAGCCCCCCAGGCGCCCCAGGATGTACTTCCTAGTTTCTGTGTCATCTTTAATTTCTTCGAGCAGGCTTGGAGTGCTTTGCAGGGTGGATGCTTTGCAGGGCGAGCCATTCCCCAGTCACCCCGAGGCGGGCCCCCGGCAGCCTTGCCATTAAAACCGGTCCCCCACTTGGCTGCACTGAGCCGTGGCCCCAGGGTCTGGCTAGGATCGTGGGGGACACGTGCTCCAGCCTCTCAGAGCCCAGGGCCCCGCCTGGCACCTGGCCAGGGAGATGCGCAGCAAACAGCGGTGTGTCTGTCGGATGAGAAACTGAGGTGTCTGAGAGCAGCAAGGAGCTGAAGGAAAGACGGAAGGAGAGGAGGAGCCGGGTGCGATCGGTACTGGAGGGGAAGCTGGCGTGCAGCCCTGCAGTGGGACTGAGCCCCAGATGTCCAAGGCCGGGGAGGGCAGTGGCCATACGGGGAGGTGGGGTGCAGACCACAGCCCACGGGACGAAGGCCATGGAAGAAGTCTGCAGAGGGATGCTGGGCAGGCCGATGCCGGGGTGCGCCCGGACCCAGTGGGTCAGCAGCAGGGCGGGACGGCGCGTGGCCACACGAGCGCCCGTGACCTTGCAGGTAGCCGTCCCCGTGCAGCTCAGGGCTCGGCCACCAGCGCCGTCCACCCTGTGGACACAGACTCCCCCGTCCCAACCGTTTCAAGCTCTGCTGTCCGTGACTGTGGTCCCTGGCACGTGCCCCCACCCCAAGCAGACCTGCTCCTGAGCACTAACTCCCNCCCTCCCTCCCCCAGCACCCCCCCCCATGACTCCTCAGCTGCTTTCTGTCTCCATAAACCTGCCTGTTTTCCCACATATCTGTCCTTTCTACGTCTGCCTTCCCACTTAGCATGTCTGCGCAGCCTGTCCACACCCCTGCACCGACCAGCACCTCACCCCTTTTTGTGGCTAAAACACAACAGGGCATGTATTAACCTCATTTTCTTTCTTTCTTTTTTTTGGTAAATTATGGTGCTTAATTTAAATTACTCTATAATTATTTTTTTTCATTTCTTCTCTTAACTTCAAGAAAAAAGCAGAAGATTGTACAAATATACCACATTTTCTTTATCCATTCATCTGCTGGCGGATGCTCCCACCTTTCGGCTATTGTGAATAATGCCACTGTGGACATTAGCTTACATGGACCCGCGGAAGTCCCTGCTTTCAGTTATTTGGGGCATCTACTCAGGGGTGGAATTGCACGGTCATATTAAAATTCTGGACTCTTCCACGGCGGCTGCACCGTGCACATCCCACCAGCCGTGCACAGGGCTCCGGTGTGTCCACACCTGCCGCTTTCTGTCTTTGTGATGCTGGCCGTCCCGGGAGGCGGAGCACCGTTGCGGCTGTGGTCAGCATTTCCCCAGCAGCCAGTGATGTTGAGCGTCTTTTCAGGTATTTATTGGCCATTCGCGTGTCTTCTTTGAAGAAATGTCTCTTCCAGTCCTTTGCCCGTTTTTTAACTGGGCTGTTTTGTTGTGTTGAAGTTGTGGGAGCTCTTACACGATCTCAGTAGCAAGTCCTTACAGACTGTGTGATGTGGAAATATTTTCTCCCGCTCCGTAGGCTACCTTCTCGCTTTGCTGACAGTGTCTGTCAGAGAACAAATGTCTAACGGAGTCCAACTGGTCTAATTTTTCCTTTTGTTGCCTGTGCTTCCGGGCCCTACAAGAAACCACTGCCAAATCCAAAGTTGTGAAGGTCTCACACTGTGTTTTTTCTAAGAGTTTTGTAGTTTTAGTTCTTAAACTTGGATTATTGATGTACGCCGAGTTAAGCTTCATCTGTGGTGTGAGGCAGGGGTTTAGACTCACCCTTTTGCATGTGGACGCCCAGCTTTCCCAGTGCCGTTTGCTGACAAGACTGATTTCCCACATCGAGTGGTGTTGGCAGCCTTGTCTACACTCGGCAGGACACAGGTGTGAAGGCTTCTTCCGGACCCCCGGGCCCATCACGCCGACCGCTGTGTCTGTCCATGCGGTCACTGCAGCCTTGCGTGCGCTTGGAGCCTGGGAAGAGCAGCCCTCCCCCTTTGCTGATCTCCTCGGGGCCCTTCGGCAATCAGTCCCTGATGTCCCTTGTGAGTGTTAGGATAGGTCTTTCCTGTTTCTGGAAAAAACAGTGTTGGGATTTTGAGAGCCACCCTAGAAGTGGGCTGAGCCTCCTGGTAGGTTTGGCCTGAGTGAAAAGCCCAGCACTAATATCTGGGGGAGAGAGTGAGGTTTCCGGTAAAACCTGTCAAACGCAGGCTGGGGGCATTCGGTTCCAGTGCCCCAGGGTTGAAGCAGGAAAAGTCAGATTAAAAACAACTTTTTATTTGAACTGTTTTAGACTCACAGACAAGCTGCA
>NW_027527956.1:8784106-8797440 GCF_008692635.1 Crocuta crocuta
ACCCGGCCGTCTGTGCGGGGCCCTCGCGCTGCCCTGGCGCGTCCCCCGGCCCCTCGGGGCCCCCGTGTCCTCAGCCTCGTGACGTGAGCGCTGGTGCCACGTGACCCGCAGCCTCCATTGCTTCGTGGCGCACGAGGGGCCGTGGACCATGTCTCTGGGGGTCACGCGCAGAGGGGGTCCCCCTCCTTGTCTTTAGTTCCTGGCTCGCCCGGTGTCGTCCCGTCATCACACACCGTGTGCCCCACGTGCCTGGGTCTCGCCCCGGAGCCTGCTGCGCCCGCGTCTCCCTCTGCCCCTTGCGTTTCGCCCCACGGTCGGCCCTGGAAGGCGCGCGGGATCTGGGGGCCTCCCTCGTTCCCTGTGCCGCTGCCGACGCCCCCTGGTGCCCCGCCCCGGGTGTGTGCGGCCGCTCCCCGGCGCCGGCGTCGGGGTGCTTCCCGTGCTCTGCGNGCTGAAGTTGGATGCTTATCCGACTGAGCCACCCAGGCGCCCCTGAGGTCGGCTTTTTAAATCGTTCACGTCTCCCGGGTGAGAAACGATGTCTCACTGTTGTTTTCTCTGAAGATGTGTGTGCTTGAACATTTGTTCACACCTTTGAGAGCCACTTTTCTCTCTTTTCTGTGAATTGCCTTTTCATGGTTTTTTCCCCCTTTCTCTATGGAGTTTTTGGTTCTTTGTTCCTCAGTTGCAAGAGTTCTTTATAGGTTAGCTTTTCTCCTGACTTCTTTTTCCGAGCGCTCCTGACTGTTCGCGCGCATTTGAATGTTAGTGTCACGTGCCTGACTTTGTAAAAGGCTTGCTCGTCTAGTGGGATTGAACTGGATTTACACACTGACCTTAGGAGAAAACTATTTCAGTGTCAAGTGCTGGCTTGTCCTGTCCACGCGCGGGAGGCTCTCCCTTAGCTCAGGTCTCCTTTTGTGTTTCTGGAGGGTTTTAACAGTGTTCCTTGTACAAACTGCACACACTGCTTGCGAAACTTTCCTACTACGGAACCCTGTAAGATGTGACTTCCCCTGTAAAATCACAGCGGTTTTATTCCTTTTTCTGGCTACTAATATTGCTTGTACCGTTTGTTTAAAAAAAAGAAGCAGGCTAGAAAAGAGTAGAAATCACCTAAGATTCCACTGCCCCCACTTGTGTGCTGTCAGCCTGTTGATGAGTTTCCTTCCAGATGTTTCCTGATGTGTCCCCCCAGGAAAGAAACTTACAGACACACGGTCAGTCCTGCGGTCTGCGCAGTTCTGCAGCCTGGTTTCGTTCCTGGCGCCGCCCAGGCTTGAAAGGTCGTCTCAAAGCGATGCAGAGCGGACTTCCCTGCAGGGGAGGCGGTGGGTCTGTGGGCTCCGGACGCTGGGCCGTGCTCCTCGGTCGGCCCCTCTGCCTGCCCCTCGGCCTGCATCTGCACCAGCCTGGCAGCGAGGGGCCGGGCCTGCGGTGCGGGCGCAGAAAGTCCGGGCAAGTCCAACAGCGCTCTCGTCAACCGGGCAGGTTTCGGGGGCGTGAGTTCGTCCCGGGACGGTAGCTGCTTCAGACTTTAATGGAGACTTGTTTTGGCAGAAGCGGGCAGCACCAGGGGCCTGCTGCCCCTCTGTGGGGAAATGGCAGTCACAAGCAGGTGACATCACCCCCCCACACACACACACACGTGCCCTTGGCACCACGGCGTGGTAGGTTCACAGCTGTGCACACAGCTCCTCACGGAAAGTTAAGTTATGTGCACGGCATTCTGTTTTGGGGGCATAGCAATGATTAATCACTTGTTTTATAAAATTGATTTGAAAAAGAAATTACCAATTAAGAATTGTCATGACTGAGAAGTTAAATTAAATTATCTGGAAAATTTTCTCCCTTGCTGCTCAGGTCAGAGAGATTTGCTGTTTGCGCCTGCTCTCACTGGGATGGGTGGGGGCCAGCTCTGGCCTCTGCTGGTCCTTTATGGGGACACAACAGAGGTCTGGGCCCGGGGACCCTTCACTGAAGGCTCAGCAGAGATTCCCTGGGGTCATGGAGCCAGCGTGGAGCCTGGTGGCAGGTCCGAAACAGACCCTGTGCCGCCAGATTGCACACACCCCCACCCCCGTCAGGTCCTGGAGGTAGCGATGGGCAGAGGGCCAGGACAGGAAAACCACTGGGACCCATGGGAGCTTCACGCCGGGTCCCTGTTATTCCCCTGCTGTCTCAGCAGCTCAGTCCCAGAAAGCGGGGGCCAGGCCTCACGGGAGCCGTGGCATCTGGGCAGAGCCAGGGCTCAGGCCAGGCCAGGGGAACGGGGCAGCTTAGCAGAACGGCTCTCACATGTCTCCATCCAGCACTTATCTGGCCTTCCAAGAGTTGGGCTTTTTGTGGGGGTCGTGGGGGTCACCATCCAAGGTTAGAAACTGACGGGTCAGAAACCCCCTGGGGGCTGTGCCCCACACACACCAAGGTCCCAGCCCTTGCCTGGACGAGGGTCCTGACAGATGCCCATCACAGATGAGAGGTGGTCAGGGTGGGTTTGGAAAATGCTAGAAGGAGGGTCAGCCCCTCCCTCCCGGAGCACGTTTCTTGCCAGCTGCAGGCCTGGAAACCACCAGCAAGCAGATGGGCGACTCCGCTGCCCACCCATCCGCTGCCCGCTGCTCATGGTACTTACCCGGAGGGTGGTGGGTGGAGGGAAGTCTCTCTTCTCTGGACACCACAGGCAAAAACCCTCCCATAAATAGCTGCTTCAGATAAAAAGTGAATTTGACAGTAATCTGCATACAAGTGTGCTAATTATAATCCTCTTACCTATACATTGAAACAGATTTAGCAGTTACAATCATACTGGCTCTTCCTAAAAATAGGCACTGGGCACAGAGAGGCGTGCGAGCACATAGGAGGGTGTGCACAGGCATCAGTGCAGAGAGGCGTGTAAGCACATAGGAGGGTGTGCACAGGCATCAGTGGGGAGAGGCGTGCGAGCACATAGGAGGGTGTGCACAGGCATCAGTGCGGAGAGGCGTGTAAGCACATAGGAGGGTGTGCACAGGCATCAGTGCAGAGAGGCCTGCGAGCACATGGGAGGGTGTGCACAGGCATCAGTGCGGAGAGGCGTGCGAGCACATAGGAGGGTGTGCGTGTTCAGCTCTGCAGACTCGAATGGCACTGAGGTCTGGAGGTATGGCCATCCTGGGGGTAACGTGGTGCACACCTGGGGTCAGCTGGACCCAGGGAGACTGAGGCAGGGGGAGCAGGTGCCCCCGGTCGCAGCAACTTCTGTTCAACAGCTTCACCGAAGCAGGGGAGGGAAGGACATGCTCTGGGCCCGCGGGACGTGGCGTGCGGGGGCCTGGCCTCGAAGTCCAGGAGGCAGTAAGCACAACCAGGTTCAGAGGGAGAGGTGTGAGGAGCCAGGACCCGGCCGGGACAGGCCAGCCCAGAGAAGAGAGGATTAGAGAGAACGCACCGTCTGGCCCGCCGAGAGAGGCCGCGTGTGGTTAGGACAGAGAAGCCCAGTGTGGGTGCGGAAGGACCGCGGCGGTGCGCGGGGGGCTGAGGCGGTGGGGACCCTCGTCCAGGAGGGCGGGTGAGAAGTACACCGTGCTCGGGGGCCGTCTGGGGCCGGGGGCCCATCTGTCCGCGTGCAAGAGTGTGGCAGGCGTGTGGGAAAGGCAGAAAGAGAGGGTCTCTGGGGGCCCTCGTGGGTGGGAGGGGGCGCGGGACGCAGACGGACCCCCAGAAACAACCCTCCTTCCCTGAACGGGAAAGACGAGGTCAGAGGCCAGGAGGGCGTCGAGGACCTTGTAATGGAGCCTGGAGGTGACACTCCTTACACCTTGTCGTGTGGGACCCCCCAGCGGCCATCTGACTTGCAAATGGGACACAGAGAGAAGAGAAAGGAGCAGATTCTGAAAAGCTGTTACATTTCCATTTGTCAAATCCTGCACTAGAGACTCTGTACATTTGGGGGCGGGAGTGACGGTGTTGTTTGGGGAGGAGATATGATTAAATTGGTAATTAGAATACATACGACACATTCCCCCTGGAAGAGAAGTTCCCTAACGGGATCGGCGGTCCCCAGGACCTTGGGCGGAGCGCACAGGGTCCGGGGACACCCCAGGCGATGACGTGTGTGCTGGAGTGAATCATACCCGAGGAGATGGATTGTGTTCGTCGGATTCTCTAACAAGTTCATGGCCCAGCCGCGGAACCACGGTCAGGAAACCGTGCCCTGAAAGGGGCTTTGACGTGTCGTTGCAGGGGCCTGATGAGATGGCAGCATCTGCAAGGCGCCCCCTGGGATGAGCCCCCGCACAGGGAGGCCGACGGGAGGTAAGCGGCGTGCCAGCTCCCAGCGCCCGGCTCCCGCGGGCACCGGGGGGCTGGTCTTTTCTGTGAAACCGTCTCACTTAGAGAATCCCAGCACACGACGCCACAGACACGCGGACTTCCTCAGAGGTGGTGAGGACGGATGACCTGTGTCCTGATCTTGGCCGCCTCGTGCACCTGATGGCGCCCGGAGCCGAGGGCTACCCGGGAAGGCCAGCAGGAGGCGGCCAAGGGTACCACCCGGAGTTTTAACTGAAGAGCGGGAAGGACTGGGGTCCCCCGGAGAGCCCGTGTCTGCTGCCCCCCAGCCCCCGCTTTGTCCCCCGTGTCCCCGAGGCTCCAGCCTCCCCGTCCTCCACAGAACGGTGTTCCTCCAGCCTCTCCCAAGATCCCAGACTGAAGGCTCACCCCCCGGGGGGCTGATGGCATAGCTCACACCCAGCTCCAGGCCAGCCTGCCTCACCTGCCCCCCGGGCCCTCCCCTCTCCCCAGGGGTTCCTCACCTGCCCCCGGGGCCCCTCACCTGCCCCCCGGGGTCCCTCACCTATACCCCCTCCCTCATCTGCACCCCCACACGCTCTCCCTCCCGGGCTTGAGCCCCTCCCCTCTTCAGTCTTTGCTGCTTCTTCCCTCCTTCCCGCTCCTTCTGTTTTCCAAAGCATCACAGCTCCCTTGCCGTCTGAAGGGCAGCTAGAGATTGTCTCATTTGACCCTTGGTTTACTACCTGGACGCGGAGACCTGAGAGAGCCAGGTGACGGGGCCCCAGACGCACCCCCAATGCGGCCAAGACGCGTCCCCCAGCCCCGTCCGCTGACTCATCCCCGGCTCTCCCGCCTGGGCGGCAAGAGTCGTGCTGGGCTCGGCGCCCGGCTCGCAGGGAACCTCCAGCATCCGGACGTGTGGTTTCAGTGTGCTCTCAAGGGAACAGCCCTTCTCCACGGGCCCCGAGTGTCAAGGCAGGTCGCCGTGGAATTCCAACCCTGGAATACAGGGTTGGGCCCTTCCTGCTGCCAGCCAGGACCCCCCCTCCACAGGGAAGGTAGACGGAGCCCCCTCCTCGGCCAAGGCAGAGGCGGAGAGCGTGTGACTTTTCTTTGTCGAGGCATCTCCGCGTTCCTCACGCTCTGGCTTAGCTCAGGTTTCTTGACCTCTCACCTGCGTCTCGCGCTGCACCTCGATGTAACCGTTCTGTGGCTGAGTGTCGCGTGTGGTTCTAATTGTTTTCCTTTCCACACCCACATCTACGTGGTGTTTGGGGGAGAGGAAGCAGGAGCTGATAGTGTGAGACCCAAATCTGGCCACAACAGTTTTAGAAACACACTTTCACCAGGACACCCCACGGACAGACAAAGGCTACGTGGGTCGAAGTGTGCTGCATGAGTGAATGAATAAGGGACAGACCAGTGTGAAGGTATTCTTAACAGGATAAATCTGTCTCGTTTGGCCAAGACCAGTGTCGTGCGCTGGCGGGTCGCCGTGAGTGGACGGCGACCTGGCAGGCGTGTGCACATCCCAGCTGGCTCCTCGGCCTGCGGCCACACCGTGTCCAGGCGCCACGCTGTCTCCAAAGGCTGCAGCTGGCGGCTGGTGCCGTCAGGCTGAGCAGGACAGGAAGAGAAAGGAAGACCCTAGTTTTCGTCAAGGATGCGAACGCCCAACACAGAAAGTAGTATCGGGACAATTACGTCTTGTTGTTTAGAGGTTTTTTTGGGTTTTGTTTTGTTTTGTTTTTGGCTGTTTTTCCCCAGATGTTTTTAGCTGAGAGATTTCAAACACACACAAAGTAGAAAGAAGAGTGCGATAGAAGCCTGACCGTCAGTATGTACGTGTGTGTACATACACGAAATTCATGTGTGTTCACATAAAATGAAATAATGAACCATTTTGGAACTAGCTTACAGAAATCAAGACACTTATCCCTGGATAATTAAGTATGAATCTCCTAAAACGTAAGGTCCTTCTCTTCTGTAACCACGGCGCCACGTCACACGCCATGTCACACGCCACGTCACACTGACGATTTCCCCACTTGTCCCAAGATGGGTTTTTGTAGATTTTTTTGGATAAAATTAATCAGGTTTATAAACTTCATTGCTTGGTATTCCTCAATCTCTTTGACTCCATCAAAGAGAATTGGACCATCCTGATTCTAGAACATTCCTCCCATTGGTTGATCCCCCACATCACTGACTCTGTGAAGAATGCAGGCAGTTGTTCTGCAGAGTGGCCGTTGCTCTCATCTCTGGGTGGGGTTTCTCTATCTCCCTGTATTCCCTGGACCCTGGGATGTGGGTCTACATGTCTGATTAGAGTGAGTACTCAGGGCAGAGCCAGACGGCTGTCCGTGGTGCCAGTCGCTGCACATTGCGTCACATTCGAGGCCCATGTTGTCAGGGTGGCCATGCTCACTTGTGCTACTGGGTTAAGGGGTGAACCCAATGTACCCGTGGTAAAGCCACATCCCCCTCACAGTGACTGGGTAGCCAGCGCAGACGCCAGTCCTCCGATGGCAGCAGGTTTTTCCCTCGTCTATATTTCTCTTTTATTCCTGCATCACTACAGGCTCGCGGCCTCTATTTACTAATGTTTTACAATGAGCTGAGTCATTCCACGTCTAGACTCCTGGCATCTGCGGTAGGTCCCTTCCACGTGCCTATTCACACCGGAGTGGCTCTCTGCTTCCGGACACCAACCACGGGATCTCACCCTGGACTCCGCCTGCCTCCCATCAGGAATCGGCACTTCTAGTGAATACGGCTCAGGTGGGAAGGACTGGTCCCTGATGGCTAAGTGCATTTTTAGTATTTATCTGTCTGATCTTAGGAGCCATGTTGGATGCGTTCATTCTACTCTCCTGAGTGGTTCCAGCAGAAAGTTATAATAAGCTCTAGCAGAAGGTTATATTATAACATAAAACCCAAAGTTTCCAGGTTTCACTGGAAAAGCAGTCATCATACCAAGAACCGGGAAGATTGCAAACCAAATGAGGGACAATCAATAGACACCAACATCGAGATGACAGACATATTAGAATTACTTAAGCAGCCACTGTAAAAACACTTCAACAAGCAATACAAACATGCTTGAAGCAAACACGGAAATAGTCTCAGCAAAGAAACAGAAAATCTCAGTGAAGAAAGAGAAGATATAAAAAAAGGAAGCAATGGAAACTTTAGAACAGAAAATATGGTAAGTGATATGAAAAACTCAGTGGGTGGATTCATCCACCATCGGGAAAGACAGAGGCACCTGTGGACACAAACAACGGCACTTACCCATGTGAAGAGCAGAGAGGAAACAGACTGAAAATACAATGGACAGGGGCTCAGAGGCTGTGGTGCCCAAACGAGACCCAACATTCATGTCGTCGGAGGCCCGGAAGGGGGAAGGACGGTGGGGCTGAAAGTTCCTGGAGAAATAATGACCTAAAACTCCCTAAGATCAAGGGCACCTGGGTGGCTCAGTAGGTTAAGCGTCCGACTTTGGCTCAGGTCATGATCTCACAGTTCGTGGGTTCGAGCCCCGCGTCGGGCTCTGTGCTGACAGCTCAGAGCCTGGACCTGCTTCAGATTCTGTGTCTCCCTCTCTCCACCCCTGCCCTACTCATGCTCTATCTCTCAAAAATAAGTAAACATTTAAAAATTTTTTTTAACTCTTTATTTACATTTGACTCTTTGTTTTTAACTGATAGGTGGTCTTTACCTTAATTCATGGAACATTCTTCTTGGTGGGACAGTAAGAATTCAAGACAACACGACTCCTTGCCTGGTACTAGCCTGTGAGCTCTTGTGTCACGAGGGGAGGGTTCTCGGGCTTCGTCCCACGGGAGCCGGCCGGTTGAAGGGGATCACGTGTCCCTGCTGTCACAGGGCATGGTTACGTGTCCGCTCTTGTGAACACAGGACATCTCAGAGGTTAAGCGTTTGGGCTGCGAAGCAAGTGCGCAGCTGCGGGAGGGGCCCTGGGAAGGGGGTCTGCTGTGAGGACAGGCCGTGTTGGCCGCGGTGCTGGCGGGGAGCCGCAGTGAGGGAGTCGCTCCGTAAAGACACCAGAACCAAAACCGAGGCAGGAACTGTCAAAGCCTTTAATTGCTGCATTAATTATCTTGCAACATCTGTAGTGTGAAACCATTTTTAGATCCTAAAGTAATGGCTTGTAAGCTGAGGCCAAACCATTCTGAGCTTCCTCCTCGCCGGGACGCCCTTGTCAGCGGACGCCCCCAGCAGCCTGGCGACGTCCGCCAGCCTCAGCCCGCCTGTGTCATCTCTTTCCTTGCACGGCTGCTTTAATGAGTCAGACCGACTGGCTCGAACGGGGTCCCTCCCCCTTTCGGGCACCGCTGACATTTGGGTGAATAGCTCTTTGCCGTGGCGTCCTGTGCCTTGTAGCAAGCTGACCACCTTGGTGCTGGTGCTGACGACCCACAGGTCAGCAGATGGCGCCTTGTGGCCCCTGGGGGGGTACATGGGGCCCAGGGGTCTATCTTTGCTGCAGGAGCGATGAGCTTGTTTCCGGGAGCAGCTCCGAGAAGCGCTGGCCCGGCGTGTAAACCAGTAGGCCCAGCAAACCTCAAAGCACCCCCTCCGGGAAGGCCTCCCTGTGACGGCGAGGCCCCCACATAAGCTCCTATAGGCTGAGTGCTTCTCGTTCAGGCCGCAAATGTCGTGATGTCCCAGCACCTCCTCTTGTTACATTTCCCAAAACGCCTCTGTGACACTGGGGTGACCTCACCCTTCTGTGCACACACCTCCGTACGTGGGACACACCAGGGACCCCCCCCGAGAGGTACTTCCTCTGCTCTGGTCCACTCTTAGCCTTGATTCAAAACTCAGACTTTTCCTAAGCACCTACTAAGTGCAGAGGGTGTTCTGGGCATTCGAGACACGGCAGCCCTCCTGGGCCGACCTGGAGACCCCTCTTGGCTCTGAGATGCGTGTCCCTCCCCGGCCCCCCCAAGGCCTCCCCCCAGTGTGCGGGTCACCCCTTCTGTGGGACGATGCCGCCGCACACACTCACATCCCCGCAGCGCGGCCTCCGCGACACCAGGGGCCTCTGCTGGCGGCTGGAAAGCCTCCATGTGGCTCCCTGTGTCACCCAGGTTTCCTCACAACGTGGCATGCGGGCCCCACGGGAGGCTCCCAGGGGAGCGGGAGCGGCGGAAAAGGCGTCCTGAGAAACCGCGCAGCACAGCGGCCACCGCGGAAGGAGCGTCGCTGGACGCTGGACGGAGCGGCTCCTGCTCCACGTCCTGCTCAGAAGCCGGTCTAAGGGTTCCGTCCCACAGAGGACGCCTGTGGCACCAAGCAGATAAGAACAGACACTACACTGATCTTGGCCAAAAGGCCCAGAAACTTTGCAACACACGCTTAGAAACACACGTGCACGTACACACGCGAATGCATTAACACGTGCTGAGGGCTCAGGCACCGAGACCGTGCTACACGCTCACGTGGCCTGTTCCACCCTTACAAGGCGGGCGCTGTCGCGCTGTTATTTATTCTGGTTTATTTGTGCGGGATCCGTGGCTTTAGCAAAACCAAAACCAAGTGACTTCCTTGAGGTTGCGCGGCTCTGGAGGACAGGAGCCTGGCCGCCATCGCGCTGCCCTGAGGGCGGGCTCCCCGGCGGGGCTGGAACTGAGAGGATTGCAAGTAGCCGTGGTTACCGCCAAACCGCCTTCCGCTCCCTCATGACCTTACGTCAGAGTAAGGAGTAGCTTTCCTCCTTCCCGGGGACGAGGCCAGCACACTTCCTGCCAGAGATGTTGGTCTGAACCCCTCACTCCCCGAGGGACATCTTGTAGGGATGTCATCTTTGCTCTATTCCTGGAATATTAAATCGCGTCCAGGAGCCCGTGTACCGTCAGGACGTGTTGAATCTCCCGTGAGATCCAGACGTTCGTTAGCGGAGAGCCAGTGCTCCCGGATACCGGGAGGGGGACCTGAGCCCTGTGTGCAGGCTGCCGGCGTCCCGGCCATGCCCTGGCCTCCTTGGGTCTCCCCACACCGGTGACGGTCACGCATTTCGGACCCCTCAGGGGCCCCCAGGCCAGGGTGGGCTCTGGCCGGTCATCTCGCTGGTGGGGACATCTGATGCGAGGAGGCCAGAGCTCCAGCTCGGTGGAATCCCAGCCGATCAGTGGCAAAGCCACAGGTCGACTCCACGCCCCCCTGACCCCCGCTCGGTGCCCTTTCTGTGCACAGGCGAGGACCCAGATTCCTGCCCTCGTACAACTCCTGTGTTTCTTCTGGGAAAGTTACGTGGCCGCGTTCCTGGGCACCCACGTCGGGTCAGACCGGTTCAGCCCCCTGTGTGGCGGCCGTGGCCGGACAGTCGGCTCACACCAGCCCTTGCCGCCATTCAGGGGTCACATGTGCCAGGAGCATCTGGGGCAGGACTGGGGCCCCCGCCCCCGGCTCGTCCCTGCAGCACACGCCCTGACTACCCACCTGCTCCAGGGACGGCGTTGGGCTGCTGGAAACGTCGTGGGCAAAACGGATGAATGACAGCCTCACGGGCTTATATTTTAGCAGGAGTAAAAAAATAATAATAATAAACAATAGATGAAGCACATGAATTACCTGCCCCTTTAGAAGGAGAAAAGTGTTACGGAGACAGGAAGGCAGGTGCAAGGCTGGGAAGGACGAGGGTGTAAACTGAGCGAGGAGGCAAATCCCAGCCAGAGGCACCATGTGGACAAAGACTGTGCTGCGGCATCTGGGCAGGTGCTCGGGGCAGGGGCAGCCCGAGACCCCCCGCCGGAGCGTGCGCGTGGGCAGCTGCGTTGTCTGCAGAACAGACCCGGGGCGCAGGGGGGTTGGTGGAGGGCTGGCAGGCAGGCTTCAGGAGCCCCCGTGGCGGCGGTGCTGGGCCTGGGCGGCACGGGGCGGGTCAGCAGTCCTGGAAGGAGAGGATGTGGCTCGGCTGCCGCTCGTCGGCACCGGTCAGGAGTCCCCCTGGGTATCAGGCCTGTGGTGTCAGCTGTGATCAAGCTGGACGGTTCTTGCAGAAGCTCACGTGGTTGGGGCCGCAGGGCGGCTCGGGGGCTGCCGCCAGCTCTGCGCGGGGTGAGGGGGGCGGGCAAGGAGGTCGGGGTGCACTCCCTTTAGCCCTTCCCTGAGGACGCAGCGTTAGTTCACACCCTCAGCTGCTGTCATAATGGCTGAAGCCACTTAAAGGTGAGCACGTCTCACAAGCCCACACCCTTGACAACAGAGCGCTCAGACTTCCTCACATTCCCACGCAGCGCGCGTGTGGCCCGACACGCTGTTACGGATGAAGCCTCCGACCGTGTGTGTGGAGGCCGTTCTTCCCGTGCCCGTACCCCTTGTGACAACCCGCCTGCCCTTCTGTTGAGCCACCAGTCGTCGTGAAATCAGCAGCACGGAAAGTCCGCAGGGCTCCACACTGGGAGCGGGCGTGCGCGCGAGCTGCTCCGGAGCGAGTGTGCAGCCTCTTAGGTCGGTGGGAAGTTAACTCTACAATACTTTCAAAGCAACAGATGATTTATAGGTGTATTTCTTTCTTTTCTTTCTTTCTTTTTGAGACAGAGAGACCTGGAGGAGGGGCCGAGGGAGAGAGAATCTGAAGCAGCCTCCACACCCAGCTTGGAACCCACCTCGGGGCTAGGTCAGCGGAGACAGTGGTGAGATCAGCGCCTGAGCTGAAATCAAGACCTAGACACTTAACCGACTGAGCCACCCAGACGCCCTATGGTTATGCTTCTACGTGTATATTCTGGGGGAAGAAAACTGTTTACGAGAGTCCCAGGTTCTAGCTGATTATCCAGCTCCCTTACTAATTATTCATTTGCCTACAGAGAATTCAGAGGACACCTTTGATTCAGCTACAAAAGGGGTCCATCCTCCTGTTGCACAAATTTTGTATGTGGCACCAGGGAGTGTGGGAAGGGGGAGGGATCAAAGCCACGTGCTGCCCAGCCCGGCTTCCCGGCGTGTGTTACGGCAGCGCGGCTCTGCCCTCCTGGGGAAGCCTGGCGCTCGCATTCCAGGCAGGAGCTGCTGTCCCCTGTGACGTCCGCAGCCCCGGGAGAGGGCGTGCGGGGCTTTCCCTCAGGGCTGTTCATCCACACAAAGGTGCGCCTCAGCCTTAGCTCACAAACTTGGGGCGCAGCCCCTTCTGAGCCCATCCTGAAACTGTAATCAGCCAACCTCCGTGGGAAAGCATCTCCTGGGAGAGCCACGGGCCACCCCCACGAGGCCTCCCGGTAAAGCGCTGCTGCTGAGTCCTGACAGTTTCAAGTGCGGTGAGTTCAGACGTCCTGTGGCCTCATTAAGGAAGTTCAGTCTGTGCAGGCTGGCGTTCACATGAGTTGGAACCCTCAGAGCCTTGAGTCCCTCGGGGTCTTCGATTTGAGGAAGCAGCTCGGGAAATCTTGGCAGCAAGTGTCCACTACCCAAACACTGGATATTAAGTATCTGAGGTCTCTCTCCTGCAGCACAATTTCTACATTTTCCCCAAATTGCTGCAGTCAGCTGCCTCTGGGAAGCCCTCCTGGCCGTCCCGGACCTCTCTGGTGCCCTCCAGAGCACCCTCGTTTCTCATGCCGAGCTCACCTTGCAGATTGGGGTGCAGGGCTGTCCCTGCCCCCCAAACTGGAATTCCAAGGAGCCATGTCCTTGGTGTCAGGAGTCTGTTCATTGTTTCTGGACTGTAGGCCCAGGTGCACACAAGATTCAGTCTTGATCACCTTCTCTCTCGCCTGAGCAGCCAGCTTGGCTCTCCAAAGTCTACAGGCACATTGTCCCACAGGTGGTCTTTCCCCCTCGACCTTATTTGAGGAACCGGTGAGCCCTGGCCTGGATCCCCTGGGGCGGGAGGGGCACCTCCAGGCGGCGGCTCTTGGCCATCAGTCACCAGGAGACGCATCGGGGCCAGGGTGCCACCGCCGCGGGGCCCCTGTGCACGTGGGGCAGCCGGGCCCCTTCCCAGGCCGGGTCCCCGGCGCGGCCTGACGCCTCCTTTCCTTCGCAGGCTCTGCGTCCTGAGGGCGGCCAGGTGCCCCGGGCCAGGGCGCTGC
>NW_027527956.1:8799175-8809286 GCF_008692635.1 Crocuta crocuta
GGGTCCTGGGCGCCCCCTCCGTCCCCCCGCCCCGCCCCACCCCTGCTCTGTTAAGAGCACCCAGGGTGAGCCTTCTCAAGGAGGCCCACACATCAGACCGGCTGCCGTGCGTTGACTGACAAGACAGTTTCTAGAACTCAGAGCAAGGCCTGCTGACCAGAGGCCTTCCCTGAACCTCTCCAACAGCCAGGCCTTCAAAGCTTGGACAGCTTGGAGCTCACACGTTCAGCGTCATGAAGGTCTAGGGAGCTGTGTGCTCTGATCTCAAGTCCCGTCATCTGGAAGCGAGGGGACGTGGCCGCCACATTCTTGCGGGTCCCTGGACCCAGGGCCAGGCACCTGTTCAGGCGAACCCAGGGCTGGCTCTGCTGAGGTGCTGGGGGCTCATTTCTGGGCAAACGGAAGGCTTCCTGGGCCTCTTCGGTCAGTGCGAATGCCAGCACACGTGGCCAGGAATGTCTCCGGGTTAGGATGTTACCCAAGCTCACCAGCGTTAGTGCACTAAGTGCGCCGTGGAACGTTCAGGAAGCGTTCAGGGAGCGTTCAGGGAGCGTTCAGGGAAAGCCTGAGGGAGAGCGTGCTGTCTGGGGCGGTGGCCGTGGAACACGGGACCCGGCAGTGCTTGGACGACTGAGCCCCGTGCCGCGTTCCCGGGGGCGGGGATGGTCCCTCAGCCTCCCTGGCTGCCCCCCAGGCGCTGCGCAGAGGCTCTGCCTCAACCCCTCCCTTGGGCAGAGAGCTCACGACCGAAGCCCCAGAGCCCCTCGGAGGTCAGGAGGCCGTGCCTGGTGCACACCTGCTGGGTCCGCTCGGTACTGGGAGACGCGGCGAAGAGCTGACGGGAAAAGTCCTGCTGAGACATTAGCTACCAGCCGCCGGCCCGAGAGCATGGCGACCCCGACTGCCGATGACATGGGGATGTCGATGTCGGGGAACCGGTCTGGTTCCCTTCGCTGCTTGGGCGTCTGATTCCTGATCTGTGGCTTCAAGTTGTCCTGAGTGTTTAGATTTTCCATACAGCACACGGGAGGGGAATCGTTTACGTCAGAATCAGGACACAAGAGAGGTTAGCGCTGCCTCCCGTCGTGACATCAGCGCAGGAGTCAGGCAGCCCCTCGCAGAGCGTCCACCGGCTTCCACGTCGCCCACCGTTCATGCTGGTCAGCCCCACCCTGTTTCTTCACTTCATACTACCCAGGTCCTGTTTTACCAAATCTGTCACGGACGGCAGAGCGATAGTCCCAGCGTCGGTGAGCACGTGGTGAAGCACGTGCCACTGCCTCGTGAGGGATGCGGGTAGAGCACCTGGCCCACTGCACGTGGCCGGTGCTGAGTAAACAGCAGGTGCTGTCACTCCTCAACTTCCTAGCTATGGTGAAACATACACAGAACTTACCAGTATCTTAACCGCCTTACAGTATGCTGCCTGGTGGTATTAAGTATTCGCATTGTGCAGTTAGCACCACCTTCCACATCTAGAACTTTTTCTTCTTCCCAACTGTAACTCTCTCCAATCAAACATGAACTTCCCGTCGCCCTCCCCCAGCTCCCGGAACCCCCCATCTGTGATGTGTCTATGACTGCAGCTCCTTTAAGAACCTCACATGCGCGGAATCTGACAGTATTTGTGTTTTGGGGCCTGACTTATCTCACTGCACATAACGTCCTTAAGGTTCACCCATGTTGCAGCGGGTGTGAACGCTCTCTTCCTTTTTAAGGCTGAATACTACTTCACTGGTATGTGTCACCGCCTTTTGCTTATGTGTTCATCCGTCAGTGGATACGCGGGTTGATTCTACCTTTGGGCCACGGTGCGTAATGCCGCTGTGAGTGTTCATGTGAAAATAACCTGCCTGAGTCCTTGCTGTCAGTTATTTTGGGTAAACACCCAGGAGAGCTGCTGGATCGTATGGTCATTCTGTGTACTCTTTCGGGGAACCTCCAGACTGTTTTCTGCAGTGGCTGCACCGTGCACTGTCTCCGGGCAGGAGGCAGACGGGGCGGAGGGCAGAGGGGGAGAAACTTGGGAGCCTTTGATTGTTTTCTTTTTGGGTTTCTTCCATAGAGTTTAACTTTAACTTGAAAGTTACAGGGCTACAATATTTTCCATATGTGATTTCTGATTTTAAATAAGTGGCTACAAGATTTCTTTCTAAAGCGGAAGCATCGTTCTTCCGAGGCCAGGTCGGCAGGCCCCGGGCCACCGGCTCTGACCTGCGTGGGCTCCACCAGGGACACCCAGGACCGCTTCTCCTGATCCACACTCGAGTGGACATTCTGACTGCAGGCACCCAGGGTCCCCTGGAACACCGTGCTGGGGGAGCAGGGCGTGTCCTGGGGAATCAGAAGTGAGCGTAAGGACTTCCCTCCCTCGGCTGTCTCCTCTCCGGCAGCACCGGCATCAGCTGCTGTTTCCATGTGCGGGCGCAGAGAAGCACGGAGAGAAACCACCGTTCCTGCAATTCAAGGGGTGAGACAAGGGCTGTGTGGTCCCCGGGGCTGGTCCCTAAAATGCCCCTGTGACTGAGCAAGCGCCCTCGGTGGGGGCCCAGTCCTTGGGGAGCTGAGGAAAGCCCGCAGCCGAGGCTGCTCCGTGAGAGTCCCCGACACGTGCCCTCACGGCAGGGGGGAGCACAGGTCATCAGGCTCACGTGCGCTAACCCTGGGTGAGCCCAGCCCGCTGCTCCGGGGAGGGTGTCTCCCTCCACACCTGTCTCGGCCCCACACAGGGTCCTCCTGTGGGCATCACGGGATCACTAACTGCACACAGAGACCCCTTCCCTGATGCGGGCCGGGGCTCTGCGGCCGAGTGACCCAGCACCAGGCGGTCAGGCGGGCGTCATGCTGGCACCTTCTCCTAAGAGTGCGGCTCCCACTGCTGGCCCCGCACTGTCACCTCCAGGGCTGTCACCTCCAGGGCTGTCACATCCAGTGCTGTCACCTCCCCGCACTGTCACCCCCCGGGCTGTCACCTCCAGGGCTGTCACATCCAGTGCTGTCACATCCAGTGCTGTCACCTCCCCGCACTGTCACCTCCAGGGCTGTCACCTCCCCGCACTGTCACCTCCAGGGCTGTCACCTCCCCGCACTGTCACCTCCAGGGCTGTCACCATAGTGCTGATGAAGCCACTGTGCCCAGGGCTTCAGTGGTGGTTCTTCCAGAACGTGGTGCTCACTTGCTCTAACTGAGATCGAGGCCTTCACTGTTCGTGTCGTGAGATTCAGTGCTGTTCTGGGAACAAGTCGCTTGCACTCATGCCTGGGGGATGACACATCAGGCCAGATGGACTCGGCTCACAGGACAGCAGCTCAGTAACGAAAGGACAGGGCCTGTCTGACCCCACCTGTAAGACAGGAGGGTGGGCGCCCGGGGCTGGGGGGGCAGGGGCTCTGGGGACCGGCAGCGACAGCGGGGTCGCATGCCTCCTTGCTTCGGGGCATCTCAGGGCACACCCAGCCCCCTCCCCACTGCACCCCACGTCCCCCCAACCAAATTGCAGCTCCCAGGGCCACGCCGCCGGCTTCTCGCCCCCCCCGCGGGCCCCCCCTGCTGGTCCCGGAAGGTCTGCAGCTCAGAGCTCCCCACCCTGGGGACGGTGGGCTCGCCCAGCACCTGGTCCCCGGGCGGCTGCGGATTCCCAGGACGAAAGGCTGGTGACGTCCTGAACTCAGAACGTTCTCAGGGCCAGGCCTTGGGGCGGTCTGCTCAGAGGCCCCACCCTGTCTGCAGAGACACACGTTAGTGTTATGAACATCGTGGTCAAAGAAAGTTGGGCTGAATTCTCTGATCGTCAAAAAATACTTTCTAAACCAGAACACACGCAGTGCACACCCTCCTTCCCACAGCTCCTGGAAGACGGCAGCACAGTAAGGATCACCCAGAGACGCCCTTTGTGACCACGTTGGAGGCTCTCCATTCGGCACACGAGTCCTCGTTCTAATGCCAGGCGCTGGCGGGGAGCGTGGGGTCTGTGCCCCAGCGGAGTGAGGTGGGGACAGCGTAGGAGTGGTGCCGTCACCGCTGTGTGCAGTGGGCTGTAAACTCCCCTGGGGGAGACCCCAGGCCCCAGGCTCAGAGCCGCCTCCAAGCTCCCTCTGCCAGAAGGCCGGGCGAGTCCCTGTGGCATCTGTGGCCTGCACCCGCACCTCGCCCCCCACCGTGCTGCGACGCCCACACACCCACTTGGGGACGCCCGTGAGCACGCGCTTGAATTACTGTGTCGACCCCTAATCCAGAGTGAACGAGGCCACCGGGGCCCAGCTCACTCCAGTGGCCGGAGAGGCCGAGGCCGTGCCAGGCGTGGGCTGCAGTCAGACTGTGGGGAGACACCGGTTCTGGTGGCTCCGTGCTCGGAGGGGAGGCCGCAGCACTGTTTGGAGGATGGGCGACGGCAAGTTTTATTCCGGCAAATGGCTCCTGGGTTCCTTTTGTGTGGCGGCAGCTGGGGTGTTGCTGGGAGACAGTGCCGCGCCCACCCGGGGGCTGGCGGTGGGGACAGGCCACGCACGGCAGCCTGTCAGAGAACAGCGTGTCTTCGGGAGGGCGTGGGGAGGCGGGGCTCATCACCGCCGTCACTGGCTCTGACCTGGCGCTGGTCTTGGGCTAAGTCAGGTTTTGTCCTTAAAGCCCACGTGATCAAATCAAGACCCACATAATTATAGATTTCTTTTTTTTAAATTTTTTAAATGTTTTTATTTATTATTGAGAAAGACAGCATGAGCAGTGGAGGGGCAGAGAGAGAGGGAGACACAGAATCTGAAGGAGGCTCCAGGCTCTGAGCTGTCAGCACAGAGCCCGATGCGGGGCTCAAACCCACGAACCGTGAGATCGTGACCTGAGCAAAGTCAGACACTTAACCGACCGAGCCCCCCAGGCGTCCCAGTTATAGACTTCTTGACTGTGATTTCAGCTTGAATTCACCAGGAACATCTTGGCAACAGCATCGAAAAACTGGTGGCCAAGCTCCCACTGCATGTGGCCACGACGCACACGTGGAGTTTTGCCACGTCCTCAGAGTAAGAGCCTCGCTGTTTGCGAGCTCCGTGAGGGTTTTCCGGGGAAGGAGGGTCAGAGCCAACAGAGGGGCCTGTCCTCCTCCTTTCTTCCTGTTGGACACAAATGTCTGTCCTGTCCCCGGCCCGCGTGGCATTTTGGGAGCACGTAGCTAGTTCACAGCTCACAGCCGAGGGGGTGGGGAATGTGCCCCTGACGATCACATCCGGAGTGTCACCTGCTCCTCCTGAGACAAGGTCAGAGAGACTTTGGCCTTGAACTTTAGAGCTGATGCTGCAGTGACGGGAGACTGGGGCCGTTGGATGGGATGGATGAGTCTGCCTGCGGGAAGGACAGGAACGGGGGCTGTCTCCCCAAGTTCACATACTGAAACCCAGCCCCAAGGTGATGGTTTCAGGGGGTCAGGCCTCAGGTCACGAGGGGATTAGTGTTCTTGTAAAAGAGGCCCGGAGGCCCCTCCCCCTCCCACAAGAGGACACAGCGAGAAGACGCCGTCTGTGAACCCAGAGGCAGGCGCCCACTGCACGCGAACCTGCGGGCGCCCTGATCTCGGACGCCCGGCCCTCAGAACTATGAGGAACAGACGCGTGTTGCTCTGTGGAATTTTGCCGTTGCAGTGCTAACGGACGCAGCCAGGACGGGCCCTGAGCGCAGCGCGGGGACAGGGCTTTCCTCTTGAGCACTCGCTCAAGAGTTTTCTGTCCAGCACAAGAAGCTGTGCCGGCCGGTCAGGGCCGCTTAAGAGAGCCGGGCCACGGGCAGCTGTGCGCTCAGTGTGCACCCTCCCTCGTCCTGAGAGGCCCCGGCCCCACCCAGCAGGGGACACGTGGCTTCCACGAGGAAATGTGGCTGCAGAGGCCTGTGTCCTGCGTGCCGCTGGTACACACACGTGGAGGGGCCGGGGTCGCTGTCCTGACCCGGCGGCCACAGGACCTCTGCCAGGAACAGAGGCTTCCGGGACCCCTGGAAAACGGAGAATGAATTTGGTTGGTTTATTTTCCTGTTTGCAAAGATCTGATCCAATAATCAGCAAAATCCAGTGGCAAATTTTATGCAGTGAACCAAGCCTGTTCTGGAGGCCAGACATGCCTGGCCCAGGCCCTCGTTCAGCTTGCTCTCAGTAAAATGAGGAGAATTCCTCCGGCTCTGCTCTCGTGGGCCCGGCCCCACACACTCCGAGGACGCATGCACCTGCCAACCGGCGTCGGGTCCCTCCCGGGCGCCGCTGCGGCCCCCTCGCTTCCCCAGCTGCCCAGGCTCAGGCTCCACCAGCCTGCCCACAGCTCTGGTCCAAGGCCTCAGGCGGCCGTCCAGGCCACTTCGGAAAGACCATTGCCTGCTTTCACGGGAGACCCTGTGCTGAGACCCTTACAGGCACTGGAAACGGCCAGGAGCGCCAAGCGATAATCATAAATATCAGGACTTTTCCCTCCACTTCTGCACAAATTTGGCAGGGGAAAAATGCGGGATTTGTATTTTGGATTTGTGCTTCAGTCAAAAAAATAGACTTCAGGGCCTCTGGGTGGCTCAGTTGGTTGAGTGTCCAACTTCGGCTCAGGTCATGATCTCATGGTTTGTGGGTTCGAGCCCCGCGNGGGGCAGAAGGGAGGGGAGAGAGACTCTCTCGCAGGCTCTCCTGAGTGGAGCTCAATGCGGGGTTTGACCGCACGACGGCCAGATCATGACTTGAGTGGAAATCTGGAGTTGGATTCTTAATCGACTGAGCCACTCAGGTGCCCCCTTTTTTTTTTAAGACCATTTTTTAGGGTAGTTTCAGGTTCACAGAAGAATTAAGGGGAAGGTACCGAGATTTCTGCGTGGCCCCCTGCACAGCCTCCGCCATTACCCGCGTCCGCACCAGAACGGTGGATTGTCACTGTTGATGACACTGACGTGTCATTATCAACCGCAGTCCACAGTTGACATTAGGGGCCACTCTTGATGTGCGCTCTGTGGGTTTGGACAAAAGTAGAAGGTCATGTATCCACCGTGTGGCATCACACAGAGCAGTTTCACTGCCCTCAAAACTGTCACTCCATCTGTGCCCCCACCCCCCCCACCCCCTGCGGCCACCGGCCTTCCTGCCTCCACACTTCTGTTTTTCCAGAGTGCCCCAAACTTGGAATCACACAGGATGTAGCCTTTTCAGACTGGCTTTTCCACTCAGTGATAGGCATTTAAGGGTCTCCCAAGTCTTCTCGTGGCTTGATAAAGTGTCTCTTTTTATTGCTGATAACACCCCGTTGTCTGGAGGCACCACAGTTTGCCCCTTCATCTACTGAAGGACATCGTGGTTGCTTCCATGTTTTGGCAACTATGAATAGTTTGTGAATAAAGCTGCTGTATTTATTGTGTGCAGGCTTTTGTGTAGATACAGGTTTTCGCGTCATCTGGATAGCGGACTAGGAGTGTGATCGTGCGATGGAACGTAAGAGTACATTTAGTTTTGTAAAAAACCACCAGATGTCTTTCAAGCGGCGGCACCATTTTGCATTCCCGCTATAGTAAGTACCAGCTTCTGCCGTTCCACCTTCTCTCCAGAATTGGGTGGTGTCGGTATTTCGGATTTTGGTCTTTCTAACAGATGCGTAGCGGTATCTCGTTGTCGTTTTGATTTGCAAAACTTGAAACATGCTTTCCTGTGGTTCCTTGCCACCCACATATGCGGTGAGAAGGTGGTCAGGCTCCGGGAGGCAGACCTGAAGTATGGCGGGGCNCTGCCGTCTCAGGCTGGGTTTTCCTGCCCCGACGCTGGTCCCGCGGCGGCTCGGAGTGTCTGCTCCCGCGTGTCTCCTGTCTCTCGGGACCGGGGGCAGCACCCTCCCTCCTTCCGGATTCAAGAAGAGCCGCCGCTTTTTCTGTCTGTTCAGCTTTCAGTTGTTAGGATGAAGAGGTGTCTGCCAAGCCCTTGCTGCAGAACCGGAGACCCAAATCCCAGGTGCCTTTGCCATAACCGATCCGCGCGCCTCCTTCTCTGTCACCGTCAGAGGCAAAACTGGGTACCTGTTCAATTCTCAGACTACACGCAGCTCAGGGCCCCGCCCCACCCCTGCCCCACAGCCGCAGGGCCTTGGACACTCCTGCCTCCTTTCAGAGCCGTGTCCACTTCAGAGCTACTGAGATTAAACTGAATAATTCAAGTAAATTACTTTGGATGGTGCTTTGCACACAGAATTAAATACGCTGCTGCTCTCTTTGGCTTTCTGCGAGCGAGGGTACTAAACCGCGTGCGGCTGTGGGGGTGGGGGGCGTGTCCGGGCGAGCATTCTTCTCCCGAAGCTGGTTTCTGTCAACGGCCTGCGGAGCAGCAGGGAAGGCCCATCCACAGACATCAGCGAGCCAGACGCCCGACCTCGCAGGGCCATCAGCAGGTGCCTCGTCACACCTAGGACGTGACGGGATGTGGCCACCGCCCGCACCGCGGCCTCCCCTCTGAGTGCTCAGCGGGGTTCAGAGCACCCGGCCATGGAAGTCTCTGGGCGGGAGAGTGGTCCACACCCTCCCTCCTGGCCCTTCGGGAGCCCTGAGACTGCCTGCAGCCCGGGTTCGAGAAGGACCCCCTCCGGCCTGCAGACAAGACCCCTCCCCACACCGCAGCCCGGGAGGGAGAAGGTGGGCTTCCCTGCTACTGCATACGGAAGGGGCCTTTCAGTCCCTTCTTTCCTGCGGCTGCCAGCACGGGAGGAGCTGTGAGACTAGTAGATGCTTATTGGAAGTAAGTGGAAAGAGACCCCTCCAAGGGGGTAGAATCCCACTGCCTCCCAGCGTGTCCATCATAAGATGGAACTATTTTGATTTAGAAGCTGCATTTTTAAGGGACCCAAATTCATCCAAGCATAAATTCATCAGGGCATCACCCACGTGGGGGAACAGACCTGAGAATTCAGATGATTTTAGGCTCCACCTAAGCATGGAATATTTTAAGTATGACATCAAGGAATATTTTTAATTTTTTTAATGTTAATTTGAGAGAGAGAGAGAGAAGACGGGAGGGGCAGAGAGAGAGGGAGAGAGAAAACCCCAAGCAGGCNCTGGGGGAACAGACCTGAGAATTCAGATTTTAGGCTCCACCTAAGCATGGAATATTTTAAGTATGACATCAAGGAATATTTTTAATTTTTTTAATGTTAATTTGAGAGAGAGAGAGAGAAGACGGGAGGGGCAGAGAGAGAGGGAGAGAGAAAACCCCAAGCAGGCTCAGACTCCGACCTGAGGTCATGACCTGAGCCGAAACCAAGAGTCGGACACTTAACTGACTGAGCCGCCGGGAACCCCATGAAGGGGTATTTTTAATAATCAGACATTAAATGTTCTGATTCAGCAAACTGGCTGTTCTCAAATGAGGACCTTCTGCTGCTTATTTTACCAAAAATATTAATGTATCAACACGTAGTTTGGTGAGGGCTGGGAGCTGGACACCAGCAGGAAACTCGTTTGTGACATTTGTAAAGTGGGGGCTCCTGGGCCCTGTGAGGGGACCAGACTGGGTCCCCAGCCGGCTGGGCTCTGCCGGAGCCGCGTTTCCAGGCAAGACTCAGGGGTGGACGTTTTCTGAGTTGGCCTGGAAAGGTCCCTCCCCAGAAATGACCCGGCGCCTCCCCGAGAACCGTCCTGTGGGCTCAGTGCACCGTGGGGCTGGGGGGACACGGCCGGCGAGCCTCAGGTCCTGCCCAGGGACAGGGGCCGCCAGGCGCCCCCCCCGGCCTCCTGCCCCAGCACTGTGGCCCTAGGGGACCCCGAGTGACCTGTCCCTCTGCCTCCCCCCAGCCCGGGGGATACGCAGCTCTTCACTAGCGCCTTCCCGACCCAGCACAGCGTCGCGTCTGCAGAAAGCATGCGGGTTCAGAGCGTCACACCTTCCTGCCCCCCTCCCGGTGCCCNGCCGCCAGGCACCCCCCCCCCCGCCTCCTGCGCCGTCACTGTGGCCCTAGGGGACCCCGAGCGACCTGTCCCTCTGCCTCCCCCCAGCCCGGGGGATACGCAGCTCTTCACTAGCGCCTTCCCGACCCAGCACAGCGTCGCGTCTGCAGAAAGCATGCGGGTTCAGAGCGTCACACCTTCCTGCCCCCCTCCCGGTGCCCTCTGGGTGCCCCCCCG
>NW_027527956.1:8809348-8818148 GCF_008692635.1 Crocuta crocuta
GAGCGCCGCGCGGGTCGTGGGTCGTGTGCCCCGGACGCGCTGTCCTCAGGACGGTTTGCCTGCCTCTGAGGCCGGAACGTGCACTCGGTCAGCGGGAGGCCAACACCCCCCACGCTACAGGCCGCCTGCGCTTTGAGGGCTTCTTCCGGTTCACTGGGTCGCGGCTTTGCTTCCCGTTGTGTGTGTGTGTGCGCAGCAGCTGCTCACCCAGTGCGCCCCCCACTCCTGGGGGGCGGAGGGCTGCCAGCCTCCACCCCTTTCGGGGTCCCCAGCGGCCTCACGCGCGGCCTGCGGCTTCCTCCTCTGCTGGCTGCGCCCCCGGGCCCGGGCCCGGCGCTCTGCTCGCCTTACGTCCCCGTGACCAGGGCGGCCTCCCCGGGGGCCCCTGCTGCTGCCCCTCCAAGGCCCCTCCGTGCCAGCCTTCCCGCACTGCCCGCCGCCTGCAGCCTCCTTGCTCCGCAAAACAGGCGTGGGGACCGCGCGGCGTGTGGTGTCTGGCGGCGCCTCCTCACGGCCAGGAGCCCCTGGGGCGCGGCGGGCCCTCCTGGGAAAGATGTGAGCGGCGGCGGGAAAGGAAGGGAGGGCACTGAGGGCAAAGGTGCCGCATCCTCACCCGGGAGGCGCCCTTGGAATCCGGAAGGAGGGATCCGGCCCGAGGAAAGACACAGGCTGTGCCCTCAGCGGGCGAAACCCGTGGCCCTGGCACAGGCGGGCACAGACACGGAAGGCGCCCAGAGGTCCCAGCGCCCCAAGGGCACCGAGGTCAGAGCTGCAGGGGGAGGCCGCGGGACCGGGCAGAGCCGCGTCTGAGGGCGGCCCCGTAGCGGGGCCCGCACGTGGGGCGAGGCCAAGCCCTGCGCACCCACCTCCCGCCGCCCGCCGTCCAGTGCCGCCCACTTGGGCGCCAAGCCGCGCTCTCGCGGCTGCCCGGAGCCTGGTCTCTGACCTGAGTCGCGCCCCCCCGTCACCGGCCTGGGGGCGGGGATCCCGGGCACAAACTGCACCTTGTGAGCAGATGAAAGAAGGCAGATGCAGATGCGTTTATTTCTAATAAGCTTTTAGTACAATTGGCATAAACAAGTTCTTCACCTAAGAAATAGAAAATAGGGATGAGTAAACGTAAATGTCCGTTTCACACATAAAATTCTAAGTGATGAAAACAAAAAACAAAACACTGGATCTCGATCTGTGAGCGCACTTCCCTCGGCCGAACGTCGAGGACACGAGTGTTAGCAGACCCGCTGCAGACACCTGTGTCGAGCCCTATGTCGCATACACACCGTTCGCCCCTTTGGGCCGCGCAGTCGGGTGCCTGCCTCACCCGGGGGGCGGGGAGGCCTTTTGTACGTGTTCTATCCTGAGAGCTAATTTGCTGCATTATTTGCAGATCAAATGAAACCTAAGAGAATTCGCTGAAAAGTTATTATAAATAAATGAATTTTTTAAGGCAGCTGGCTTCAAAAAAAATATGTAAAAGGCAGTCACTTTTCTATATACTATCAGGAACAGAAAAATTAATGGAGAAACCATCCTGGTCACTGTAACAACACTGTAATAAAAGGCTGGGTGTTTATAAAAGGAAAAAACAGTGTAACTCTACTCTGTGACGTAAAAATGGCTGAATAAGGAGAGGCAACACCTCATGTTCTTCAATGAGAAAACCAGTCCCCTGGGTCCCCGGGGGCTCAGTCGGGTAAGCGTCTGACTCTTGGTTTCGGCTCAGGTCATGATCTCGCAGTTCCTGAGTTCAAGCCCCGAGCCAGGCTCTCGGCTGTCAGTGCAGGGCCCGCTCTGCACCCTCCGTCCCCGCGCTCTCTGCCCCTCCCCTGCTGGGTCTCTCTCTTTCTCTCTCAAAGTAAATAAATAAGCTTAAAAAGATGATTAAAAAAGATTTTTAAAACTAAATAAAAACTAGTCTCGTTTCTTTCAAAAAAGAGAGGGAAGCACGTTTGAAGGAGCTCACACATCCCGCCAGCAGAGACTAAGGTAAGTGGCCACACCCAGCGTTCATGAGGGGCTTTGACGTGACCCCTCCTGTTGCTGAAGGGACCGCTGAACTAGGAAGTGCTTCCGGGCTCACTGGTGAGTCTGTTTGGAAGCGCCCCCAGGGCGCGGAGCACAAATATCCTGTCCTGGAGGCGCCCCCCCCCCCAAGTCCCGAGAGGCTGCGAAAAGCCTCAGGCATCCAGGCCTGAGCGCTGCGAACGGGGCGCCGCCAGGAGCGCCCACGAGAGCAAGGGAGGGCCTCGCGACGAACCGAACGGCGGACCGTCAGCGCTGTGATCAAACTCGGGCCGCGCGAGCGCCCCCGTCTGATGGCCGCCCGCCTGTCCGTGCGTGGGGGGCGCTGTCACCGGCGCCTGTCCTGCTCACGTGTCTGACCACGGCTCCTGTCACTCACACAGGCAAGGACGCCGGGGCGGGGACCCGCTGGGGCCCAGCACGCGGCCCAGCCAAGCTGGTTGAGCGAGGAGACGAGTGTCCGCGCCTGTGAGCACCACGCAGTCCCCGGCCCTGCTCAGGGCACCGAGCTGCGGGCTCCTCCTCGGCTGCAGAGACCCTTGTGGCATTTAGTCCAGGGAAAACCAGCAGAGGCCGGACTGGGGCCGCTTGGAGGACCGGCTGGGCCCGTGCAGGGGCAGGCGGCGTGGAGCACTCTGTAGGGAGCCGCATCCGATCTTCACCTAGGAAGGCGCGAAGCTAGTCCACAGAGTGATCGCAGGGAGGAGAATTGACACCTGCTTCGGGGAAGATCATTTGAAACGAACACATTCATTATTTCTGTGTAGATGTTCACTGTTTTGTTTTAAAATTTTTTAATGTTTTATTTATTTCTGAGAGAGAGAGAGAGACAGTGTGATCAGGGGAAGGTCAGAGAGAAAGGGAGGCACAGAATCTGAAACAGGCTCCAGGCTCCGAGCTGTCAGCACAGAGCCCGCCGTGGGGCTCGAACCCACGAACCGTGAGATCATGACCTGAGCCGAAGTCGGACGCTTAACCAACTGAACCACCCAGGCGCCCTAAGTGTTCACGATTTTTAAACAATCTGTTCTCTTAATTAGAGTTAATATTCTCCTACTTTTCTATTTGCACCACAAGAGCCTTTTTCCATAGATAATTGGAAAGAATAAATCTCAATTCAGTTCAAAGTCAACTTATTATAAATTCATAGTGAAATGAGTTAATAAATATTTTCTTTTAGGCACTTACGGGAGACTGAAGAAAAAATCTGCACAAAGTCATTAACGAATGAGTAAAATAAGGATACATCCTTTTTATAGGATGTGTCCTTCATGGTGTCCGGTCTGGGACCAGAGGTGGAGTCTTGACCTGGTCCTGAGCCGAGGACCCCAGCGTTCCTGCTTCGCCACCTACACGGGGCCCACGAACGGCGAGATGGGCAT
Source organism: Crocuta crocuta (assembly GCF_008692635.1). Lineage (NCBI taxonomy): Eukaryota > Metazoa > Chordata > Mammalia > Carnivora > Hyaenidae > Crocuta > Crocuta crocuta. The sequence goes on from NW_027527956.1 coordinate 8,812,753, forward strand.
CAGGGTCCCGGAAATACACAGGCAGCAACAGGACGTGGCCGTTTAAGAGTTTAATTACGCACTAGATGAACACAAGGAACGTCTGCAAGCCTGGGTCTTTGCTGAGACCCTCGCTGCATTCAGACCCTCATGCCGGGGTGATGGGCATTCTGGTGAGAGCCCCGAGGTGCCCTTGCTGTGTGGCTTGCGGAGCAAACCCCCACCGCACTGGCCTTCGTTCCGCCCCTTACACTTTGGTCTCATCTGCCAAGAGTTACAGCGCAGTTTGCCGTCGTCAGGGATTTGGGGCGAGAACAGGGCAGGGGAAGGGTGTGCAGTGTGAGCCTCCCCTGAACATCGGACACCCAGCCCGAAAGCCTCGCAGAGACAGGGAGAGGACCGGGCTGCAGATGCAGGGCAGACGGTCACAGTGGTGGTGACCGCGGGACAGCGAAGCCGCGGGCAGCGCCCTGGCTCCCGTCCGTGCTGGTCATGCGGGTCTGCGCCGTTGGAACTGCGCTGACGTGACTTCTGTCCTTTTCCGAGCGAATGTTAAGCTGCAGGAGCTACATGGAAAGCTCGGACGTGATGGGGAACACCTTCAAAATCCTGCATGGGAATCAATTTCTACCCATCATTCGATATCAAACTGTCATAGCAATCCAGGATGGGGTAGAACAAAGACTTTCCAGATGTGCAGAGGCTCAAAATGGTACCTCCCATGCACCTTTTCTTAGGAAGCGTGAAGGCCCTACCTCAACAGAGTAAAGGATTCAACCAAACAGTGGGGGTGGGGGACACAGTGTTTAGGGATCTCAAATCAGTAGCAGAGAAACTCCAGACACAGCGTTCAGCAAGGGGACTGGGGTCCCAGCCCGGCAGGTGGGGCTCAGAAGGCAAACAGAGCCCATTAATAATTTGATGCGCTTGAGCATTTGGAAAAAATACACCATGATTCATAACAGCAAGCTAAGCAATTTTAGAATGAGGCCATAAGACCTCAAGAAAAAGAAAACATTTCATGAGGAGGAAAAAACGTACACCACTGCCTGGGACCAGCAGCGAACAGGATTTACATTACTTAATAATTACTAATTTTACCCCAAAAGGTGAAAAACTATTTTTGACAGAAAGGGGTCGGATATTGCAGGGATGATGAGGTCAGGGAGGGTTAGAGAACCAGATGCTCAACACAACGCCAGCATAAATGTATGAAGTTAGTGTGTCTGTAACAGCCAGATACACATTTTATAAAATAAAAGTACAGAAATAACTGTCAGGAAAACCAAGTAAAATAAAAAATTATTGCCTCTGGGAGATAAGAGTTGGGGTGAGAGTACTGTCTTTTTTCCAATAAGCCTTTTAGTACTTATCAATTTTCTTTAAATTATACACATGTGTTGGTTTTGTAAAACAAAAATTAAAATTAAAAACGTGTTCAATCACCAAAACTCGCTCAAGAAGAAGTGGGTATTATGAATAATCCTATGCTCACTACGGAAATTCAATTCACAGTTTAAAATCTTTCAAAAAAAAAAAAAAAAAACTCCAGTCTCAGTGGTTTCACTAGTGAATTCTACCAAAAATGTAAGGAAGAAATAATCTCAGTTCTGCACACTGCCGTCCAGAACACGGAAGAGGTCGCAGCACTTCCCAGCTCACTCTAGGAGACCAGCATTATCCTGGTGCCAAACCAGACAAGGACATTGCCAGAAAAGAAAAAACACAGACCAACATCTCATGAATATCGATGCAGAACTCCTACAAATATTAGCGAATCAAGTCCTGCAGTGTATAAAATGATACCGCATCATGACCAAGATGAGTCTTCTCAGGAAAGCAATCCAGGCTCAACTTTTGAAAGTCAATGAGTATTTATAATTTATTATTTATAATAAATAAATAATTTATAGTTAACATGTAATTTATAATATTAACACACTGAAGAAGAAAAGCTATGTGATCATCTCAATAGATGCAGAAAAAGCATTTGAAAAAATTTAATACCCATTAAAACAAAAACTGTCAATACAGAAATAGAAGGGAACCTCCTTCGTGTGACGGAGAACACCTACAGCCAATGACGTACGCAGTAAGAAAGACGGACGCCCCCCAGGACCGGGGACAAGACCCGTCAGCCTTGTAGTAGAAGTCCCAGTCAGTGTGACAAAGCAGGAAACAGAAATCACAGGTAAATGGCTGGAAAGAAAGAAAACTATATACTTTTTAGATGCCAAAAAAGCCATGAAAAAGCTTGAAGAACAAGTGAGTGCACTCACATGCGACTCGGCAGCCCCCTAGGTCTTCACCGGGGGGCAGGGAAGCATACGTCTGTCCGTCCGTCCATGGGTCTGTACAGGAAGGTGTATATGCCTGATACGAAACAGCCAGAACCGGAAAGGTGTGACAAACGTGCGTCCACACGTGTGCTGCTCAGAGACCGAGAACCACCCCCAATTTGCAAACAGCATGAGAGGGTCTCACATTATACTAAGTGGGAAAAGCCAGGCACAAAAGGTCCGATATAATTCTGCTTCTGGAACATTCTGGAAGAGGCAAAGCGCATCAGTGATTGCCAGGGTTGGGGTGGGGACAGTCTGGGTACAAGGAGGCGGCACAGAGATGGTGGGGACCACGGGGTGCTCGCAGGCCTCGGCGCGTGTCCGGAAGGAGCACACGGTCTCCACACAGTCTGTGGGCATGTGTCCGCTCGCTCCTGAGAAACCCCTCCCCAGACCGGGGTGTACAGCTCGAAGTGTACACAAGCTTCGACGGCTTTTAAAATATATTTGTACAAACTTATTCTTTGCCCCGTGAGCTGGGATCTACCTGGAAAGACTCAGGGCCTCCAGATCCTTGGCCTGGTGGGGAGGGGGTTAAATTTGGGTAGCTACTTAGGGGAACAAGTTGGCAATTCCCGCCTGACAAGCGGAAATTCCGTTCCCAGGAAAGCCCTAGACAAGCTCTAGCAGGCGCACGCTGGAATATTCCGTTTCATTTGCCTATTTGGTTTTTGTTGCTGTTGTGCTTTTTGTTTGTTTCGGTGATGGCGAGTGGTAACATCTACGTGAGGGTTAAAGACATGTCCCCAGCCTGGTGTCCGGCTTAGCAGCGCCTGGACACACAGGGACTCAGAAGGAACAAGCTACTGCGCCTGCTCCCGTGTGCGCAGCTGACCTTTGATTCCTGAGGCTCCAGATCCTGTCCTAGAAAGCAAACAGAAGAGGACGGACTCACAGCCCGAGGGCTCGGGCGCCCGCTGGGGTGACTTTTCATCCCTGCGACAAGCTGACTTTGCAGGTTGGCCCCCAGACCCCGGGCGGTCACGGGGAAGGGCACACGGTGTCTTGCGGCCTTTCGCCAAGAAGGCAAGTTTGCCCGTGAGGAGCCCAGTGAGGGTGTCCAAGCCCGTCTCCGCAGGAGGGGTCAGGATGAGGGTGGGGGCTCCCGGGCGGTGGGCTGGGCGTCCCGGAGCTCAGGGAGCCGTGGCCCTGCTGGGAGCCGGCCTGTGTGCTGCCTCAGCTGTGGCTTCCAACCTGCTGTCCCCGAGGATGACCCACCCCTCAGCCTGTCCCCATGTCAGCGGACCCTTTCACAGGCTTCAGAGACCCTGGGGCCGCAGCCTCCCCTGCACCCCCGGCCCCCATCTGATGCCCCCCAGGCTTCCTGGTGGTGGGGCCAGTGCTTGCACCATGACCTCCGACCTCAGCCTCACGCTGTCTGGGCCTTGAGGCCTCCTCTGCCTTCGCTCTCCCGGTCCTCAGCCCCTCCCCCACGGCCTGGATGCCACCTGCTCCGCGTTGTCACCTGGAGCAACCAGTCCTGACAGCTGAGGCCCCCCAGCCTTGACCCTCCTGAGCGCAGCGTAACGCGCAGCACCCGGCCACCTCCGCAGGACTGTCCCCTCGGCGCCCCCTCACCTCCGCCGGGCTGGGACCCTCCCCTCAACTCTAATGTTTCCGTCGCCAAGTCCCAGCCTCCTGCCTCTCCCCCCGCCACCCGCACCCCTGCCTCCATCCACGGGAGCTCTCTGCGGCCTGGCTCCACGCGGCCCAGCCCTCTCCCGCACTTCCGCCGCCTCCCGGGACCTCCACCCGCCTGCAGGGCCCCCTTCCCGGCGTGACACGTTGGAGCCCCGGTGAGAAGCCCCTGCACCCCTCCCTCTTGGTGCCTCTCGGGCACAGGCGGGGCCGAGAAGGGGGCCTCCGGCTCCGGACCCTTCGTTCCCACCTCATACTCACTCCCGCGGAGCTGCGACGCCACCACGGCTCCTGAAGAGGAAGCACGTGTGCGCTCTGCAGCCGCCCTGCCCGCGCTCTGGGCGTTAGCGTGCGCGTGTGGCTCTCTGGCGCATCCTGGGCGTGCGAGGGGCCGATAAAGGTATGCACGTGGGGGGAGGGGCCGAAGCGGCCGCCGCCCAGCACCCGGGCTCTGCCAGCACCCAGACCCCCTCAGTTTGGGGCCCACCTTCTGTCCGTCCGCAGCGTCTGTGCCAGAGTCTCCGTGTCTCCCCAAGACCCTAGGCCTTCTCTTCCCCCGACAGCGAGCAGACGGGCAGAAGCCGCTGGCCGGACACCCCATCCAGTTCCTGAATGGGAGCACGGAGTGACCCAACACGGGAGCACGGAGAGACCCAAGATGGGAGCACGGAGTGACCCAACACGGAGCACGGAGAGACCCAACACGGAGCACGGAGAGACCCAAGATGGGAGCACGGAGTGACCCAACACGGGAGCACGGAGAGACCCAAGATGGGAGCACGGAGTGACCCAACACGGGAGCACAGAGTGACCCAAAACGGGAGCACAGAGTGACCCAACACGGGAGCATGGAGAGACCGAACAAGGGAGCACGGAGTGACTCAATGAGGGAGCATGGAGTGGCCCAATGGGAGAGCACAGAGGGATCCAATGAGGCTTCACAGCCTGGAGCCAGGCAGGTGGGGTTTAAAAGGCATCAGCCCAGCTCAGGCAGAGAGGGGGCTCCGGGGGCCCCAGCCCCACTGGGGCGGGTGGGGGCAGCGTGCATGCCGGTGCCACTCAGCAAGGCTGGCACAGACAGCCACGTCACACTTGTAGGGTGCAGTCTGTGGCCTGGCAAAGCCCCAAATGTCCGTGAAAAGGGAAGCAGAGCCAGACCAGCAAATAGCGAGTGTGCCACACTGAACGTAGGTTTATTTCTGACCCGATTTTGACCAAACAGGCCAGATGTGTCAAATTATGACAAATCAGGGTCTGTTTTCTGGGCTAAAGTTCCAGAAATAGCTCCTTCCTATTAACCTCCACGGCTGGTCCTTAAGGAGAGGGCTGCGGGGGGCAGGGCTCTGAAGGGCTCTGACACGCTGTCTCATCTCGAGCCCACCAAGGTCAGGCTGCCTCCAGGTGAGCGTACTGGGGTCACTGCGCACGCTCAGGGTG
>NW_027527956.1:8818267-8824398 GCF_008692635.1 Crocuta crocuta
GGGCAGCCCCAGGGTGGGGGGGGGGGAGCAGCCTTCCCCGGCCACCCCCAGAGGGCGAGGGTCTGCACGTCTGCTCTTTCTGAACATGGTGCTCATGCCCGGATGGGGACTCACAGCTGCACGCAGGACGATGAGAGCTGGGCCACAGCCGGGACAAGGGGTGTCACATGATGGGGGGGCTGGGGGCCTCAGACCCCTGCCTTCACCTCCAGACCCGGCGCTGGGCCAGACCTCATCCACCCTCCTCCTCCCCATCCTGGGCCCTTCTACCAGCCTGGCCTTTCCTTTCTTTTTTATTTATTTATTTTATTTATTTTAGGTTTTTATTTGAGAGAGACAGAGTGCAAGTGGGGGAGGAACAGAGAGAGAAGGGAGACACAGATTCCAAAGCAGGCTCCAGGCTTCGAGCCCGATATGGGGCTTGAACCCGTGAACCGTGAGTTCATTCCCAGAGCTGAAGTCTAAGTTGGATGCCTAACCGACTGAGCCACACTGGTCCCCGCGGGCCCTGCCGTCTCTTTACTGAAAACTTGTTAGTCGAGTTTCCCCCCCTGGATCCAGTTTTCCTGCCCCTTGTCCTGAAGCCACCAGGCCCTCTGACCAGCCCCGATCCTGAGCCTGATTCGATGGGGGAGGGGACCCCATCCTGGGGGGGAGGGGTATGTCCCCAGGCTCAACTGCCGCCTGAGGTTCAGGATTCAGAGCCCTTCCACCACCGCCCAGCCCAGCGCGTCCAGCCTTGACCCACGGGGATAAACAGGCGTCACAAAGAGCTGGGACAAAACCCTCACGGAAACCTGCACAACTTGGGGGCCCGGTGGCTCCGGAAGGAAGGAGCCCCAGTGCCGTGAGCGCCAGCTGGCGCGGAGCAGCGCTGGGCAGACCTGGCCGAGCACGTGGGACAAGCAGACGGGGCGGCGGTCAGCCCGCTGCGGCAGGTGCTGAGCCCCGCACACCAGGGCGCCCGGGACAGGAGCCCTGCGGAAAACAAACGAGAGCTGGCTCTGGTCCTGAGGAACCTTCCAGAAGGGTGACAGCAGACGCCCTGGCTGTGTCTCTGCCCCTAATTGCTGTGGACGGTCCTCAGGCCTCGCCCCTCGAGTGCCCTCTTGCCAGGCTCTGTGGCCCCGCCAGAGGCCACAGGGGAGTGTGAGCAGGGCCAGCCCTCAGGCGCTGTCCGCAAGAGGAGGGGGAGCAGCCAGCGCCCTCTCCCCTCTCAGGGAGCCAAGTGGGTGATGTCCCCACCTCGCTGGTGTTCCCCAGGGACCCTGACCTGGAGGGGTGAGGCTGGCAGGTGGGAGCCGGTGCACAGGACAGGTCACCCCAGGGCATGGCTGTGGCCGGAGCCCCGGGGCGCTCCACACACAGCAGCCCCTAATCCCTGGGACGTGTCAGAACCAGCTCTGTTCTCTCCGTGCGACAGACGGACACAGGCGCAGGGGCCGGCACAGCGTCCCAGACAGGGCGCTCAGGACCCTGTCCGGAAACGAGCTGCCCCCCCACCCCCAGCCCCTGCTTGTCTTTAAACCAAGGCCAGCAGAGGCGCCATGGGAGTTTCTGGAACCGGCGCACTGTCGGCACCTGCGGTGAGCTAGCTGTCCCCTACCGAGCCAGGATGGGCCGGGTGACCCCTGGGAAGCCTCTGGACGGGCTAAGTCACCACTGGCCTTGGGAGGAAGAAGCCTCTTGGGAAGGGGGGCCATTGAAGATCCTGCACTCAGAAGAGGGTCCGAAAACCCCTTCATCTGGGCTGAGGCACCACGGCCCCTGTTTGGGAACAGACCTGCCAAGTTGTGTTCAGAGGATTTTCACCTAAGCTGCGCACCTGCAGGGAGGCACGTGGAAGTCAGAAGAAGCAAGCACATGGCCATTATTTCCAGGCACAAAACAGAGACGATGATTAATGAGTTGGCCCAGGAGTCGGGCTCTGACAGCTCGTTAATGGAAAGGCTGAGCCGTGCTGGGTGTACACACACCGCCTGGGGCAGTGAGCCTCGGGCTGGGAGTGCGGATTGGAGACAGGTTTGCGGGAGCCCAGTTTGCCTCGGGCCCCTTGAACACTCACGAGGAATCGGCGTCTGGCTCTGGGCACACGAAACGGGACTTGGGGAGAAGCCCTGTGGGGTCCCACGCGCCGCTGGCCCTCCGCGTGCCGAGGTCAATGCTGTGATAAATGTTTGCAGCGCATAAAAACTGATCGCAAGTCACCATCTGTCCTCTATTTGAAGCATCAGGCGGGTCCTTGAGCTGCTGTCTGTGGGTGATGGAAACTCGCCACAACTGGCCCCCGGAGAGAGCTCAGGAGAGGCGCAGGCCTGAAGGACGGGAGAGGGGGGGGGGGGGGNGCCTCTCACCTCCAGCGAGACACGGGTCCATGAGAGTGTGCCTGCACCAGCTGAGTCTGGCGTGTTCTCTCCAGCCCCCAGGGAGGGGGTGCACCCAGTGGGGTTTCAGGGTCAAAGGTGACACAGGGCCAGACCAGGGCCCGCTGGCAGCTGGGCGCTTGCAAAGGTCTGCACGGTCTGCCTTCTGTTGCGCCAACAGATGAAAGCCCTGCGCTGGGGCCTCCCAGCAGGGTCTTGGCGGACTTGCTGGCCCCGCTCGCTTTCCACAGTCAGTCGGCCACACGCTCCGGTTTGCCCGGAGAGTAAGTGTTCTTTCAAAACAGCTTTAGTGATGTGTAATTCACACACCATGCAGTCCGTGCACTTAGAGTGAGCGATCGGTGTGTTCAGCACAGTCACAGCGTCGTGGGCCATCACCACATCTAATTTTAGAACATGTCCATCACCCCAAGACAGACCTGGGTCTTTAGTTCTCACCCCCTCCCTCTCCCTCCCCCCACAGCCCTGCGCAGCCACTAATGTACTTTGTCGTCATCCATTCTGTGTCCTGGGCTCCAGCAAGAGCGGCATCAGACAGCAGGCCCTCCGTGGCTGGCATCCTTCACGTCACATCTGTGAAGATTTGCCCGTGCTGCACACCAGTCAGTACGCATCCTTTTCAATGGCCCAGTGGTAACCATTGTATGGATTTACCAAATTGCGTTTATCCTTCGATCCGCTGGTGGGCATTTGGGTCAGCTCTGCATCCCGCCACGGTGAACACCGGTACAAGGTCTTGTGTGCACACTCGTCATTCCTCTGGGACACACACCCAGGAGAGGAATCACTGGCTCATGTGGCAATGCCATGTTTAACTGCCTGAGGAACTGCCAGACTCTTTTCCAAAGTGGCTGGACTGTGTCACGCTGTGTCAGCTGTGGGTGAGGGCCCCATTTCCTCCACGCCCCCAACACTCGCTGGGGTTTCATTGAGCCTTCCGGGGGGGAGGAGGGTGGTATCACTCGGCGCTTTAGATTTGCATTTTCCTGATGATTAAAGATAGGAGTGTCTTTTCACGGGCTTCATGGCTGTTTGTGTATCTTTTTCAGAGAAATGTCCATTCCTTTGCCCATCTTTTAATTGGAATTTTTAATTGCTGAGTTGTAGGAATTATTTAGGTATTCTAGATACAAGTCCCACATCAGATGTAGGATTTGCAAATATTTTCTCCCACAGGCTCTGTGGGTCATCTTATACTTTCAGATGGTGTCTGTATGAGTTGGCTCCGGCCGCCGTAACAAAGGACCACAGAACATGTGGCTTAAACAACGAAAGTGTATTTTCTTACTGGTCTGGAGGCGGGAAGTCTGAGGTCAGGGTGTCGGCGGCACTGGCTTCTCCCGAGGCCTCCCTGTGGCGTGTAGATGCTCTTTTCCCATGTCCTCTGTGTGTGACTGTGTCCTGACCTGCCCTTTTTACAGACACATCAGTCATGTTGCATTAGGGCCACCCTCATGATCCCATTGAACTTGAGTCACCTCTTTAAAGACTCTATGTCCAGGGGCACCTGGGGTGTCGAGTTTGGCTCAGGTCATCATCTTATGGTTCATAAGTTCGAGCCCCACATGGGTCTCACTGCTGTCAGTGCAGAGCCTGCCTCAGATCCTCTGTCCCCCTCTGCCCCTCCCCCACTCATACATGCTCTCTCTCTCACGCTCTCTCTCTCTCTCTCTCTCTCTCAAAAATACATAAAACATTTTTTAAAAAAGGACCCTGTGTCCAAATACAGTTGCCTTCTTAGGAGCTGTGGATCAGGGCTCGAACATACAGATTTTGAAGAGAAACAATTCTGGGCACACAGCATCCTTCGAAGCCAGGAGTTTTAAACCTTGATCGAGTGTATCTGTTTTGTTGTGCTTGCTCATGTGTTTGGTGTCATCTCTACGAATGTTTTGCCAAATCCAAGGTCATGAAGATTCTGGGAAATTCAGCCTAAAGAGCTTCCTTTTGAATTTGTGGCAGGGCAGCTGCGCTAGAAACAGATTCTTTCAGTTTTTGCTTCTCTGGGAAAGTCTGTATTTCACCCTCACTCTTGAATGACGGCTTTGCCAGGTACACGATTCTCGGGAGCCGTCTTTCCTGAGCACTTTGAACACATTTCCCCACGGCATTCTGGCCTCCGCTGCTCCTGCTGAGAGGTTAGCCTCATCAGAGTCACTTCACGAACACCCTGGTCCTCCCTGCCCCGGGCACTCAGCATCCTCGCCGCAATCCCGGGGAGCCTGGGCATTCAGCACTCTCACCATGATGCGCAGAGGGCTCCGCGTTAGCCTGCCTGCAGCTCATGGAGCTCCCTGGATGTGCAGTAGATTCGGTGAGTTTTCAACCATTATTTCTTCAAATGTGTGTCTCCTTCCTCTCCCCGCTCCTTCCAGCACTGGCGTTTCGCAAACACGCCCCACATTTTTGAGACACTCCTTGGTTCCCCTTCTCTCTTCTCGGCATAATCTGTCTTCTAGTTCACCAATTCTTTCTTCTGACAGTTCGCATCTACTGCGGAGCTCTTCCGGTGAATCCACGTGTGCTTTTCTACTACAAAATCTCCACATGGTTAAAAGCTTCTCCTTATTGATGGTCTCCATTCGATGCAATGGATTGTCATCACGCTTCCCACTTGCGTCTGCCTCTGGTTCTGTGAGCACATTGGTGACGGCTCTTCTGAAAACTCTCATCTGGTGCTCTCAGACCTGTTGTCTGATTTGTTTTCTGATGTATGGATCATACTTCACTGTTTCTTTGCCTGACATGTGATTTTTTTTTTAATTGGAAACTGGACATTTTACTTAGCACATTGTAGCAACCGTGGGTAATGCTCCCTCCCCCGTTTTTTCAGGGCTTGCTACTGTTACTTGTCTGTTTGTTTAGTGATTGGTGGGATTATTTTGGTGCAGTACATTCTAGCCCCTCCACACACATAGGCACACACACATCCATGCATGCACATACCCGCACAGTGCTTACCCCTGACGCTGCCCCTCTGGGAGGCACAGCTTGGGGACGCCCTCAATCTGAATGCCCTCCCATTTTTCTTCACTACGACTGCGCGGATCTGGAGAACCCCTTAGGGTGGAACTTCTCCCGACCGCGACCACGTTACACACGAAGTCTGTGCAAGAAATGAGCTGTATGGGAGACTGCTCTGCGCGGGGGCTCCGGGGTAGGGAAAGGGGACGGTGCCGGCTTCTCTGGCGATTCCCGTTCTCGGCACTGAGGGTGGGCGCCGAGCAGCCGGCTGGGGTGCATCTCCTGCCCCCGAACCGCCCCACAGGCCCGGGGAGAAGGCGCCCCTCTTCCCAAGCCCCGGAGCCTGGGGAGCCCGTGCTGCTCAGGAGCGGAGTCTCCTCGCTGAGCAGGGGGAGAGGAGGAGGTATTTCTCTCCCCTTTTTAAATGAATTTATCTAGATTGTCTTGAACAGTTGTTTCCTTTGCTGTTTGCCCTGTGGCGCGTTTGCAGAGCTTTTAACGACGTTCAGCAGCCGCGCTGGGGAGGGGTCGGCTGAGCCCCTCCCCCCCGGCCCAGCGACACGGGCACGGGCAGGTCGGCCCGGCTGTGACCCCCGCCCCCTCTCCTCCGCAGGGTGAGTGCTCCCGCAAGTGCCGCGGCCTCTTCGTGCTGGAGACGGTGTGCGTGGCCTGGTTCTCCTTCGAGTTCCTGCTGCGGTCGCTGCGGGCCGAGAGCAAGTGCGCCTTCCTGCGGGCGCCGCTCAACATCATCGACATGCTGGCCCTCCTGCCCTTCTACGTGTC
>NW_027527956.1:8825048-8827940 GCF_008692635.1 Crocuta crocuta
GCTCGTGCACCTGGCCGAGCGCGAGCTGGGCGCGCGCCGCGACTTCTCCAGCGTGCCGGCCAGCTACTGGTGGGCCGTCATCTCCATGACCACCGTGGGCTACGGCGACATGGTGCCGCGCAGCCTGCCCGGCCGGGTGGTGGCGCTCAGCAGCATCCTCAGCGGCATCCTGCTCCTGGCCTTCCCGGTCACGTCCATCTTCCACACCTTCGCGCGCTCCTACTCGGAGCTCAAGGCGCANGCAGAGCGTCCACTGCGCGTCACTCGGCCCTGAGCGCGGCCGCACCTCCGAGTCCGCCCTGGGAGGCGCGGCTGGAAAGCGCTTCCAGCCCGGTTTCGCGTCCGCTTCCCTCCTTCGCTTTGGACCTCGGACTCCCTGGCCCGCGGCACATGCCCCAGGCTTTGAGGCTGGGGGGGGGGGGTTCCCGGGGGGGGAGNACTCCCTGGCCGCGGCACATGCCCCAGGCTTTGAGGCTGGGGGGGGGGGGTTCCCGGAGGAGGAGGGGGCCCAAGGGGGAGCACTCGGGGGACAGACCCTTCCTGCTCCGGCCGGGTCCCCACAGTGGGCCCGACCCCCGTGAAGGAGCCCCTCTGCTGAAGCCCACATCCCCGACGAGGGACAGGCGCAGAGGTGTGACATCCACACGCCACCCACGGCAGTGTCCCAGCCGTGCCCTCCGACCTCCTTCCCTGGCGCCACCAGCTCCGTGGGCGTCTTCCTGGACCCCTCCCCACAGGTTCTCCCCTGAAAATGCCTCTGTAAAGCTCAAGGTCTGCATGCTTCGCCCTTTCTGCTGGCCTTGGACATCCTTACCCTCCGAGATGCCTCAGGAACATTCTTGCTTTGTTCTCCAAGGGACGATGGGGGAGGGGGCCTGGGTGCGCAGCTGCTGGAAGCCTGTCCTCACCGAAGCAAGAGCCTGTTTCTGCTCTGGGCATGAAGGAATGGAACTTTCCAAATCAGGTTACTTTGTACTTTTTCATTTTAACGAGTCAGGCCATGACACCGGAGACATTGTTGCCCCAGGCCTCTCATGAGAATCACCCGCAGCACGCCCCCCAGGGCCCTGCTGGCAGCCTCACCCACTCTTCCGCAGGGGCCCTGGTGCGGAGCCAGAGCCAGGAGAGGCTGGGGTGGGGCCCTTGCTCTGGGGACACTTCCTAAGATGCTACTGCAACCAATAAAAAGTGCCACCTCTCCTGCATGGCCCTCTGCTGAGTTCCTCTGGGCAGCACCGACAGCTGCCCCAGGCACCAGGTGCCCAGGCCAGGAAGGGGTTTCCTGCATCACAGGGACGGATGGCGGGCGCCTCTGCCTGGACAAAGCCCTTGCATGCAAGGCCCGCTTGTACCTATGAATCCCACAGCAGAGACCCCGTCCCTAAATCTGCAACCACACTGTGGGGACTGGCGTTCTCAGGGGGCCAGGCTGGACTAGAACCCGGGGCTGGACGGGGCAGGGTTTGCACAGCAAGCCCCAGCCCTGGGCAGGCAGGACTGCCCGCACAGCCCAGTTTTCCCTGCACCTGCTTCCTCCTCACTGCCAGCCTCCCCTTCACACACGCACAAGTGCCTGGGCGCCACCGCTGGAGTCCGCAGGTCAGTGTCAAGGGAACAAGGGCAGCGGGGGGTAGAGGGGCTGCAACCACGGTCTCACCAGCAACCACAAAACGTCCTGGGATCAGAACGAGCCGAGGGTCCCAAAACTACACGCAGATGAAGGCTGTCTCCCACTGTGTTCTTGCGTGGATGCTCACATCAGCTCTCTGAGGCAGAAAAGGTCCCCTCATATCAGATGGGGACATGCTCTGTCCACAGCTGACCAGGCCATTGCACCTGGCCTGACACCTGCCCACTCGGCCCAAGCCCCTCCCTGGCGCAGGCTCCTGGCAGGTAGGAAACTGGGCTCTGCGCTGACCCCATACTCCCTGGGGCAGGCTGCCTGCTCCTTGCTTCCTGGGTCCACATTCCTCAAGCAGAGGCCAGGAGGGGTCTTCCGGGAGGAAGGGCAGGGAACTGGGGCCCGAGGGAGCCCACCTGAGTGCAGGCTCTAGGCAAACTGGACCCAGAGGCTTAGCCCTGCTTCTTCCCGATGTGGCAGGTCAGCTGGACCCCCACAGGATGGGGCCCAAGGACCCACAAACACACCAAGGGTGACAGCGCTCTCCCAGTGACAGCGCTGGGTCTTGCTCAGGAGGGAGCTGCAAGCTTGAGGCCCAGGTGACCGCTGGCTGCTGGTGCCCGTGGGGGCCCCGCGCACAGAGGCCACACGCGGGGTGCCTGCCACCCCTCTGCGGCTTGTCCAGCGTGGCTGATGAGCCCTGGGGGCAAGCTGCGTTTTCCTGTGCAGTGGGCTTGCCGACTGTCACCAGGACGGCCTCCAGAAATAACCCACGTTGTCCGCCCAAGGACCAGGTCAGTGGTGGTGGATGAGCTGAGGGATCTGTCCCGTACCCACCCTATCGCCCCGGGCTGCAGCGGTTCTGTGGGTGCCCAGGAGCCCCCCCCACAAGACTAGGAGAGCCCTTAGAGCACCACAGGTCCCAGGAAGGAGGGGCACCTGTCAGCCATCCTGAGAAGCGGGGTGCACATTTCCCACCGAGCCCCGGCTTTGCTCTCCCCGCCCCCAACCCCACGGCCGTCCCTTCCCCACAGTCCGAGCTCCTCTGGCTGGGCTCCTGCTGGCCTCCGCTGGCTGTGGCCTCACCTTCCCCATCTGGGTCAGGGACCAGGAACTCGCCAGGTCCCCACCAACTGCCCCTCACACACTCTGACAGAGTCTGTGCCGAAACAGCTGCTGGGGGACAGAACCGTGTGACCCTACGTGAGAGGCTGACACTGCCAATCTGTTCAAAATGCACAAAGGCAATGCGGGGGAGGGGGGGGCGCAGA
>NW_027527956.1:8827965-8861754 GCF_008692635.1 Crocuta crocuta
CACCAGGTTATGACCGCTGGTCAGTGACCCGTCCCAGTCAGCAGGGCTCTGGCTCACCCGAAGCCGCCCTGATTCCAGGAACCTCCGGAACACTCTCCTCGCCCTCAGGGCCGCTTTGTGAGCTCCTTCCCTCTAGTCCCAGANCATGCCCCCTGCCCACTACCCCCCGCCACCCTGGCTGAACTGTGCTTCTGGGCGATCTAGAGAGCCACGCGGACTGAGTGCGGTGGCACCAGGACCAAAACCTCCATCATCAGTGTCGGGAGTCTGAAACCCTCCCCCATACTCGCTGCCAAAAAAATTCCTACACTCCTTACTTTTGGGGAAAACACCACACACACACACACACACACACTCTCTCTCTCTCTCTCTCTCTCTCTCTCCAGTCCCTGGCCAGCTGGAGACCGGGACAGCAAAAGCAGCCCCAGAGCCGTGGGCAGGGCCACGGCACCATTCACAAGCCTCCATCTGTGACTTCTCAGAGGCCGAGCTGAATGGGATGCACCGTGGCACTCGCCCCAGGAGGTGGCACTCGCCCCAGAAGCCACAGCAGAGTCAGCACACTGCTCCCCTTTCCAAATGCTGTCCCATCAGAGAAAACAAACAGGAGATCGGGGCTGCGGACAGTAGAGAGGGACCTTCATCTGTTTTTAATCAGAGGCCCGCTTCTTGTGGGGCCATTAAAACGTGTGCCCGCCCCCAACAGTCAGCTGTGTCCGAGCCTAGGGCTCGTGGCTGTCCCCGCCAGGCCAGGCCAGGCTCTCTGCCCTCTGAGAGGTGTGTCCGCAGCCTCCTCAAGGGCACACGGCACTCACTTCCCAGCTCCATAGTGGAGCCACAGAGAGAGGCCACAGGTGAGTCTTGAGGAATAGAGATGGGGTCACAAAAAAAGACACCTTTGTATATTTTACTGTTGAAATTTTTACTGCATGCATTAATTTAATTAAAAGTTAATTTGAATTAACACATTATCAGAAGGAAAATAAAAATCCACTGCCAAGCAGGACTTCTGTCCTGAGTCAGTAAGTGGACCCCAGGGTCCATGCTGGGGGGATGCCTGCTGCCTGAGCAAGGGCCACACGGATGTCACCCCCTCAGATCAGCTCCAGACAGACGCACGCAGTCCAGGTCGGGGGGGGTGGGGGGTTACTCATCCAAAAACTTAAAATATCACTTTCATGTATTTTCACTGGTGTATCTTGATATTTTTTTAATATCTTGCCCCTAAATGTAAATTGCCTCCAAGAAAAGAAAGAAAATTGCTCAGTACAAACAGCTCCATCCCTACTTGCCACACAGAACTGTTGCTTATTCTTGAAACACAGCTATTGGCTTAAAACAAGACACTTCCCACCCTTTGGAAGCGTTCTGTGGTCAGGTCCCTGGTCTGGGCTGGCCTGCCTGGGGAGGGGGCGCCTGAGCCAGCAGCCCGGGTCTCACATGGAGAGCTGTACCCCAAGGAAGGGGCATCCACTCTGCCCCGGAGACCCCGAGGCGAAGTGGGGGGGACCACCTCTTCACTCGGTCCTGGGCCCTCACTCCCGACTCCATTCACGAGGCCACACTGGATCCGCGAGCGGTTTATTGATGGACAGTCACCACACGGACAGGACTGAGCGCTCCCCCAGCTGGGCGCAGTCGGTCACCACTGCCATCGGTGACGTCTTAATTTGGAGGCAATTACTGCTACAGACGTCTCCCTTCATTTTTATAAAATACACATTTTCAAGTCCTCTTACAGCGCAGTAACTAGGCAGGACCCTCACTCAAACAGGAGATTCTGAGGAAAACTCAGGGGGAGGAAGCGGCTGTGAACGGCAGACACCACTAGAGCTCTGGCACCGCCCGGGCCAGTGCTGCACAGAGCTGCCCCTCCACCCAGCAGAAGGGAAGCCACGTGGAAGCATCCAGAACACTCAGACTCTGGGGGCCTGGGAGCCTGCCCAGGGCTGCTGGGCACGGCTGAGATGCTCATGTGAAAGCGGAGGGGGGAAAATACAGGGCAACGAGAGTCAGCCCAGCGGCCCCCCCCACAGCCAGGTGCAGGGGACGGGGAGACCAGGAGGGTGGTGGGTGGGGACCACGGACCGCGTGCCTGGCCCAGCCCCCCACCCGGAAGGTCACTCCAGGCCTGAGAGCTCAGACTGTGGGGTGTGGGACTGGACAGCAGCAGGGGCACCCGCCGCACATGTCCCCACTCCTGACCCAGGGACTGTCTCCCTGTCCTGGAAGATGAAGGGCTGTGTCCCCTGAATACAGGGGAGACGTCCCGCAAGGCAGCTCTCCTTGGGGGACCGGGTCGTGGGCTCTCGGCTTTCCCGGGAGCACACGCAGGCCGCCTGCACCCCACCACACGCCCCTGAGCCCCGGCAGGGTCCACACCGGTGCCTTCTAGGAGGAGGCCAGCATAGCAGTGAGGCTCAGGGGGCCCGGGGCACAGCTCTGGGCCTCACTGCCGAGCAGACGGCCGAGTCCTAAGTCCCATGAGGCAGCGGCACTGAAGGTGGCCCTGAAAAGGCCAACTCTGGCCAGACGATCAAGAATGCTTGTGACGTGCGTCCCCGTGCTTCCTTCCCACACGAATCAGGCGCACTCTCTGCACCCGGGCCCTTCGGAGACCAGGCTCTGTGCGCCGGGACCCTGGGCTCTCCTGGGGCCACTTCTCATTCTTGCTGCCCCGCCCCACCCCTCCCAAGGGCCTCCCGGGCCGGCTGCAGGCGCATCCGCGACTCCTGCAGGCTGAGACCCGCAGGGGCTTCCTGGCCCGTCGCGGCCCCGTCTGCCCTTCCTGGCGCTGTGAGCACATTCAGGCCCCAGACAGGTGTTTCGCGAGAGGAAGGAAGAGAACACTTGCTTTTCTGCCGCCTTGAGAACAGCCACAGCCCAGCCCTTAGCTGCAAAGCGCACTCACGCTCGTCCCGGGGCGAGCGAGCACGGGGCTGGCCCCCCGCCCCCCGCCCTTCCCCCCAGACCCACAGGGGCTGACAGAGATCCCAGCGGCCGAGACACCCTCTTGGGCCCCGGTGCCTGCCCGCCCCAGACAGGGAGGCCGGGAGGCGGCGGTGCTNGGTCCACCAGCACCTGCAGCAGGCCGCACACAGAGAACTGCAGGGGCGCGCCGTTCAGCAGGAAGTAGGCCGTCTTGAAGGCGTCCCCGCTCGTCCACATGAGCACCATCTTGATGCTGTGGAGACACGGGCCAGGGGTTAGGGTGCAAACCAGGCGGCCGGGAAGCAAAACGGGGTTGGGGGCGCAGCGGACAGGGGAGTCAGGGGACACCCAGGTCACAACCCGTCCCTCTCATCCCTCCCATCCTCACCACGAGGCCACTGCACGCACAGCCACGGGGACAGGAAGGCCTTCACTCAGCTGCCTGGGGCAGGCAAAGGTGGGCACGGCTGGGGCACGCAGCCTCACGGTGCTCCGTCCCTCCCAGCTGCAGGCACGTCTGCTGTGTGCCCCTCAGGAGACTCGCCGTGGCCTCAGGACGGGGTCACCCCCTCCCCACGCCGCATCCCAGGGGGCCGGCCGGGCAGGGGCCGCAGCCACGGCCGCAGGACTTCAGGACAGCCGCACTCAGCCACCGGAGCCTCGCCAGGAGAGGTGGCCCCCACCCTAAGCTTTCCCATCCCGGCCGTGGAGCCCCCAGTCTGCACCCAGGGGACAAACCAGGGGCTGCCAGCTGAAGCAGAGAGAAGCCGGCTGCTCTCGGAAATCCCCGCCTGGCCAGACCCCCTCACATGGAAGGCCCCTGGAGGGCGATTCCATTTCTGGTCATGGACGCCAACCCCCCTTCAAACACCTCAGATCAGTCTGTAGGGGGACAGGCATCCTTGGTGAGCAAAGTGGGAACAGCTGTCACTCTCGGCCCACATTCCACACGCGCACCATCGAGCCCTGGCTTGCCGAGCAGTGAGCCCGCGCGCCCTGTTTTCCTGTGTACACGATGTTCCAATCAGGCCATTTCTGCCAGCAGGCTGAGCCTTTTACAGCTAATGAAACCAGACCGCGGAGTCTGGGGGTGGTGCCACGAGGCAGCAGGAAGGAGGGTGAAGATCCCCAAGCAGACAGGATGCACTCTGAGCGCGAACACCAGGCCCAGGGGAACTTGTGTCGAGGGCCAGGCAGGCGCCGAGCTCCTGGAAGCAGCCACACCTCCACCCCGGAGCCCTGGCGCTTGGACAGCCTCTGAGCCCCAGGCTGACTCTCGCGGACAGAAGCAGTGAGGAGCCCCATCTCCCGCGCTCCCAAGGCGTGGGTGCAGCGGGCCTCGAACACTGCTCCCGGCCCCCTCCCGCCACTGCCCTGCCACACCGGCCGTGCAGAGCGGACAGGCAGAGCTCTCCTGACCTTTCCGCTCACGGCTGCCCGAGGTTTCTCGGGATGGTCGCTGGGAAACGGCCTGAGGCCGAGCTCCATCCAGCTTGTCTGTGGGCAGGCACGCCACGTCCAAACAGCCCACAGATACATCTTACTTGGCCTGTAGTGTTGGCTCACATAGTATTTCAAAATGTTTGTTCTGAGTTAGCTGATAACTAATTCTGCATTTTGAAAATCCAGATTTATTATATATAACAGATCTTTTTCTGGCTGCTTTCAACATTTAACTTTGGTTTTTAGCAGATTGTGATACATGTTTGGGATTTGCAGAACATCTAAAATCTGAGTTTATCGAACATGAAATTTGGAAAGTCTTCAGCCATTATTTCTTCAACTATTTTTGTCTGCTCCATACTCCTCTCTTCTAGACTCAGACGACATCAATGTTACATCTTTTGCTACTGTCCCTGCGTCTATTTTTACCCCCCGTTTTGCTCTGTTGTTGAGAAGGTATGATTTGAATCAGTCTGTCTTCAGGTTCACAGACTCTTTCCCCTGTTATCTTCATTCTGCTACTGAACTCACAAAGTACATTTTTATTTGGCTTTTTGTATTTATTAACTTAAAATTTTCTATTTGGTTCTTTTTTATAGCTTCCACATCCTTACTGAGATGTTCTGTTTTCCGCTCACCTCCAGAGGGTCCACTCTTGCTCTCTAGAGGTTTCCAGTGACCACAGAGCTTCTGTCACCCAGTTCACCATCCCCGTTGTCTGCTGGTGCCCGTGTCCTTTGACAGCTGCTGAGATCTTCCCGATTCTTCATATGTTGAGTAATTTGGACTTGTATCATGGACATTTTTAACATATAATGAGACTGTATGCCCTATTAAGCCCTATGGTGAATGTTGGGTTTTGTGTTCTAACAGCAGCTGACGTGGGCTGCAGATCAATTCAGCTCAGTTTCCAAGGCCTCTGCAGAGCCACCCGGGTCCATACTGTGCAGGCAGCACTCGGGGCCAGGCTGGGACGTGGGTGGTGGTCCTCCCCAGTGTTCAGTCTTCAGCACCTTGGGTATGCAGGTTGGGGCCAAGTCCATGCATGCATAGCTTGGCATGAACCCAGGAGTCACATGCAACTTTACAGGATCCCTGTCCACCTCCCTGACTCTGTGCCTCGGGGACACTCCTTTCCCAGGTCCTCTGGCTGAGGAGCCAGGGCTTTAGTGTCGCAGGCTTCAGGTCCACATGGTGGGAGGGGGGAGGGAAAGAACCTCAGGATTCCCCTTCACTCTCAGGGGCAGGTGCCTGTCCAGCCACCGCTCACATGGCCCCAGCTCTGACAATGGCCCTTCCGGACTGGGACTTGCCTGGGGACAGGACATAAGAGCAAGGCCAAACACGGACACCAACCACCTGGGGCGTCTCCTCACTCTGCCCTGGAGGGCCTGTCCCGAGCCAGGACCAGTGGAGGAGGCTCCTCCTGGAGCTCTTCCCGCCGTGCCCAGGGCCCAGTGCTGAGCCCCACGCTGTGCTGAGTCCGGGCTGGCAGAGGTGGGCGGGAAAACAGAACTCCTGTCAATCATCCGTACGTCAAGTTGTGGTTTCCTTCCCCCGACCTGCCCACGCGGCTGACTTCTTGGCGTCCCCACAGCGGCTCTGTGCCTTCTGCCCAGGCCTGCAGTCATGCTCAGGGGAGAGATGGGCTCACCCTTGCAGCCTCATGGGAAAGACCCGAGACTGGAAGTTTGGGTCTGCATTCTACCACCGGCCACCTTCCCCAACTGGTCCCTGCGGCCACGTGACCTAGTCCACCCTGGGCAGTGTGGCTAAGGAGCAGGAGGGGCAGTGCCGGCTGCCGTGACGTTTCCCAGGAGGATCTGTCACCTGTGGTAATCAAAACCCTCCACTTCCCAATCCTGTGCCTTCCCCTCCATCTGAACTGCCCTGGTCTGTAGCGCCAGCTGGGGATCAGCCTGTGGGTGACTTTGCGTCATGGCTCAGGGCCTCAGCGGGGCTGCTGGGCAGGGACTTGGGCTAACGACACCCCTAGAATTAGGGGGACGGACCATGGAGGTGGGGGACACACCACAGCGACAAGCCGAGTGAGGGAAGTGGTGCGAACAGGGGACAGCGCTGACGGCGCGTGACCGGTCTCCTGCGGGCCTGGGCTGGGCCGGCAGGAGGCCGCAGGCACCTGGCAGACGCTGTGAACTGCACCCTGCGCCGCAGAGGGGGGGCTCACAGCCCCCACACCCACAACAACTACACTTTCCAAAGGAAAACCCACACCCACAAAGCAAGCACTTCAAGGAGAAGCTCCAAAAGCAACTGGGATCTCTGCCATGAAGACAGGAAGGAAGCAACGGTGGGGGGCGGGGGGGCTCAGGATAAGAGGCTCGCTCCATTTTACGGAACTAAGAGCTCAAGGCACAGTCTGCCCCAGAGATACCCCTCGAAACACAAGGAAACCCTAAGGAGCCACAGAGATGGCTCCGGCCTGGGCGGCGGGGTCAGGCGGGGGGCCGGGCAGGAACCTTCTCAAGTGGGGCTTTGCAGCAGGAGCTGGAGGGACGGCCGCCTGCAAAGGCCCACATGTGTCCCCAGCTGCTCAGGGCCAGGACACTCCCGGGGTTAGGGTGCTGGTCCTGCCTTAACAGCTCCAGGCCCCCTGACAGCCACCTGGCTAGAAGCTGGCCCCTCCCCCCACTGGTGGCTGGGACTGCACACAGCAGCACTTCCTGTGGGGCAGACCGTCCCAGGACCCGAGGCCACCTCACCCCCAGGGCCCTGAGTGCACAGGTGCATGTGCAGACGTGAGGTCACCTCTCAGACGTGAGGTCACCTGATATAAGGAACATTTTTAGCTACACAGACCAGACGCCTCACCCAGCCTTGGCCCTTAAGTGAGCTATGGCTCAGGGTCAGGAATGTGACAGCCTTGCAGAGGCCTCACGGCCAGCCGTCTGGGCCACATATTAACCAGGATGTCCCTGCCTGGCCCAGTGCAGGAGACAGATGCCACCCCGAGCGATCCGCTTCTCGGGAAGGAACGCCCCTGCGCAGACGGCAAGGGCTCTGATGTACAAGCTCGTGCTGTCACCCCAAGACCGTGCGGGGCCCTGTCCCCAAGATCCCCAGGACCTTCGGTGAAATGTGAACTCCAATCACCTGCAGCNGGGGGGGGGGGGGGGGGAGCCGCAGAGGCGGGGCTATCACTCTTCAACATGCCTGCGGCGTTCTGGGGTCCCAGCCGAGGGAGAGCCTGACCCCTCCTACTATATGGAGGAGACTCAACCAGCGCAGGGTTCCAGCAAAGCAGGAAGCCTAGCCCGTCCCCTCCCGAGCCCCAGGCCATGTCCTTCCTGGGAGCTGGAGTTTTCTGCCGGCCGCCAAGTCGTCCCGCACCTGGCCATCCCTGCCGTGCCACGGTTTTAATCCCGGCTCCCATTTCCTCATTCTTGGCTCCTGCATTTTTTCCTCTCAAACGACTCCTAACATACCCCTCGCCTCATCTTTGCCCTGCCCGGCAGCCCACAAGTCAGCAGGCCAAGTGCCATGGCCTCCCCAGCCGCCCCGACTCCACCCAGCCCAGGCCCAGACCTTTCCCTCCTCCCACCCATCAAAATCCACCCAAGGGACGCCTGGGTGGCTCAGTCGGTTAAGCGTCCCACCTTTGCTTAGGTCATGATCTCGCGGTTCGTGGGTTCGAGCCCCGCGTCGGGCTCTGTGCTGACTGCCAGCTCAGAGCCTGGAGCCTGTTTCGGATTCTGTGTCTCCCTCTCTCTCTGACCCTCCCCTGCTCACGCTGTCTCTCTCTCTCCTAGAAATAAATAAAAATATTTTTTAAAAAATCCACCCAAATCACATCCCCAAAAGAGTAGGTTTTTGTGACCTTAGGTCAGACGATGGTTTCTTGGGTATGACAACTAAAGTATAAGCAACACACACACACATAGACACACATACACACACACACACACACACACACACACACAAATACACTGGACTTCATCCAATTTAAAATCTTTTGATTTTAAATTGAATAGGAAAATATCAGGCAAGTGAAGACAATGCACAGGATGGGAGAAAAGCTTGCAGATCATACACCTGACAGGCTCCCAGTATCGCGTGTATATAAAGAAATCTACAACTCAATAACAAAAAGACAAACAACCAAATTTAAAAATAGGCAAAGGACCTGAATAAACATCTCTCCAAAGACATATAAATGGTCGAGAAGCACACGAAAAGATGTTCAACATTGTTAGTCACTAGGAAAATGCAAATCAAAACCACGAGATCCTGTGTGACACCCACCAGGATAGCTAGAATCAAAGGTCACATAACAACACGTGCTGGTGAGGGTAGAAAACAGCATGGCTGCTCCTCAGATAATTAAACACAGAGCTACCATCTGATCCCACAATTCCACTGCCGGGATTTCCAAGAGGAATGAAAACAAATGTCCACACAGACACAGAAACTTGTATATAAATGTTCACAGCAGCATCATTCATACCCGCCGGAAAGATGTTCACAACCCAAGTGTCCATCGAATGAAGAACAAACAAAAGTGATATATGCATGCAATGCAATATTATGACCCAACCTCAGAAAGGAGCGGGAGAGCCCTGGGAACGCTCCGCAAGGCAGGGCAGCAGGCATGAAAGACCACGTGCTATGTGACTCCACTTGTGGGAAGTGTCCTTAGAGACAGAAAGCAGGTCAGTGGCTGCCTAGGGCGGGAGGAGGGGGAGGTTGGGAGCAAATGACGAGTGATCACCAATAGGCACAAGGTTTCTTTTGTGGATGATGAAAATGTTCTAAAATTAGACCATGGTGATGGCTGCACAACAATATACTAAAAGCCATCGAACTGGGCACTTTAAATGGGTAGTGGCATCTCAGCAAAGTTGGGTGGGGGGTGCGAAGCTTCCACGTCCTCTCCAGGGGCACCACTCTCCCCAAATCTCCACACCTTCACCAGCCCAGAAGCTCTCTGAAGAGTTCATCTGAACGACCAAATACATTTCTTATGAATCATTATATTGCAATTTATACATCACATTTTGTGAACCCATTCGTCCATCAGTGGACACTTGGGTTGATTCCACATTTGAGCTCTTGTCAATAACGCGGCTATGAGTACGAATGTAGACATCTCAAGACCCTGTGTTCAAGTCTTTTGGGGACATACCCAGAAGTGGGAGTGTGGATCATATGGTGATTCTATTTTTACTTTTTTTTTTTTTAATGTTTTATTTATTTCTAGGAGAGAGAGAGACAGCGTGAGCAGGGGAGGGTCAGAGAGAGGGAGATACAGAATCTGAAACAGGCTCCAGGCTCCGAGCTGGCAGTCAGCACAGAGCCCGACGCGGGGCTCGAACCCACGAACCGCGAGATCATGACCTAAGCAAAAGTCAGACGCTTAACCCACTAAGCCACCCAGGCGCCCCTATTTTTACTTTTAAAAAATGTTTTTATGTTTATTTATTTTTGAGAGAGAGAGCACAAGCAGGGAAGGAGCAGAGAGAGAGAGAGAGAGAGAGAAGCAGGCTCCAGGCTCTGAGCTGTCAGCACAGGCCTGATGCGGGGCTCGAACTCACAAGCCATGAGATCATGACCTCAGCCAAAGTCAGATGCTTAACTGACTGAGCCACCCATGCCCCCTTGTCTTTTATTTTAAGAAACCTCCATACTGGGGCGCCTGGGTGGCTCAGTCGATTAAGCGTCCAACTTCGGCTCAGGTCATGATCTCACAGTTCGTGAGTTCAAGCCCCGCGTCGCGCTCTGTGCTGACAGCTCAGAGCCTGGAGCCTGTTTCAGATTCTGTATCTCCCTCTCTCTGACCCTCCCCTGCTCACGCCGTCTGTCTCTCTCAGAAATAAATAAAAACATTAAAAATTTTTAAAAACAAAGAAAGAAACCTCCATACTGTTTTCCATAGTTACTGCACTGATTTGCACCGGCCACCAATAGAGTGCTAAGGCCCCACCTCGCCACATCCTCGCCAACACTTGCTATTTTTCAGAGCGCAGCCATCCTAATGGATGTGAGGTGAAATCTCACTGTAGTCTGATTTGCATTTCCCTGATGATTACTGAGGTAGAGCATCTTCTTGTGCTTATTAGCCACTCGTATGTCTGCCCTGGAAAAAGTTTTTTTCTAGTCTTTTGCTCATTTTTAAAAAATGTTTATTTATTTTGAGAGAGAGAGAAAGAGAGTGTGCACACATGCAAGCAGGGGAGGGGCAGAGAGGGCGAAAGAAAATTCTAAGCAGGCTCTGTACTGTCAACGCAGAGCCAATGTGGGGCTCAGTCCCACTAACTGCGAGGTCGTGACTGCAACTCAGTCAGACACTCAACTGACTGAGCCACCCAGGTGGCTCATTTTTTAGTTGGGTTGTTTGGTTTTCTGTTGTTGAGTTTCAGAAGTTCTCTTTATATCTTCAATATTAGTCCCTTAGCAGATACATGATTTGCAAATACTTTCTCCCGTTCTGTAGGTTGCCTTTTACTCTGTGGGTAGTCTTTACTAGTATAAAACTTTTTGATTTTGGGGGGGCTGGGAAGAGAGCGCAAGTAAGGGAGGGGCAGAGAGAGAGGGACAGAGGATCCAAAGCAGACTCTGCACTGACAGGCTGACAGCAGTGAGCCCAATGTGGGACTCAAACCCACGAACTGCAAGATCATGACCTGAGCCAAAGTCTGACACTCAACCAACTGATCCACCCAGGTGCCCCAAAACTGTTTGATTTTATAAAGCCCAATATGTATTTTTTTATGTTGTTTCCTGCACCTTTGGTGTCACATCCAAGAAATCACTGCCAAATCCAATGTCATGATGCTTTTCTGTGGTTTTCATCTCAGACTCTTTTTTTTTTTTAAATTTTTTTTTTAATGTTTTATTTATTTCTAGGAGAGAGAGAGACAGCGTGAGCAGGGGAGGGTCAGAGAGAGAGGGAGACACAGACTCTGAAACAGGCTCCAGGCTCCGAGCTGGCAGTCAGCACAGAGCCCGACGCGGGGCTCGAACCCACGAACTGCGAGATCATGACCTAAGCGAAAGTCGGACGCTTAACCGACTAAGCCACCCAGGCGCCCCTCGTCTAAGATTCTATTGCTTTAGGTCTTACATTCTGGTCTTTGATCACCTTTGAGTTAGTTTTTTTATACAGTGCCAGGTGAAGGTCTAACGTCATTCTTTTCACGTGGATATTCTATTTCTAAGCACCATTTGTTGAAAAGACTGTCCTTTCTCCACTGACTGGTTATTGCGCCCTTTTTGGAAATCATTTAACCATATATGTAAATGTCATTTCTGGATTCCCTACTCTATTCCACCAGTCTATCTGTCTTTATGCCAATACCACACTGTCTTGATTACTGGACTTTGTAGTTATTTTTGAAATCTGAAAGTATGAGTCCTCTAGTTTTGTTCAAGATTGTTTTGACTATTTGGGGTCCCTTAATAGTCCATATGAATTTTAGGACTGGTTTTTCTATTTCTGCAAAAGAATAAATCACTAGGATTTTGACAGGGATTCCATGAAGTGTGAGATTGCTTTGGGTAGTATTGACATTTTAACACTATTGAGTCTTCCAGTCCATGAACATGGAATATCTTTCCATTTATTTAGGTCATTAATTTCTTTCAGCAGTGTTTTGTAGTTTCCATTGTACAAATCTTTTATCTCCCTGGTTAAGTTAATTTCTAAGTATTTTACACTCTTAATATCACCATAAATGGAATTGTTGTTGTAATTTCCCGAGTGCCCTGAAAGCTGCTCTTGATGGCACTGGGGAGATTAAGCTGTTGTGTCATTTCCTACATTAAGAAGCTTAAATCTTCTGCCTTCTGGAGATGTCTGTGGACTCAGCTTTCCGTCCGTGGATCACAGCTTCTAGCCTTGGGCATCGGCAGCCTCCACTCTAGCCTGCTTCTGACCCAGGGAGAGCCCTTTCCCATCACAAAAGTTTGGACTTGGAAAATTGAGACAGTGTTGGATTCAACTGCCAAGGTGACCCCTACATGTCAGATACAGTACGATGCCTCCAGGGCCTAACCAGTGAACAGTGACCAGTGAACAGTGACAGTCCAGGGACAGTCATGCAGACATAGGCACGTGTGCTTGGAAGCAGCAGGCACGGGATCAACATGAGCCCACTGTGAGCACGCAGTGGACACAAACCAGGAGGTCAGCCTCAGTGAGTCTGCAGGTGCCAAGGGTCCCCAGGGAGGGGACACCATGCCCAGCCCCGGGACAGGCCTCCTGCTGCACATTCATGTCTGAAAGTGGACACTAATCCTCTTTGGTCATGCTTCATTGGAACAGACATCCATCCAGGGAGAAATGGGTAGGGAAGGGCCTGCAAGCCATAGCACAGGAGAGGGAGCCAATGCACCTGAGGAGGGTAAGCACAAGAAGAGGCCCCCAGGGAGGCAGGGTCACGATGCTGCCTTCACACACACAGAACCACCCTGGGAGGGGCCGAGGGTCTGCGCGGCTTTCAGGGAAGAAAGCACGAGGGGTTCAGGTACTACTACGGGGCCTCTAGAGAGCCCTGCACGGGTGTAAGTGCCTGCGTGGGGAGGGAGCTCCCCATCACAGGAAGCAAGCAAGTGCTAGAGGAACAACTAGTAGGAATGACAAAGATTCTGAACCAGCCAATCCAGGGGGCCCTGGGATTCCAACGGACGCTCTACTCCAGTGCCACAGGAGACTCTCATCGGGCCAGGACAGAGGAGGCCTCTACCCAACGCCTTCGAGACTTGCTTCCCACTGGCCTCCCATTACTCGGAGGCCATTTGAAGACCCAGACGGCAACAGCGCATTTGCTCTGCCAGACACACAGCTGCTTCCAAGAGCATAACCCATGGTACGGGGTCCCCGCCACTGAGTGCCGCCTCCCTGCTCTGTGGCCAGAGCTTTCGCCCCTCGTCCCCTTCTACGCTCAGAACGCCCCCCCCACTAGGCTGCTCCAGGCCCAGCCTGAAAGGGTGGCTCTCAGATCCTGCGCCGCACATCTGCTTCACGAGAGGGCCCTGGCCTCCCCAGCTGTCCCACACGAACATCTCCGCTCACACATCCAGGCGTCAAAGGACCAATGTGTTCACACTGCTCTTTACCCGGTGGTTTTACAAACATATCTGAAAACACGGCAGCCATATTTTGTTTGGCTTTTGATTCGTGCACATTCGATTCTTACCACGGGTGCCAACGGGTCTAGTAGGGCGACCGCGCCTGCCTACCTCATTCCCTCAGTGGACTGGTGGCGGTAGTTGCGGTAGAGCTGCGGGACACCTAGCATGGCCTCGGTCAGCACAGCCAGGAAGCCCAGGGTCTCCACAAACAGGGCCGAGTCGATGGACAGGTACGTGATGTAGCCCGCCACGCCCGTGAAGGCCAGGACGCACTGCACGTAGTCCCCAAAGCTGCTCCAGTGCCAGAAGTGGTGAGGGTCAAAGTCTAGGGCAAGAGGGAGAGACGAATGTAAACTAGGCTTACAGGTCAGGTCATCATGAGGAGACAGAATGCAAACTGAGTGAGGTCAAGGTCAGCGTGAGGAGAGGATGTGAACTGAGTGAGGTCAAGGTCAGCGTGAGGAGAGGATGCAAACTGAGTGAGGTCAAGGTCAGCACGAGGAGAGGATGTGAACGAGTGAGGAGGTCAAGGTCAATGTATATTACATGGATATGGGCTGTGGGGCTCCATATGCTCTTGGAAGGGCACTTGTGAGGAAGTTTGATTCAGACATTAATTCACCGTAAAGATGCTAAAAATCCTTCAGTCCTGTGATAGTACAGTGAAGGGGTTGTACCTGAGCCTCTGAAATCTCTCCCCTGGGTTAGAATCCTCAGCCCTTCCCTCCACAAGTGGATTAGTTAACCAGGTGTCTCTGTGTCTTTGACCAGGTGTCTCCGTGCCTCCAGGTGGAAGAGAACTAACGTAACCTACCTCTCACCGTTGTTTTAACGGTTACATGAGGTAACCTGCAAACCCGATAAAGTGCCCAGCCCATAATAAGGGCCCAATAAAGGTATGTACTTATCATCACTACACACTTAGTTGATAGAACGTTATCACTGCTCGACAGATGTGTCCTGCAGAAGCCAAACTCCCAAGCACTCACAAATCAGCAAACTACGTGAAGCTCCTAGGCTTTGACAGATAAACACGGGGGGCCCTGGGGACAGAAGCGGCATCAGTGGAGGTCAGGGAAATGCAGACAAATACAGGCAGAGCTTGAGGGGGCCGGATGCACCCAATCCCGGCCCAGCCCTTACAGTGGCCGGGTCTGCAGCCAGAGCGCCCAGCCAGGGAAAAGACCCAGCAGGGGCACAGCTTGGGGCGGCCATCCGGGGCCTGGGAAGCGCCGGAGGGGGATATCCAACCTGCACACGCGTGCTTGGCCTCCCAGCCCCACCCCCTCGCTCTGAGAACCCTGCCTAGGGTGCGGGCTAGGAAGGGGGGTGCAGGCCGGAGGGTGGGCATGGTTTGCAGCTGTGATGTCACACCAGAGTGGGTGTCCCTCCCGGAGCAGGGCAGCGTATGAGCCAGGTGTGCGTCATGAACACACCCAGCTGTAACATGGGGTGCACAGGGGCCCCTGGGATGCAGAGCTGGGGGCAGACATGGAGGTGTTCCCTACAGAGAATATGAAGTCATGAAAGGAGGCAGCGAGGGGGCAGATCTCAGACCTGGACTAAGTTCCTGCCTTTGTGCCCAAGGAGTGGAGCAAACATGGTCAGAAGAACCCGGGCCAGGACAGGGATGGGCTACGAACAGGTGAGGCCACCAGGTGAGGGGCCAGGGGGCTTTAGGAAACCGGCTCTGAGGTCAATCTGTCAGAAGTCTTTCTATTTTAGGTTCTCAAGGAGCAAGTCAATTGGCAAATGACTAACAGAATACCCTTATTACAAAATCTCTGAGAAAAGACGGAGACTGGACCCTTACCTTAGCAGACACAAAAATTAACTCGAAATGGATCAAAGACATAAACATGAGAGATAGAACTGTAAGTTTTTCTCTGTAAAACTGTGCAGAGAACATAGAGGAAGAGCGTCAGGACAGTGGATATGTCGACACATCCACATTTGTACATATGAGAACAAAAACACAGCAACAAAAGAGAAAATAAATTTGACTATCAAAATTTTTAACTTCTGTGTTTCTAGGAAAAAAGCTCTTTGAAATTATTGGTCTTGGCAACGAGCCTTGGTAAGGACACCAAAAATGCAAGCAACAAAGGCAAAAATAAACAAGTCGAACTACATCAAACTGAAAGGCTTCTGCAGAGCAAAAGAAACAACCAGAAAAATGAAAAGGGGGCTACAGAATGGAAGACGTTTGCAAACTGTCATGTCATAAGGGGTTTATATCCAAACTATATGTGAAACTCATGCAACTCAACAGCCAAAACAAGAAACAAAAAACGAAACCAAACAACCCAGTTACAAACTAGAGGCCTAGGACATATATTTCTCCGAAGAAGGCGTATAAACGGCCAACAGACACAGGAAGAGATGCTCAGCATCACTCATCACCAGGGAAACGCAAATCAGAACCACAGTGAGCTACCATCTCACGCCGGTCAGAAGAGCTAACATTAAAAAAACAAAAACAAAAACAAGGGATCAGTGTTGGGTTGTGAGGATGTGGAGAAAAGGGAATGCAAACTGGGGCAGCCACTGCGGAAAACAATATGGGGGTTACTCAAAAAATTAAAATAGAAACACCACATGATCCAGCAATTCCGCTTCTGGGCATAGAGCCAAAGGAAATGAAATCGCTATCTCGAAGAGACATCTGCACCCCATGTTCACAGCAGCACTATTTCTAATAGCCAAGACACGGAAACCACCTCAGCGTCCATCGAGAGATGAATGGATAAAGATGACTGGTGTACGTATGTATGTGTATATATATGTATATATAGAATAGAATATTATTTGGCCATAAAAAAAGGAAGTCTTGCCTTTTGTGATGACACAGGTAGACCTTGAGAACACTACGCTAAGTAAAATCAGCCAGAGAAAGACAAACACTCATATGTAGAATCCAAAAAAGCCAAATTTCTAGAAACAGAGTGTAATGGCAGCTGTCAGCACTGGAAGTGGGGTGGGGGTGGGGGAGATGTTGGTGAAAGGGCACAAACTTCCAGCTGTAAGATTATTAAGTTCTGGGATCTAAAGTACAGAGTGGTAACTATAATTAACAATACTGTATCACACACTTGAAAGTGGCCGAGGTGCCTGGCTGTCCCAGTCGGCAGAGCGTTTGACTCTTGACTTCAGGGTCGTGAGTTCAAGCCCCGTGTTGGGTGCAGAGTTTACTTAAAAAAGAAAAAAGGGAAAAAAGAAACGTGTTATGAGAGTAGATCTTGGGGTGCCTGGGTGGCTTTTGGCCATCTGATTTTGGCTCAGGTCATGATCTCACGATTCGTGAGTTCAAGCCCCACATCAGGCTCTGTCAGCCCAGAGCCTGCTTCAGGTCCTCTGTCCTCTCTCTGCCCCTCCCCTACTCATGCTCGCTCTCTCACTCTCTCTCTCTCAAAAATAAATGAACCACTTAAAAAAAGTAGATCTTGAATGTTATCTCCACCAAAAAAAAAAGTAATGTGAAGGATGGAAGTGTTAATTAACCTTACTGTGGTACTTATATCACAATATATAAGTTTGAGTCATCACATTGTACATCTTAAACAGGTTATATGTAAATAATATTTCAATAAAGCTGAAAAAATGAAATTTTAAAAAAAGTTCTGTGTTTCAAAGAACACAATCAACAGAGTGAGAAAGTAACCCATGCAGTGGAAGAAAACGTGTGAATCACATATCCGATAAGGAAATTGTATCCAGAATATATAAAGAATACTTACAACTCAAAAAAATTTTTTTCTTAAAGGGGCAAAGTAGTTGAACAGACATCTCTCCAACGGAGATAAACAGATGGCAAATAAGTACATGAAAAGATACTCAATGTTATTAACCATTAGGAAAATGCAAATCAAAACCAAAATGAGATATATCTTCAAACCATTAGGACAAAACAAAACCACACAGGGCACCGGGGCAGCTCAGTCACTTGAGCATCTCTCTCTCTTTTTTTTTTAATGTTTTATTTATTTCTGAGAGAGAGAGAGAAGCAGCATGAGCAGGGGAGGGTCAGAGAGAGAGGGAGACACAGAATCTGAAGCAGCTCCAGGCTCTGAGTTGTCACCACAGAGCTCGACGCGGGGCTCGAACCCACGAACTGTGAGTTCATGACCTGAGCCGAACTTGGACGCTAAACCGACTGAGCCACCCAGGCACCCCGAGCATCTGACTCTTGATCTTGGCTCAGGTCATGCTCTCCCAGTTTGTGAGATGGAGTCCCACATGGGTCTCTGCGCTGACAGCATGGAGCCTGCTTGGGATTCTCTCTCTCCTCTCTCTGTGCCCCTACCCAGCTCATGCTCATGTACTCTCTCTCTCAAAATAAATTAAAAAAAAACAAACAGAAACAATCGTTGGCAAGGATGTGGTGAAACTGGGCCCATGTGCACTGTGGGTGGGTCAGTGCGATGGTGCGAACAGTTTAGAGGGTCCTCACAAAGCTAAACACAGGATTGCCACGTGAGCCAGCAATTCCACTTCTGGAAATACACCCAAAAGAATGCAGGGACTCGAACAGGTATTTGTGCAGCGTGTTCATGGCAGCATATCCACAAGAGCTGAGACACAGAAGCAATTCAGCGCCCATCAACAGGTACATGCAGAAGCAAAATGTGGTCTCTGCATATAGTGGAGTATTATTCAGCCTTAAAATGGAAGAAAATTCTGCAGTGTGCTAAAACATGGATGAACTGATAGCATTACGCTGAGTGAAATAAGACAATCACAAAAAAAGAAGGGAAAGCGGACTCTCTAAGGCCACCAGGGCCGCGATTCTAACCGAGCAAAGGAGGCGAAAGGAACAGCTGATCAGTCACCACTGCTTCTCAAAGGAAGGGTGAGGCACCCTGCCACTCGGGCAAAGTCCGGCCTGTTGGAGGAGGAAGAAAAGCCGGTCGGATGGGTGCTCGCCATACAAGCAGCTAGGAGCGGTTAGGGGAAGATGAAAGCCAGGAAAATGAAAACCAAGCTGCCACTCGCTTTCCAGTCAAGACGGAGCAGCAGACGGCAGACTTACTCTCCCAAACAACCACAAACTGAGCAAGACACATGTCTGCCAACCCTGGACGCGAGGCAGTAACGGGCAGTGATCCCTGGGAGGTGGGATACAGCGGGAGCGAGCCCCAAACTGTCCCAGGTTCGGCCTGGACTTTCCAGGGTGCACAACATGAAGGGAGAACCCAGGCCAAGCGCACAGAGCCCTACGGTGGGGCGGACAGAGCTGGGCCGGGGGCGAGGCGGCTGGCTTTGCAGGGCTGCGCAGAGACAGCACTGAAGTCTGCAGAAAGGTCCTCCCTCCGCAAGTACTCAGCTGAGTGTCAATCACAAGTCCAGGGAAAGAACCACCCGAACAGACAAGCACCCACAGTGTGCGGCATTCCCAACGGGCCAGGGGGGGTGTCTTCCTTTCAGCCAGAATGGGAACCCCCGAACTTCACAGGGCTCTAGGGAGAACACTCCTTCAGCAGTGGGGATAACTGGCCAGGCTGAGCAATGCTGCCCCCTAACTAATCTTAAAAACAAGATCTAAAAAGATCAGACTGTTTCCAAATTACTTAACTACATCCCCAGACCAAAGCTCCCAAATATTTATAGAAACTTAAAAATACCCAGCAGATAACAACGTAAAACTCATAATGTCTGACATCCACTCAAAAATCACCAAGCAAATAAAGAAACATCGAAGTGTACTATAATGAAGAGACAAATAGACCGGAACCAACAACGTTAGAACTGACAAGGGCATCAGAACAGTTATTATAACTATATTTCATTTCTTCAAAAGTTAAGTTGGGACACAGAAAATTATATACATATTTTTAAGACTCCACCCCCTCCCCAAAAACTACCTAGGGATAAAAATGATAACATCTGAGATGAAAAATAAATACATGGACGGGGTTAATATCAGACTAGACGAAGAAGAAACGATTAGGAAACCTGAAGACACAGAAAGAGAAACTGCAAAATAGGAGAGAAAAAGAATTTTTAAAAATAGNCCTCCGTTAGCTTCCTCCTCATCCGCCCGTTTTGATCCACTGAGCATTAGCAAGCTGTGGAACAACTTTAAAACACATACTATCTGTGTGACTGGAATCCCTGAATTTCAGGGTCGGGGGAGGGCAGAAAAAGTTGTTGAAGAAAAAAAGGGTCAACATTTTCTTCAATCAGGTAAAAATATGGAACCCGAATCAGAGGGACCACAGACTATCAAAATGGCATGTCCTGTCCTGGAGCTGTCCTGACCTCGCTAATGGCGACTCCTCTGGATGTTGTTAAAATCCGACTCCAAGACCAAAGCAACCCATTCTCCAAAGGAAGATGCTCTGTACACAGTGTATACACTAGTGGACTCAGGGGCCATCTGTGTGGCTGTGAAGAGGAGGGCAACGAAGCTGAGCATAAGAAGCCGGGGTGTTTCCCGGGTACCCTGGAGGCCTTTTCGAAAATCATTCAAAATGAGGGCATTAGGAGCGCCTGGGTGGCTTAGTCGGTTAAGCGTCCGGCTTTCACTTAGGTCATGATCTCGCGGTTCGTGGGTTCGAGCCCCGTGTCGGGCTCTGTGCTGACTGCCAGCTCGGAGCCTGGAGCCTGTTTCTGAGTCTGTGTCTCCCTCTCTCTCTGACCCTCCCCTGCTCACGCTGTCTCTCTCTCTCCTAGAAATAAATAAAAATATTAAAAAAAAAAAAAACAAAATGAGGGCATTAAATCCCCGAGGAGTGGCCTTCCCCCTCCCTTAGTGATGGCAGTTCCTGCCACGGCCGTTTATTTTACCTGCTATGATCAACTAACTGATTTTCTGACATCAAAATTAGGAGAAAATGGAAGTCATACACCAACTGCTGCCAGATCACTGCACTGGCGTAACTACAGAGTTTTGAAGAAGGGGCTGTGTGCGAAATCCGGTTTATACGAACCAACATTTATGATCCACTTTACTTCAGGCGCACTGTCTGGTTCCTTTGCAGCTCTCGCAGTGTTGCCATTTGATGTGGTGAAAACACAAAAGCAGACACAACTTTGGCTATATGAATGTCACAAAATTTCTATGCCTTTGCATACTCAACGTGGGCTATCATGAAGGTCACTGTTGCTAAGAATGGGTTTGCAGGGTTATTTATGGGCCTCATTCTCCCTTTAATTAGAACTGCTCCTGACTGTGACGTTATGATCAGTACCTGGGACTCTGGAAAGGCTTTTTTCCGGAAGCAAAATGCACGAAGACAGCAATACCAGTGATGCTGTTTCAACTTGAAATAACAACCAAAGCCAAATAATAAGCTGGAGACTCTTAGTCAAGAACTCGTTCACCATTATCTTAAAATGATTTTATCTTCTACTTTATAATTTAAATGAATAGTAATTTCTACTTTGCCTCTAAGTCATAACCCTGATTTAAAAATAAATTTTGCTACTCTAATTTTTGAGATATTGAAAAAGATATTCCAGAAATCACAACCATTAAATGTTCCTATAAAGAAGAGAAAAATTATTCCTTAGCACTGAAGGCCATAATCTGAGAGTTTGACAGTTGAAAATGTGTCAGATATACCAAAACATTTTGAATTGTGTGCTAAATGATGTAAAGAGTCTAGAAGAAAAATACCCAAGTCTATTTATTTCAGCAAAGTATATAATAGATGGCAGTCTTTAAATAACATTATTTGCACTTACCAAATAATACCTATTACATACTTTCTTTAATTCAAATGCATTAGATTTGTTTTTTAACTTCCTGTTGCTATTTTAAGGCCTTCATCAGTGTTAGGATTTCTTCACTCAAAGGTATGGCTATTTTATATCTTTTACAAACCAAAGTATAACTGTTTATATGATATAGATATTTTTGATAATTAAAGACTGTATTATTTACTGTTTCTGCAAAAAATAAATAAATAAAAGCTTAAAAAATCTATCACCATAGACTCATGCTACCAGAAATGTTAAAGGAAGTCCTTTGGGCAGAAGGAAAGTGACACCAGATGGAAATACAGATCTAACATCTTCAGTTTAGACATGGTAACTAAACGGGTTGGGGCGCCTGAGGGGCTCAGTCGGTTAAGCATCTGACTTCGGCTCGGGTCATGATCTCGCAGTTCATGAGTTCGAGCCCTGTGTCAGGCTCTGTGATGACAGTTCAGAGCCTGGAGCTGCTTCAGATTCTGTGTCTCCCTTTCCCTTTCTCTCTCTACCCCTCCCCTGCTCATGCTCTGTCTCTCTCAAAAATAAATAAACATTAAAACTTTTTCAAAAAGATATGGCAACTAACTGGGTAAATGTATTTGGTTTTTTTTCTTGCAATTTAAATCTCTTTGATACAAAAAAAATCTCTTTGATACACAATTGACTGTCAAACAAATCTAAGAATGAAACAGTAGTGTTTTAGCACATATAAAGCTAAATATGCCGAACAATCCCGGGGACAGGAGGGAGGGAGGTGGACGCCCCGCAGGGGAGATTCTCAGCAGCACGCGCAGGTGGCAGGATGTCACTTGGGGACACACAACGGTAAAGACGGGCTGTAAACCCCACAGCAAACACGCATCAACACAACCAGGAAAGAGGGGCGTCCGGGGGCTCAGTCAGGTAAGTGTCTTGACTCTTGATTTTGGGTCAGATCATGAGCTCACGGTTTGGGAGATCAAGCACTGTGCTGGGCTCTACGCTGACACTGTGAAACCTGCTTAGGATTTTCTCTCTCCCGATCTCTCTGCCCGGCTCCCCCACGTGCATGCTCTCTTAAATAAATGAATACACACATGCATACATACATACATACATAAGTGTGTTAGAAGAAGAACTCAAAAAGAAATTACAAAACAGAAATTATAACATATTTTGAACCAAATGAAACAAAAAAGCAACATCCAAGTTGCATGCAGCGCTAGGAAAGACGCGGCCGCCTGCACGGCCCGCGATGCCCGCCCTGGAGGGCAGGCAGGCTGGGGGCTGAGTGCAGAACAAAGTGCACCCAGAGTAAACAGGTAAAGGGAAATAAGAAGGATAACAGAAACCAATATACAGGAAACAGAAAAATAGAGAAAATCAATGAAACCACAGCTGGTTCTTGGAACAGGTCAGTAAAAGGGATCGACCTCCAACCAGAACGATTAGGAAGCACTGGAAAGAAGCGAACG
This sequence comes from Crocuta crocuta, assembly GCF_008692635.1. Lineage (NCBI taxonomy): Eukaryota > Metazoa > Chordata > Mammalia > Carnivora > Hyaenidae > Crocuta > Crocuta crocuta. The sequence continues at coordinate 8,850,579 of NW_027527956.1, forward strand.
CACTCCTCCGGATGAAACAGGTAACACAAATAACCCTACATCCATTAAAACGCAGAATTTGAATTAAAAACTTCTCACAAAGATAACCACAGGCACAGAGGGCTTCACTAGTGAATTTTATCGGCTATTTGAAAAAATTCTCCACAAACGCATCTAGTAAACTGAAAAGGATGGAATAATTCCCAACTCATTCCATGAAGCCAACATTGCTCTGATACAAAAACCAAACAAAGGTCAATACCACTCATGAACACAGATGCAAAAACTCTGAACAGACTTCAGCAAAAAAATTATATATAAAAGGGTTAGGATATCATAGCCAAGTAGGGTTTATCCCAGGAATGCAAGGCTGTGCTAATGTCCATAAATCAACCAATGTAATGCACTATATCATATTAAACTAAAAAAGAAAAACACAGGATCACATCAATAGATGTAGAAAAAATAGCATTTGACAAAATTCAACATTCAGTCCTGATAAAAATGCTCAACAACTGAAGAATAAAAGGGAACATCCCCAACTTGTGGAAAAAACAAACATATAAAAGTCACAGCTAACATGGTGCCCGTGGGGAGTCACTGAAGGCTCTTCCCTAAGATCAGACACAGGGCAAGTGCACGCGCCTCCTTCTGCCCAACACCACGCGAAGAGAGCTTCATCGTGGTGAGTACACAAGAGAAAAGAAATAAAAGACAGCCTGGCTGGAAAAGAAGCGTAGAGCGACTCTATTTGCAGGTGACATGACCATGATCTTATTTATAAACCCCGAAGAAATCCCCTAACGCCCAGCTGCATACTGAAGATCAATATACGAAAATCAACTGCACACAAACAATGAACAAACAGAAACTGAAATTTAAAAAACAATACACTATATGGTACTTTCAGAAAGTATGAAATACTCAGGGGTAAATCTGACAATGTGCAAGACCAGTACATGAAGACTGGGAAGCAGTGCTGAAATTAAAAACAACAACAACAACAACAACAACAACAACAACACATAAATGGAGAGACACACACAGTGCTCATGTTCGGAAGTCTCAATATTATATGTGTAGGAGTTCCCAGACCATCCCCAGGTCTGATGATCTTTCTAGAAGGACTCACCCAGGATGAGTTTAATTCCTCCAGCATTGAACTACTGACAACAGGGAAGCTCATTAGAGACTTGAAGCCCGGAGTGTTTACTGGGAACTGGCCATGTGGACGCTCTCTGCCTGGCACATACGAAAATTCCAGACTTCCAGAAGGGAAGCAGGTGTTCGGTATCTAGAGAGCCGTCCCACGGGTTCTGGGAATGAAACAAAGTCTCCTACAGTCCAAGTTCCCAGATGCCAGCCAGGGGCCAGCTTTCCGAGCAGTCGTGCTGGAGACCACAGTTAGGAGCCTACTGTGTTAACACTGCATAATCGTCCTTTTTCCCAAATTAATCTAAGATTCAAGATAATTCTAGTCAACATCCTAACATGTTTTCTGTCAAAACTGACTGATCCTAAAGTTCATACAGAAATGCACAGGGTCTAGAGCTGGAAGACTAGCACCGCCTGATCCGAAGGCCTGTCACCAGGCCACAGTAACCAACACAGTGTGGCACTGCCCCAGGAGAGAGAAACAAATCAGTGCAAGAGAAGAGCGCCCCCCCACCCCCCTCCGCCCCGGCAGCCCATCCTGGACAAACACACAACAGCAACGTAGTGGAGAAAAAGAAGGCTTTGGACAACCGTATGCAAAGACAAAGCTGGACCCATGCCTCACATCATCGAAAATTAACTCAAAGTGGATCACAGATCTGAATGTAACACCAAAAACTACAGTCGTACAAAGATTTCGGCTAGGACATCAAACGCACACTCCCATAAAAGAGCAAACTAATAAAGCAGACTNGGTTCTGGGAATGAAACAAAGTCTCCTACAGTCCAAGTTCCCAGATGCCAGCCAGGGGCCAGCTTTCCGAGCAGTCGTGCTGGAGACCACAGTTAGGAGCCTACTGTGTTAACACTGTCTGCATAATCGTCCTTATTCCCAAATTAATCTAAGATTCAAGATAATTCTAGTCAACATCCTAACATGTTTTCTGTCAAAACTGACTGATCCTAAAGTTCATACAGAAATGCACAGGGTCTAGAGCTGGAAGACTAGCACCGCCTGATCCGAAGGCCTGTCACCAGGCCACAGTAACCAACACAGTGTGGCACTGCCCCAGGAGAGAGAAACAAATCAGTGCAAGAGAAGAGCGCCCCCCCACCCCCCTCCGCCCCGGCAGCCCATCCTGGACAAACACACAACAGCAACGTAGTGGAGAAAAAGAAGGCTTTGGACAACCGTATGCAAAGACAAAGCTGGACCCATGCCTCACATCATCGAAAATTAACTCAAAGTGGATCACAGATCTGAATGTAACACCAAAAACTACAGTCGTACAAAGATTTCGGCTAGGACATCAAACGCACACTCCCATAAAAGAGCAAACTAATAAAGCAGACTTCATAAAAACTAAAGAGCTTCTGTTTGTCAGAGATACTATTAAGAGAATAAAAAGACAAAACACCAACAGAAAATACCGCCATTCACACACCTGGTAGAGGATCTATGTCCAAACTATTAAAAAAAAACAAAAACAAACAAACAAAAAACCTCAGAACAATTTTTAAAGGGGCAGATGTGGACCCACCAATGAAGACAGGATGGCAGATGAGCACAGGGCAAGACACTCAGCACCCTTCGTGAGACAAAGGCCTCGGAGATGCCACCACACACGGACTGAAGCCGAAGACAGGTTTCCACGGTGCAGACGAGGGGGTGGAGCAGCAGCTCGGAGAACAGCACGTGGGGAGGCAGAGGACAGTTTCTTAAAAAGTTAAACATACACTTACCACAGGATCCAGCCAGCGCGCTCCTAGGTTTACCCCCGAGAAAAGAAAGCACACGTTCACAGAGAGACCTGTACACAAACGTCCACGGCAGCTTCATCTGTAACAGCCAAAAACTGGAAATGACCTAAATGTCCATCAGCCAGTGAATAAGCAGAAAAACGGCAGTCCTATCAGCACAGAACACGGCTCGGCACTAACGAGAAATGAACCGCTGACACGTGCTACGATTTGGACAAACTTCAGAATAATTCTGCTGAGTGACAGAAGTGAGACAAAACAGAGCACACACCGTACGATTTCATTTACACCCGATTCTAGTAAAGGCAATGAATGTGTAGTGATGGAAAGCACACTGGAGGCTGCTGCTTGGCAGAGGGGGGTTACAAGAGGAGACTTTTGGGGGTGACAGGCATGTTGTCTCAGATCACAGGTGAAGCCTTCATGGTATATACGTGTCAAAACGTGCCCAAACCACACACTTCAAATGCGTGTGTCCCACGCGCTCATCATCTCTCAATAAAGCTGAGCTGCCTGAAGCTCGGGGAGGAGGTTCCCAGGGGCCAGGAGTGCGCCAGAGCCACACAACCAGGAAAACAGGGCCCCCGGGCCTCGGGCACCGCCTCGGGCCACCTGTCCATTGTGACAGCAGACACAAGGCTCCTGAGCTGCGTCCAACTGAAAATGACAGCAGTTTTCCCTGAAGCTTCCTTGAAAGAGGGGCTCCTTCCCAGATGAGACCCAGGCTGCTGCTGGGTTCCAGGCCCGACCCCTCCGGGTGGCAGGTGCTTTCCTCAGGCGGGCGGAGGGACACACTCCGGCCTGCGGGGACCCGAGCCCACAGGTGCCCCTGGCACGCGCCCCGCCACGCGCCTGCTCCCTCTGCTCCCGGCGGCGAGTGCCTGCTGCCAGGAGCAGGTGTGCTGGCCTATGTGGTTCCCATGGCAACGATGAGTGATAGTGACAGTGACACCCACCCAGGCCGCACAGCCACCAGAGGGAGCCCAGCAGCATCACCTCTAGAACAGGGGACTTTCAAATTCGCTGTTCTCCAGCTACCATGGGGCTCTTGGGAGCCATGTTCCCAAGACCACAGGACACACGTCCACCTCCGTGGGAAATGGTCATCAGGCTCTCTGGGCTCACATTCCTTGTCCCCCGGCACGTGGGGGGCGTCACCTTTTCTGTGGGGACCATTTCCTGCCTCTAGAGTTACAGGGGGAAGCAGCACGGCCCACGCACATGTCCCCTCTGGTAAGGCGGGGGGTCCTCTGGGCAACACAGTCATCTGCAGGGACAGCCAGGGACACGAGGGGCTTCCCGCTTCTCCCTGGCTCCAGCCTCTGCGCTCACAGGCAGAGCACTCAGAAAAGGGTATCCACAGAGCACGTGACAGGGACGCGTGAAAAGAAGCCCAGGGTGGCCCCCAGCCCCGAGGACACCTCCCCCGGTGCCTCTCACAGCGCCACACCCCCTCTGCCCGCCTGGGCCCCAGCAGCGCCGCTCTTCCAGGCTCCTCCCCAACAAGAAACTCTGGAGGGGGTGCCTGCCCTCCTAGTGCCCAGCATCCTCCCCACACGCGGTGCAGGGGGGGCGGTCCCCCACAGACCCGGGGCCCGCAGGACAATCCTCACCCGTGAGAAGTCTCTGCAAACAGCACCCAGGACGTACTTCAGCACAAAACCCCAAATACACAGGGCTGCCCCGGATTCTCCTGCGAATGAATGTTTGTAACAAGGAAATGACCCAGCGGCCTCCTGTTAGCAAATTAAGGCTGGATTTTCCATAAAGTCCTNTAATTTCTAGGAGAGAGAGAGACAGCATGAGCAGGGGAGGGTCAGAGAGAGAGGGAGACACAGACTCTGAAACAGGCTCCAGGCTCTGAGCTGTCAGCACAGAGCCCGACGCGGGGCTCGAACCCATGAACGGCGAGATCATGACCCAAGCGAAAGTCGGACGCTTAACTGACCAAGCCACCCAGGCGCCCCAAAGTCCTCATTTTCAACAGAACTGAAGCTCTGAAGGTTTTCACAGATTTCAGCCCGTGTGCAGACCAGCCTGTCTGAGTCCACACTTGGCAGATGAATGCCCCCCAGCAGGACTGGCTTACTTTGCCTAGAGGAGGTCATGGCTGCACTGGTACCACCAGCTGAAGAGAGAAGGGACCTAACTTCCATCTGGGTCAGAAGCGACCCAAGAAGGATCATTTCTAAACCCAACCAGTAATTTTGCCCACGAATGTATGACAAATACATTTTTGAATGTCATTAAAGAAACAAAACAGCTCAACTTGAAGGAATATAAAAATAGCACCCACGGAAGCGGCGATGAGGACAGTGGCCCCGAGCACTGGTGCCGCAGCCCCGAACACCAGCACTGTGTGCACGACACAGACAGGCCGACCTGCAGGTCTCATGGCGCCCTCGTGCTCTCGTCACGGCCTCACCCGCCTGCAAACCCATGAACCGCACGGTAATAGGCTCGATCATGGGCACGCAGCACAGCCCAGCGGCTCCAGCCCAGTGGCCAGATGTCAGCCCCTCCAGGGCCGAAGCGCCTGTGAAGGGCGAGGGGAGTGGAGCGCACAGCCACCAAGCTCTGGAGCTCATCAGGCCCCTGGGCCCGGCTCCCCAGTGAGGGACCTGGGGCCAGAGGGGCCTCGCCCACTGGATTCTGGAAGTTAGCAACGTCTCCCTTGGGCGTGTGCTCAGCACCTCCTCAGTGTGACGGCCGTAACCAGGGGACCCCAGAGAGCAGCCCTCAGTGGTAACCCGGAGAGAAGCTCCGTCCCCAGCCCCTGACCCCTCCCGGCAGGGGCCCAGTCCCGAGCAGTTCTCCTGGGACGGCTGGGAAGACGGGAGGGCTGCTGGGAAGACAACACGTGCCCCAGGTTCATGTCCTAGGACAGCGGCGCCAGGGAAACCACCCCTTTCAATGATCTGCAAAGTAAATACCATAGAGTTCCTGGGGCAGCTGAAGAAGCGATTCCTTCTGAATATCTATGACTTACAATAAAACGACAGCGCAATTTAAAAAATGGACAAGGGACCCGAGTAGACACTTTTCCAAAGAAGACGCACAAGTGACCAAGAGGCACATGAAAAGGTGTTCGGCGTCAGAGGTCATCAGGGAAACACAATCACAGCCTCACTGAGCTCCCACATCACAGCTATGATGATAACAAAAAAGACAATAACAACTGCTGGTGTGGACGTGGAGAAACTGGAAATGTAACGTGCAGCTGCTGGGAGTGTAAAATGGTGCACGTTGCAAAACATTCTGGAAGTTCCTCAAATGACTGATCGCGGAGCTCCGTGCGGCCAGCAACACTCCCGTGTGCCCAAAGAACTGAAAACACGCGTCATATACAAACTCGTACACGACTTTCACGGCTGTATTATTCCTGAAGGTAGAAAGAATCCAAATGTCTGTCGCTGGATGAATGGAGAAGTAAAATGCAGTCTATCCATATAACGGATCTGGCTCAGCCTTGGGAAGGAATGAAGCCCTGAGGCCCGCGACCGCATGGATGAATCTGGAAAACAGGATGCTCAGTGAGAGAAGCCCATCACAAAAGAGCACATCTGGTACATTTCCTCTTATGTGAAATGTCCAGAACAGGCAAATCCAGAGACAGAAAACAGAGGACCGGTTCCCAGGGTTGGGGTTGGAGAAACGGGGAGGGATAGGGTTTGTTTTTGGGGTGATGGAAATGTTCTGTAATTAAACCTTTTTTTCAAACGTAGGTAATCTCTACACTCAACGTGGAGCTTGAACTCACACCCCAAGAGTCATACGCTCCTCCGACTGAGCCAGTCAGGCGCCCCAAGAAATGTTGTGTAATTAGATAGTGGCGATGATAATATAACATTGTGAATGTACTAAAAACCAATGAATTGTATAGTTTTTTTAATGAAATTTTTTTACATTTATATTTATTTTTGAGAGACAGGGTGAGACAGAGTGTGAGCGGGGGAGGGGCAGAGAGAGGGAGACACAGAATCCGAAGCAGCTCCAGGCTCTGAGCTGTCAGCACAGAGCCCAATGCGGGGCTCGAACCCACGAACCGTGAGATCATGACGTGAGCCGAAGTTGGACACTTAACCTACTGAGCCACCCAGGTGCCCCTGAATTGTATACTTTAAGGTGATTAAAATGGTGAATTTGATGTCAATTTTATCTCAAAAAAAATTTCGAGGCTGAGTATGGTATGTGAATTATACCTCAAAAAACAAATTTTAATGAACAAAAGTTTTAATGTATATGATACTTTATAGAGAGAAATATAGATATAAATATCCACTTTAGTAAGTGTACTTTCTAATACTGGAGATAAAATACTTTTCTTAAGCTTCAAGTATAAGGTGCTATCATTTGTATCCTGCACCATGTAAAATAAATTCAGCAACCCGTCCACCATCAGCTGTAACTGATACAGCTTGAATTAAATCAAGTGGTAGGGCGAGAAAGTGGGAATCATATGAGGAAAAATGTCAGCTGAGAACAATACTGGGTAAATACAGAAAGCATGAGAGGAGATTTGCAGTGAGGAACACAGAGAATGCTTCTTAAAAAGTACAGATTCCTGGCCTGTATCAGATAGAAGCAAAGTTTTTCTGTACTTCTGAGAGATTCCTGTGTCACAAGATTTTTCATTAATAAATATTAAACTAAATTTTAAAATAAGCCAGAAGAGGGTTCTGGCTTCCCTCTCGGAAAAAAACACGTGCTTTACCCGGGCCCAGGGGAGGGCAGCCCCACTCTTCAAAAGGAGCCCCCGAGGTGCCCCCCCACCCCCGCCAGGGAGTGAACCAGGAGAGGTGTGGGTGGGCAGGTAAGGAGCCTGTGCTCGGGGACACGGGAGGGTTGCCTCGGGTGACCTCATGGGCAGAAAGACCCGGCCGCTCACCAGATGGCCTTCCGATGCTCCAAAGGCCACGTGAGAGACGCGGCCGAGGGCCCTGAGCAGCCGCACGGGGAAGAGCAGGGGCTCTGAGGGGGCCCGGGAGTCAGGGGGAAAGCGCAGCAAGAGCATCGCACTGCGAACAGACAGCTGACCTCAGCGCCGTTTCCCTCCGGGGCCCGAAGGGGCTGCGGTGACGCTACTGCCTCACGAACCCCCAGGGGACCCCCCCCGAAGACAAGCTGAGCGGTAAAGCCTTCCGCTCGCCTGTCAAACCCCTACCCCACACGCCCCATAAACGACATGCGTAAGTCACACCAGACCACCTCCCCATCCTCACCCAGGCAGCCCCTCCCCAAAGGCGAGCTCAGAACTGAGTCCCCCCATCACCAGCCTCACCGCCTGTCTTCACTTCCGTGACCCCAATCCTCTGTCCCCAGAACTCCTCTGTCCCCAGAACCCCTCTGTCCCCAGCCCCTCTCTGTCCCCAGCCCCTCTCTGGCCCAAAACCCTCTTTTCCCAGCCCCACTCTGTCCCCAGAAACCCTCTGTCCCAGCCCCTCTGTCCCCAGAACCACTCNCTGTCCCAGAACCACTCTGTCCTCAGCCCCAATCTGTCCCCAGCCCCATTCTGTCCCCAGTAACCCTCTGTCCCAGCCCCTCTCCATCCCCAGAAACACTCTGTCCCCAGAAACCCTCTGTCCCAGCCCCTCTCCGTCCCCAGAACCACTGTCCCCAGCCCCACTCTGTCCCCAGCCCCTCTCTGTCCCGAGAAACCCTCTGTCCCAGCCCCACTCTGTCCCCAGCCCCTCTCTGTCCCCAGAACCACTGTCCCCAGCCCCTCTCTGTCCCCAGCCCCTCTCTGTACCCAGTCACTCTGTCCCCATCCCTTCTCTGTCCCCAGAACCACTCTGTCCCCAGCCCCTTCTCTGTCCTCAGCCCCACTCTGTCCCCAGAACCACTCTGTCCCCAGCCCCTCTCTGTCCCCAGCCCCACTCTGTCCCCAGCCCCACACTGTCCCCAGAAACCCTCTGTCCCAGCCCCTCTCCATCCCCAGAAACACTCTGTCCCCAGCCCCTCTCTGTCCCCAGCCCCTCTCCGTCCCCAGCCCCTCTCCGTCCCCAGCCCCTCTCTGTCCCCAGCCCCTGTCTCTTCTCTACTGGCCTCCGCTCTCTGAGGCAGGAGATCAGGTTAGAGAAAGCTTCTCAAGGACTGACTGTAACCACCATCCTTCAAGTGCAGTGTGAGCGGCACGGAAGCCCCTTTTGCAGCTGAGGCCTCCGGAATTAGAGCCGGTTCTGCGGACGGCAGGGTGGCCCCTCCGAAGCCCTGTTGGTCACCCTGCTCACGGTTGCACACCTGGCAGAGGGGAGCGCGGGTGACCCGAGTCACTGAGGACCGACCCGGGAGGTGGTGGCTGCACACTCGGGAGGGGGCTGCACACTCGGGAGGAGGCGGCTGCACACTCGGGAGGAGGCGGCTGCACACTCGGGAGGTGGTGGCTGCACACTCGGGAGGGGGCTGCACACTCGGGAGGAGGGGGCTGCACACCCGGGAGGGGGCTGCACACTCCGCTGGGCTGCGAGGTGGAAGGAACCCCGGCTCCCTCTCCCTCTGCTGACCCTGGACCGTTAAGCTTTTCCAAAGGGCGAACTCCAGTCCTTCCTACCGGCCCCTCCTCGCCAGGCAAGTCCTACCCACCGGTGCCCTCTCCTCACCGCGGCCTGGCCTCCCGGGGCACAGCCAGGGGCTGTGCTGGAGCCGGGTCCGCCCACCGCCTTCTTCCGGCGCTGGGCCACCAGGCGGCGGTCCCCCGGGGACCCAGGGTTCCAGGCAGGGGGCCCCTCCCCCGCGCCCCCGCCTGGGCAGGGGCGGCCCCCACCCCNGCCGCGTGCAGCCCCGGCTCTGCCCAGTGCCCCGCCAGCCTGTGGCCTGACCCCACAGGGGCAGCTTGTGGTCGGGCCGCTAAGTGGTCTCATTCCACGCAGCAGAGACCCCAGCCCTCCCCGAGGAGGAGACCCTGGCCCTCTCGGGTCACTTCTTAGGGCTCCATCGCTGACCCCATTAATGACGGAACAGTTACGTAACCTGGAGGGGTCCCCGCGCCTCCTAGACTTCAAACCCGCGAGCGCCCCCGTGTGGCCCGTCCCCGCCAGTGCAGGCAGAGTCCGTCCTGGAAAAACNGGGGTCCCTCCCCAGTGGCCACAGTGACAACCAGAAGCTGCTGGAGAAAGCCGGTGAACCACGTGGCCACGGGCTCTCCACATGAGCCACGTTCAAAACACCCCCACGGGCCCCGAGTGACAGGGACAGTGCTGGGGGCTCTGACCACAGGGGCTGGTCCCCGACCCGCCCCCAGGCGCCTGCACACGGGGGGGGAGGGGGGGGGCTGTGGACAGAGCGCTGGCCTCCAGGGCGCAGGGGCACTCGCGCGTGCACCACACACAGTGACGAAGGGAAGCGGCCGGGCCAGGCAGGACACCTGATCTCGTGGCCGCTACGAGCGAGCAGGGCCACCAGCCACGGAGGGCGCGGCCCGCAGTGGGCGTGTGGTGGCCACGGCTCGGTACCAGGAGCAGAAGCAAGCAGCCCACCCGTCTCCAGTACTGTGTGGACCCTCAGTGCCTGGTCCAGGGGTGGCCCAGCGCCGCCCCGCTGCCGGCTGTGGCCCGCGCTGTCCGGCTCCTGCCCGGCGGCTGCGGCTGAGCAGTCCGCTGGGAGGCTGGTGCTCCCCCAGGCTGGGGTCCCCGTGGGAGCGGGCGGCGGGGGGGCGGGTGCNTGGAGGGTGCAGGGGGCCCGGGGGACACATGGCCCTGCTGTGGACACGGCTCTGGGCCCCAGCCTGCCTCTCTCTGCTGTGCCTTCCTGTCTAGTGACCCGACTTCTCTGTGCCTGTTTCTTTGCCTGTAAAATGGAGGCGTCACAGTACTCTGTGCACAGGCCAGCATGAAGGGTAAATGGCCAATTTCCTATAAAAGACTTACAACAGCGTCTGGCACATACTGACCAGTCCACGTCAGCTATGTTTAAAAACAAAGTCTACCGAACAAAATCCACGTGGTTCGGGGCCACTTCCCGGCCCACAGCTGGACCCCACCCGGTGGCAGCTGCACAAGTGACCCGCACGCTGCTTCCTGAGACTGAAAGCTCACCAGCCCCCCCCTCCCAGCCCATCCTCACTGGACACACCCGGAGGCCCCTGCGGTGGCAGCACGTGGGGTCCCAGCAGCAGACACGGGGTCTGGTCGGTGAGTGAGGTGCGAGGCCACGCGTCCCTGCCATTACCAGCACACACGGGAACGGGGTCTTAATATCCTCTCAGAGTGTCCCCCGAAACTGAGCCCTGGGAGCGCAGGACCAGGAGCGGCTCCCGACGTGGGGGGCGGGGCACGCGGGAGAG
>NW_027527956.1:8861767-8862456 GCF_008692635.1 Crocuta crocuta
GAGGCTGGTGGAGGGGGCTCATGTGATCGGGCTGCGCCGTGGCCGTGGAGACGCAGGTCCCGCCTTCCAGGGGACGCGAGAGGACATGGGTGTCACCAAGCACCGAGGCGGCAACTTGTTCTCAAATAGCTCGAGAAAACGCTACTGGATCCCAGCTTAACTCTGTGGTCTTTCAAATAATTTTTAAATGTTTAAAAATCAACTCTCCATGAAAACAAAACCACCCCGGGTCAGAGTGACACTTGGCTCTCGCCACACGGCGCCCCTGGCAGCCCCCCCCCCCCGGCACACCTGCCNCACACGTGTCTGTGTGGCCCTGCTGGGTGTCTGCTCAATCCGGGGACGGATCAAGGACAGGTCAAGCCCTGACCTACAGCCCACGTCCCCGAGCTCACACTCCAACACGGAAGAGGGGGCTGCCAGGCCCCGGGGGAGCACGCGGTGCCTCTGGGGCCACCAGAGAAAGCTCAGGGCCTGCTGTGCGGGAGGGGCTGGAGGGGAGGAAGCCACAGGGCAGGGGTGCAGCCTGGACGGCGACGCGGTGGGTTAGCAAAGCCAACAGCGCCATCTGGCTGTAGGACTGTCAGAGCCCGCGTCACCGTACTGAGCCGCCTTTCCCCCACCCACACCCACCCACCCTCACCCTCCCTCACCCTCCCTCACCAGGCAGCCAGGGACCGGCGGGGGGG
>NW_027527956.1:8862472-8896890 GCF_008692635.1 Crocuta crocuta
CCAGCCTAGGAGACAGAGGTCCAGGGGTCAGAGCCTCCCCCTGCTCCTGAGGGAGCTGAGCACAATCGGCAGTGGGCTGCAGTGCCAGCCGTCACTGGAAAATGCTCAGACGGTGAGCCCCTCACACCCTCGTGGCCGACCCCCCCCGCAGGGGTGAGCCCCTCACGCCCTCGTGGCCGACCCCCCCCGCAGGGGTGAGCCCCTCACGCCCTCGTGGCCGACCCCCCCCGCAGGGGTGAGCCCCTCACGCCCTCGTGGCCGACCCCCCCCGCAGGGGTGAGCCCCTCACGCCCTCGTGGCCGACCCCCCCCGCAGGGGTGAGCCCCTCACGCCCTCGTGGCCGACCCCCCCCGCAGGGGTGAGCCCCTCACGCCCTCGTGGCCGACCCCCCCCGCAGGGGTGAGCCCCTCACGCCCTCGTGGCCGACCCCCCCCGCAGGGGTGAGCCCCTCACGCCCTCGTGGCCGACCCCCCCCGCAGGGGTGAGCCCCTCACGCCCTCGTGGCCGACCCCCCCCGCAGGGGTGAGCCCCTCACGCCCTCGTGGCCGACCCCCCCCGCAGGGGTGAGCCCCTCACGCCCTCGTGGCCGACCCCCCCCGCAGGGGTGAGCCCCTCACGCCCTCGTGGCCGACCCCCCCCGCAGGGGTGAGCCCCTCACGCCCTCGTGGCCGACCCCCCCCGCAGGGGTGAGCCCCTCACGCCCTCGTGGCCGACCCCCCCCGCAGGGGTGAGCCCCTCACGCCCTCGTGGCCGACCCCCCCCGCAGGGGTGAGCCCCTCACGCCCTCGTGGCCGACCCCCCCCGCAGGGGTGAGCCCCTCACGCCCTCGTGGCCGACCCCCCCCGCAGGGGTGAGCCCCTCACGCCCTCGTGGCCGACCCCCCCCGCAGGGGTGAGCCCCTCACGCCCTCGTGGCCGACCCCCCCCGCAGGGGTGAGCCCCTCACGCCCTCGTGGCCGACCCCCCCCGCAGGGGTGAGCCCCTCACGCCCTCGTGGCCGACCCCCCGAGGTGAGCCCGTCCTGGGTTCTGTGCCGGGCTGGCCTGTCTGGCACCACTAAACTGCAGGAGCCTTTTCCTTTGATCCTATTGTATTTCCGGACCTTTCTTGTGCTGCTAATTTCTGGTCAGTGGGCGTCCCACACTGGACGGGAGGCCACAGGCTGAGGCCCCGTGTTCTCTGCACCCACCAGTCCAGCAGGCCGGCCCGTCACCCCGGCCGGCAGCCCGCAGACACGCGCTTGAGCAGCGTCCATGCTGACCCTCTGCACAAGCGCCCTGGACCCGGAAGAAAGGGCAAGGAGGCCGAGACACAGAGGGAAGGGGTAGGGGTTTACCCCAAATCAAAACAGCACCTTCACTTACAGTTACAGTTTTAAGGCTACTTCTAAAACCTTAACAGAGGACATGACCTTCTATTCATGTGAACACGAACCCAAGAACAGGCCAGGCCCGGAGTCCATCCTTCGGGGCAGCTCTAAATAAACACAGCTACCCGCCCCCTGGCCCCAAACGTCCTCTGTAATTCTGGCCACCAGGACTCCGGTCAGGTAAACCAGCGAACGGGACAGCACTTCAGGGTGGTGGCGTGAGGGTCTCTGCAGACCGTCTCCCCACAGAACGAGAGAGTGGCCGTGGGCTCTAAAACACCATTTACAGTCTCCAGAAAGTGTCCTACGGCCATACAGCAACGAAGAAACATCTATTTTTTTTTAATGTTTTATTTATTTTTGAGAGAGAGATAGAGACAGCGTGAGCAGGGGAGGGTCAGAGAGAGAGGGAGTCACAGAATCCAAAGACAGGCTCCAGGCTCTGAGCTGTCAGCACAGAGCCCAACGCGGGGCTCGAACCCACAAACCGTGAGATCATGACCTGAGCCGAAGTCAGACGCTTAACTGAGCCCCCAGGCGCCCCAAGAAACATCTACTTAAGAAGAGTGTTTGGGACATGCCCTGTCGCCCCCCCAACCCCGTGTGATGACAGCTCTGCTCCCAGTGCAGGTGCAGACACTTCTCACCTCCAGCTCGGCTCCGCTCTCCTCCAGGCCAGAAGGGCAGACAAGCCAGGGCTCCCTCCCTGCCCAGCCCCCTCTCGAAGGCCAGAGAATACTGTCCTGACCCTGCTGCTCGTGGAGTATCCGGGTCCCACGGTGGGAGGGGCAAGCCGAGAAGAGCGGGGGCCACGCTCCCCACGCACACGCGCTTGGAGCTGGGGCAGCACCCCACAAAAGGCCGCTGCCGCCCCAGCCAGGGCGCCAGAGCAGGGGCTCAGAGGCCCTGTCCTGGAAGTGGGGGCACGAGAACAGCCAGCTCCGTAGCTCTCCCGAAGAGGAGCACCTCAGCTCAGAGCACAGTATGAGCAAGTTCAAGCCCAAGGGCACTGACAGAACAGTGGGGACCCCAGGACTGGAGCAGCCGGAGGAGGGTAGCAGCTCCATCACAGCAACAAGTGAAACAAACCCGCCAGCGTCTACCACACAAGAGAGCCACGGAGAGTCATCCTGGGGACACAGCAGTCGTCGAAGACTGCCCTCAAGATCCCCCCGTGCCCGTCACCTGGACCAGACCTGTGCAAGCCTCAGCATTATCAACACCAACAGCACAACTGGCCGGCCAGCCACTCGAGGAGGCCAGCAGGGGAGTGTGACTGCGGCGAAGGGAGACCACCGAGCAGTCAGAGAGCCACGGCCTCGCCTGGGGGACGGGAGGTGCAGAGCCAGCGCTCATCCGGCCACGTCACTAAACAAATAAGCAAACAAGCCTCCCCCAGCCAGGGTCAGGGATCAGTAACCAGAGTTGCTACAATATTTTACAACATACAGTTTTCAACAAAGTATTGAGAAATGCAAAGAAATGGGAAAGTGGCCCATACACAGAAGAAAAATAAAAGGAAACAAAATTGGTTTTGAAGGGGAACAGACACTGGATTTAGCAAAAATGACTTCAAACAGTTATAAATATGTTCAAAGAACTGAAAGAAATCAATCATAATAAGGGAGGGCAGGGACGCCTGGGGGCTCGGTCAGCCGAGTGTCCGACTCTTGATTTCAGCTCAGTTCATGACCTCTCAGTTCATGGGATAGAACCCCATGTCGGGCTCTGCGCTGCCAGTGAGGAACCTGCTTGGGATTCTCCATCTCCCTCTTTCTCTGCCCCTCCTACCAAAATAAATAAATAAACTGTAAAAAATTAAAAAAAGGACTACCCAGCAACTCCACCACTTGGGATTTCTCCTATGAAAACAAGAAAGGTAACTCAAACAGCTGCCTGTGCCCCTGTCCCAACAGCAGCATTATTTATAAGAGCTAAGACACGGGCACAGCCCGAGTGTCGGCCAACAGATGAATGGATAAAGAAGATGCGGTGTGTATATGTACAATGGAATATTGCTCGGCCATAAAAAGGAAGGAAGTTCTGTCATCTGCAACAAGGATGAACCTTGAGGGCATTGTGGTCAGTGAAATAAGTCAGACAGAAAAGACAAAAATACCATATGAGCTTATTTATGTGTGGAAGTCTAGGGGGAAAAAAAAAAAGAAAGAAAACAAGCCCATAGATACAGAGAACAGATTGATGGCAGCCAGAGGTGAAGGATCCAGGATGGGTTAAATGGGTGAAGGTGATCAAAAGGTACAAGCTTTCAGTTACAAAACAAGTAAGTCATGGGGATGTAATGTACAGAAGGGTGACTATAGTTAACAATACTGTGTTGCACGCTTGAAAGTGGTTTAGCACAAGTGGATCTTAAAAGTCCTCTTCATAAGAAAAAAAATAGTTTGTAACCATGTACAATGACTGATCTCAACTTGGACTCACTACATACAATACACACATGTCACAATGTACTTCACCATATAGACAGTAATACGAGCATCTGATAATGTATACCTGAAAGTCCTATGTCAATTACTCCTCAAAAACTTTTAATTAATTAAGAATTGATACCAATCCTTCACAACTTAAGCAACACAGGAGAGGGAACATGCCCCATTCCCAACCCATCTTACAAGGCCAGCACTATCCTAATACTAAAACTACAGTCATCACACACACACATACAAACATGCACAAAAGCAGACCAATATCTCTTGTAAATATGGACACAAAAATCTTTAACACAATACCAGCAAACAGAATCCAGCAACTTAAAAAAAGGATTATACATCATGCTCAGATGGGATGGATCCTAAGACTGCAACGTTGGTTCAACATACAAAAATCAATCAATGTCAAGGACAAAAACCGCATGATCATCTCAACAGACGCCGAAAAGCAGTAGACAAACTTCAACATCGTTTCATGATTCAAACAAACAAACAAAAACACTCGACAAACTCGGAATAGAAAGGTTCTTGCTTCCTCTAATCTGAGGCATCTGAAAATCCCCTGCTAACACCATGCTTCAGGGGAAGGGAGGCTGTCGCACTAGCTCAGGAACAAGCCCAGCTGGGCCATGCTCACCACTGTAGCCTCTCCGAACTCTAGGGTGATTAGGCAAGAAAAAGAAAAAGTATCCAGACTGGAAAGGAACAAATAAACACATCGTTATTTGCTGATGACACAATCTTGTATCTAGAAATCCTAAAGGAGCCACAAAAAAGCTAATGGAACCAATAAATGAGACGCACAAAGCTGCAGGATACAAGATCGATACGTGAAAATCGATTTTATTTCTATGATAGCCACGGGCAATGCGAAATGAAAGCAAGAAAACAATTCCATTGGCCACAGCATCAAAAAGAAGAGATGTAATAAAAGCATTCCCACCCCTGCGCTGCTCGTTTCCGCCTCTCCTACCCTTCCTCCGTCTCTGTCTCTCACATCCACACACACTCAAGGGGCAGGTTTCTAGGAACTAGTTCATGCTTAAACGTGGCAGGCGATGTGTTGGTTAGTTTGCTGGGGACATGGGCACGTTTGGTAGCGTGAGTCACACGCGCGGAGCAAGCATGGCTGTGAGGGCTGAGCGGAGACAGTTGCACAGAATGAACGAAGCAGGGGCGGCCCCGTGCGGGCTGGTACGTACCCAGATAGGCCCGCCTGGGGTGGGGCCTGCTTTCTTCGTCCTGATTGTCTGCAGCTACATTTAAAAAGAGAAAACAGAAAGGAGGAAGAGAAAAGAAAAAAAACAGACCGATTTTAAGACCGGCGAGCAGCTGTGTCTTCCAGCCCCTTTTTGCATTTCTTGTTTTAAGAAACACTGGAAAAGGGCGAGATCTTCGTTTCCGTGTACTAGGAAATTTACTTTCTGAATGATTCTCCTCCAAATCTACCCTCTTCCAGTGTCAGCACTTGAGGCGGGAGGAGGAGATCTTGGGCCAAAATGAAGAGTCGTCATATTTGCAGCGAATGTCTAAGGTCAGAGGTGGCATAACACCCACGGCACGCCTGCTACACTGACAGAGACACAGATGGTACCCGTTTCCCGCTAAAAGCTCGTCTGTACACGAGCCCTGATCGCAAGATAGCGGTCCCGGGGTCAAAGCTCTTCAGAGGTTGCTTGATAAAGCAGTTTTCAGAGCACACTCCACAAAACGCCCTCTGTGAACGGGGAGCCAGCGCGGCACGTGAACTTGCCAGGCGTGCGGCTCAGAGGCAATGCCCCGTTACACCCGGCCAGGAGGCCTCCCCCCGGCCCCCGCAGGCGGCGGGACCCCACACAGCGCGCGAGGCCTGCAGCAGCCTCGCCCCACCCGAGACCCCCTGCCCCCCACGCCCAGGATGGCAGCCCAAGGCTCTTGGAGACTCGGCCAGAGTGTCCGCAGGGTGGAGTCTGGGAGAGCGAGCCTCAGGGACGCACTGGACTCCGTCACAGACCTGGGGGCGGCTGTGTGTCACCCGCCCCAGGCAAGGCAGGCTCCACCTACAAACGGACAGTTTGCAAGTAAACGCCTAAAAGAAAGCGCCAGCCTGGCTACGTGGGCTTGGGGACAGCAGACGCCCACACACGCTGCTGCCCGGCCCGCGCGAGGCTTTCCTGAAGCAGCAGCACCACCGCCTGGAACCGCGGGGCTCCAGACACCAGACTGCTGGACGCCCTCAGCCTGTCACATCTGTTTCTCGGTTGAGGCCGAGTTTACCGTTCACTGAGACTCCCTCTAAAGACCCAGGTCCCGAAGGGGAAGGGGAGGGAAGGCTGGGGACGCAGGAAGGGGGTGCTGACTGCTCAGCGTTGTTCCGCGTGCGGCGCAGACGCACCCACGCCATCTCCCCTCTGGTCTCAGGCCTGATGGCGCCCAGCAGACAAGCTGGAAACGCGCCCGGCAGCGGGGCAAGGCCGGGCGGAGGCCCAGGGCCGTGAGAGCGCGGCACAGTGGGGGGGGAGGGAAAGGCAGCAGCTGGCAGGGGTGCGGGTCAGGGAGGGGTCTCCTGTCCTGTGTCAGGCTCTTCCCAGAGGACAGGGTCAAGCTACCGAGGGTTTCTTGGCTGGAAAGTAGTGAGATCGGATCTCCGCTTTAGACAACCATCTTTGTGCAGGGCAGCCTGGCGGAGAGCCCGTCCTGAGGCTGAGACACCAGTGAGGGGCGTCATCCAGGCCACAGACTCCCAGGCATCTGTGAACACGCACTCCGGGCACTAAGGTCCAGAAGCCGCCTCGGCACGTGTCCACACTGTCCCCACTGGAGGCAGCGTCCGTGTCCCCCCCCCCCGGTTACGGGGGGCCTGTGACCCTCCATTCTGCAGAAGCGATGCACGATTTCCAAGAGCAGAGCACAGACACGGGTTCTACCTGGCTCTCTCACGCTCCCCTTGCAGCCCGGCTGCCATGTTATAGGGAAGCTTAGGCCACGTGAGAAAGCCACGGGAAGATGTCCCAGCAGACCCTCTGACACATGAGGAAGGGAGGGACCTAGACGGTGAGAGCAGAGAAGGGGGAGGAGGCCAGGCCCCGGCAAATGGCCGGCAGCGCTGCGGTGCCCATCCAGGCTCGTGAGTTTCACTACTGTCCTCGCAAGTCCCCAAGTCTGGGGGTTCCTTTAGGAGCAGCCCCAGAGACTGGAACAGAACCTGATGGGACAGAAGTCTGGGACGAGCCCACACAGGAGAAGTGGCCGTCCTGGATGCCAGAGGACAGCTTGGGACAGCAGGAGGGAAGCTGTGAGCCGACCAGAGCCCAGACCACCAGCCGCTCGCAGGGGCTTCCGGGCTCTGTCGCAGCGCGAGAGCCACTGCAGTGCTCGAGGACGGTGGGGGCGACGGCCACAGGGGGGGCCCAGGATGCCCTTAGAGACCAGGGGACCGGGGGGGAGGTCCGGGCAAAAAAAGATTAGCCCTACGTCAAGGTCACGGCTGTGGGCAGGTGGGCAGGGCAGGTAAGGATTCATAACCTAACCTCACGTCCAGGGACATCCGATAAACCCTTGAAAATACAGAATGGTTTACAGATAAACATTTTCCTGAGGGGGAGGCAGGGTCCTCGGCTTTCATTGTCAGAATCGTATGTGACCCTCCCCACCCAACATTTTTTACCTTTATGGAGATGTAAGTATATACCATTAAGGATTCACTCGCTGAAAGTGTACAATTCAGTGGTTTTGGCATATTCAGAGCTGCACAACCACCACCGCAGTCTTAGAACGCTTTCGTCCCCCACAAGGGACACCCGTCCCCCGGAGCAGCCACCCCCTCCCCACTCCCCAGCCACCTCCATTCTGGAACCGGAGTGAATGTCAAGTGAATGCAACCACCTGACTCGGAGTCACAGACCATCTTCTCTCCCCGCGCGCGCAGCCGGGGGCACCGTTCCCTGCGCCAGTAAACCAGGTAAGAACGTGTCATCCTGGGACCCCCATAAAACAACGTTCCAGGAGCCCCCTCACCGAGACCCCCTCGGGCAGAGAGGGATGCAGGTCGCCCTTCCACCCCTGGGTCCTTGCGAAGCCCGTGAGTGTCAGAGCGATGACCAAAGAGCTCGACGAGGAGTCAAAGGAAGTGTCAGCACGCACACCTGGCCTATTTCATCTGCCACAGAATCTCCCGGCTCCGTCCACCAAAAAAGCCAAAAACCACCCCCAACCCTTCAGCTGTCCCAGGGGCCGGACCGTGGTCTCCACATGCTGCAGTCCAGGGCCACAAGGGCTCCTTGGAGAAACGGCTCACTCCAGGTCTGGGGCAGGAACCAGGTAAGATGAGGCACCGAGCAACCCGTCGCACCAAGAGCACGGCTCCCAGGGACCCCCCGTCTCTGCCAAAACGTGAAGAGCCAACTGAAGAGGCTCCCGCCAGCGGACGAGCGGGTCAACAGAAATGGCAATCAGGCAAACCCATCAAGTAGGTTTAAATCCACACACTCCGAATAATGGAAAACAAACACGAACACTGTTGCAAGATGCTAGGGAACCAGTTTCGAAAACTGGCCGATAAAGAGAAAGAAGCAGTTACCTGCCTTTCACTCGTAAACGACACCACTGGGCACAGCGGCATTTCCCGGGAAGCTGCACGTCAGAGAAGGCCCGCAGCTAATTTGTGATGAAGACTGACCGCGCCGGAGCCCTGCAGCCTCACAGTTAGCGGCTTAGGCGCGGGGCACCCACCACTAACATCCAAAAACAGACAAGGTGACAGGATGTGCCTCCCTGCAGAAGAAACAAGTCTGGCAAAACATAAGAGCCAAACCTAGACTTGATCAGACCTCTGGATCCACTTTTCTTTTTAAAATGTTTTTCACAGGGCATCCCGGAGACAGGAAGACCCGATGGACCCCACGGGGTGTGGCCCGCAGCAGCCAGGCGGGGCCGCCTCTGGCCGGCTTCTCAGATGTCACCTGCAGTGCCAGGAGTCTTGTCCGAAAGCAGGGTGGCCGGGGTCTCAATTCCACACCCCCACACACCCCTGGGCGTACTGGTCAGCCCAAGGACGGAGCGCTGGCTGCACGGCACACACCACGTGCAGGGTGGACAGACACATTTCGAGGACCAAGGGAAGTTCGGGAGAACCTGCAGTGACCAGTGTGCAGCCTGGCCCCGGCTGGAGGACAGAACCCAGCCCCCAATCAGGAGGTGATGGGGCGCTGAAAACCTACACATAACACTGGGTATTTGATAATTAAGTACTTCCTTATGGCTAATGATGGTATTTTGGCTGTTTTTGTAAGTCCTTATCTATTAGACACACATTATGAACTACTTAAGTCTGGAATTTGCTTCAAAAACCGTAGGCGGGAGATGCGAACAGGGCCTGGGGATGGCTGGAGGCGGGCGCGATTACGCGGGGAGCTCGGACACACTCTCCCTGACTCCACGTGTGTTTGAAGTTCTCCACCATAAAACATGAGAGATGAAGAGGAAACACGCAGCACACACAAGCCACATCGGACCTCACGCCCTTGGTGTAGCCACACGGTGAGTCCACAGCGGCTTCTGCGGAAGACCTCTCCCCGCAACCCGCGGGCCCCGCCCCCTCAGACCCACACCCCAGCCTGACCTCCCCTAGGTATGAGCAAGGCCACAGGACGAACCCCAATGTCACCTCTGGATGGCTGAGTGGAAAGCTCTTTGCTTTTACTTTACGTTCCTCTCTAGTCCCCAAAATGTCGAGATGAGCACATACTGCTCTTTATAATCAGATAACACATCACATGTTCATTTGGTGAGTGACCTGCTTTTTCTCCTTTAATTCCATTTATTTCTTTAATCTTAACCTCCAAGCTCAATTTGTGACCTTTGAAATTTGTGACCTCTATAAAAGACAGTTGTAAAACATCAAAGTTTTTTTCTAGACTGGCCATCCTATGAAAACACTGAAATATGCCTGTTAAAACGCTTCTCCATAACTTACTTGAATGTGCCCGGTCAGTCCGCCCGGGGCACCCTCACCAACGCCCCTGCTGAGCGCCTCCAGGAAGTGGGGACCGCCCGCCTTCCCCAGCGAGGCCCGGGCGCAGCGGCTCATAGGGTCCCAGAGCTTTCCAGCCTGAACTGGTTGGTGTTTTCATACCCCACCTAACCACTTCTGGCAGAGGAGAGGCAGCACACCCACAGGTTTCATTAAAGGCTTTCCCGATGAGCGTGCTGTGTATCCACACGTGGTAGACACAGATACGTGTAAGCCTAATTACATTCAAGAATTAATATGAATCTCAAGAATTCTCAAACGCTGTATCCCAGATCTCAGTATGCAGAATTTAGGGTGGATTCTCCCCCTGGGACCGTCTGGGGCCCAGCCGGGAGCCCAGGGGTCAGGAGCCCCGGCCCAGCACAGGCCGGCCGAGCAGACCTGGGGCCCGGCCGTCACAGTGGACGGCAGCTCCGCCGCAAGGCCAGAGCCACTGCAGCCCCCCCCACCGGCATGCCGCAGGTTTCGAGCCAGCCCTTTGGTCAAGTGCCAACACCCGCCGGCAGGCAGACACCTGGACCTGCCTGTGTTCCCAGACGCTGCAGACCCTACAGCTGCCGCAGCAAGTCACCCCGAGCTCGGTGGCCTACCACAGATTTATCAGCTCGCTGTGTGGGCGACCAGAAGGCTGACATGGGTCTCACTGGGCTAAAATCAGGGCATATTCCTTCTGAAGTTTCTAGGCAAGAACCCAGGTCCTGTTCATTCAACCTGCTGGCAGAATTTGGTTCCTGGAGGCCGAGGTGCCCATGCTCTTGCTGGCGAGGAGAGGGGGGCCGTTCCAGCCTCGAGAGCCTGCTCTGCTTTGGCTCCTAGCCCTTCGCCCACGTCCAAAGCCAGAACCACACCCTCCTCACGTCCGCGCCTGACCAACTCCCCTCTTCCACCCTACAGGCCGGGTGGAGACCGGGCACACCCAGACCATCCAGGACAAGCCCCCCGCGTAAGGCCCCGGCATTCATCTCGCCTGCAGCCCCGTGAGCCCCGAGGCGGCACGTCCCAGGTCCCGGTGTGGACGGGCCCCGTTAATCTGCTCATCACAGAAAGGGCTCTTGTTAGTTTCAGGTTGCAGCCCTATCTCCGGAAACCAGGATTCACGGTCTTAACCCAACCCATTCTAGTCACCGGAAGAGAACTACTCCTTTTGGAAGACTCTGTGTGGAGCACCAGAAGTCAGGGCAGAATAAGCCCCCGGGACAGGAGGCCACCGGAAGAGGCCCAGCCTCCTGCTGACAGGGCCTGGACACGCACCTGCTGCATCCGGCACCCTCCGTGACCAGAGCCTCCGCACCATTTCACACAAGATCACAAAACCCAGGCTCCTGTTTCAAAGCCCGAGGCTCAGGAGCACCACGCTCACGTGTCCGCTCCCGGCTCTCCTCCGTCCCTGGGTCCGGAGGCGCCACCGACGCCCCCCACGCGGGCACCTGCAGGCGGCCTTGAGGCCCTGTGCCCACGGAGGGTGAGGTCCACAGATCACAGAGAGGCGGCGGCGGGGGCGGTGCCGGCAGAGAGCGCGCAGCGTGGGAGCAGCTGAAGGGCCCAGCCCCTCACCTCACGAGGGACCTGGCCCGGTGCCCGCGGTCAGCCCCGCCTCCGGTGTGACTTCCCAGGTCGCAGGAGGGGAGATGAGAACAGGCCCACGGAGGAGAAAGAACAAAGACACAACCAACAGAAGCAGGTGGTGGTCTTTATAGCTTACGTGCCGCCGGCTGGTCCAGGCCACCCGTCAGAGCTGGTGGCTGACCCACTTTCTAAAAGACTGAAATTAACATGCCTTCATCTCTAAAAACAGAGGCTACATGTGGGGAAAGGGTCTGCTCAAATGGAAAGAAAATAACCATCAGGAATAAAAATACAAGGGCAAGGCCTCAGGTCCACACGAGTCCCGAAAGTAAACAAACTCTAGCAAAAACGCTTCTCTGAGCAACAGCTGAGATTAAACACACACTATTTCAGACAAAATCAAAGTGAGAGCTGTCTTCAATTTAGTAACAAGAAGAAAACCGGAAGTAAGGCATTAACTCTCCTGCACGTTCAAACACAGAACATCAGCTCAGAAAGAACTTTTTCGAAGGAAAAGGTAAAAACGAGAAGTATTTTCTATTCCCTGAGCCGCAAAAAGTCACCGAGCAGTGTGGGCCGAGCGGGCAGCTCGTCCTGCCCAAGTTTCAGGGGACAACGCACCTGGCCCCGCGGCAAGGTCGTGAGGAAGGTCCCTGCTAACTCGGGCAAACGGGAAACTGAAGGGTGTGGCTCGTGGACAAGCCGCACACAACGCAGATAAAACCGCCTTCTCAGGAGGCGTCTTACTCTGACCTAATCCTGTCCCAATTCAGAATCCCCTCATAATAGTCACAGTGGACGGTGACACATTAAGATTAGTTAATAACTTGCCCAGATTCCAGGGAAGAAACTATTACCTTGAACTGTTTCACATTATAAACTGCTTAAACATTTAACACACGGAAAATACTGACATCAGCCACACATAACCGTGCGTTTGGGGAAACCAGAGCCGCTCAGGTAACACTAATGCGGCTCTGACTTCACACACGGACATGAGGCGAGTTTTGCTTGTTGATTTAGTGCTTTATTCCCAAAGGTGCAGATCACCAACCTGCAAAGAAACGGCGTTTTACGTTCAGCTCATTTGTCACGCGGACTTCGGTGCAGAGCTTCAACATCAGTAACATGGTCAAGATCATGACTATGCTCTGCCAGAGGAGCGGTGACTCAAAATGCCTTCCAAACCTGGGGAGGTAAAGAGACCACGGCATCAGGGGGGCCCGGACACCAGGCCTCCCCGCCTCTCCCTGCCCAGGTCCCGACCAAGGCCCCCACGGCCACATCCTGGGCACCCCAGAGGGTGTCGCACACCCGCCACAGCCTCTGGCACTGCCTGCCTCGGCCTCCGTGCTCCATGGTGCACAGAGCTGGGTGGGCAGGAGCCGGGGACACCCCTGGACAGCTGGACGCGGGGACACCTCTCAGAATCACGTGCACGGCTTCTCCAAAGCCACACTCACCTCCCCAGGAGCCGCTGATGAGGGTGTGAATGGGGCTCCCAGCCCCCTCACCTCACAGCCAGGTGCCCAGCACCCTCCCTGAAGAGGCCCCAGCCACCACCGGTAAGAAGCCCGGTTTCTAGACCACCTGATTCCCTGGGAAGACTCATTCCAGAATCCAGGAAGGACAGGAAGCCCTGACGAAGATGATGGGGTCAGCAGGCGGGAGCAGCCCACGGTGTGAGGAGAGACCAGCGGGGAGGGGGGGCACCCCTCCTCCCCAGAGGAGAGAAGGCAGGGCACACCCTACCTCCCAACCTGAGGCCCTGACCCCCACCCAGGCCTCTCTGCCCAGTCAATCTCCCTCCCCACTCAGGCCTGGCTGACGCCCAGCGGAGGCCTCAGTGCTCACGCTCGTCTCTGAGCCCCCGGCCCCGCCCGGCTCTCCCAGCCTCCCTGTTGATTTTCTGTTCCGTGGCAGAGCCTCTCACCAACTGGGCCACAAGCTGGCGGAGGCGAGACCACGATCTAGCGACCAGCGCAGGATGGGTCCATCGGCAGAACCCGAACTCCAGGGGCTGAGAACAGCTCGGGGTCCCCGCCACGGCCACCAGAGCCACCAGAGCCGCGACACGTTGGCCCAGGCCCACGCAGGCCTGAGGGACCACCATCTCCAAGGCCAGGGCACGGCACTCTTTAGAGTCCCAACCCCAGACCCCGCCCAGCTACCCTGGAGCAGGAATCCCCCAGGTCGGCCCCCCACGCGGCCTGAAGGGTATTTCCAAGCCCGGGGCTGGCGGTCCTAAGTCAGGACACCCTGCGGTGGGATCTCCCGGCTGCTCCGGGAAACAAGAAAGCACAGGGACCACCTCCCTCTCCCTCCCCTCCCTCGGGGGGGGGGGCGGGAGTGAGCCTACACCCTGCTCCCCCTGCAGAGGGGGGGTTCACCGGGCGCTGAGCACGCCCACAACACAGAGCTGGGGCAGAGCTCTCTGAGGGGCCCCGGAGACACCAGCCCGGCGCCTGCCCACTGGCAGCTGCACGAAGGGACGGCGCCAAATCTGTGAGAAACTGGGACAAAACTCAGCAGCCGGGCTTGTGGTAAAGGGCGAGATCAGAGGCCGCCCCTCCCTCCTGGCAGGGAGCCTGTCTTTGAAAGGTGTGGCCTGGAAGTAAGGAAATCTCACCTACAAGATAAAGACACAGTGACGTTCCCTGAGGGACTCCAGTGCCCAGGCTGCACCTTCAAGCCCACGTCTGCAAGCGCACTGCCACCTGCGCTCTGATCAACGGGCGCCTCCTGGGAGAGAGCAGACAGCACCTCTGGTGAGGACTGGCCACGGCCACGGCCACCAGGGGCCGGCCCAGCAGGCGAGAATGTGCCACCCGGAGGGGAGCCATCAGCTGAGGCGCCCACAGGAGGTCAAGCAACCAGGAAAACACAGATGCTCCCCGCAGAGTTGGGGATCGAGACACGGGTGCCAGGACCAGCATTTCGCACTGGTTCGCGATGCCAGCGCCCAGCCCACGTCCTCTGAGCAAGGACAGAGCAGGCCTGAGGTCACAGAGGCTCAGGCCCATGCCACTTGGGTCTGGGAAGGGCAGAGGGAGTCAGGACAGACAGCAGACGGCCCTGTGACCACCAGCTTCTTCCTGCCTCCCCAGGAAATGTCACCTGGGCTCACGTGGGATCCTGGAATGCAAAGAGGAGGAGCGGAAATGCTAAGTGACTGGAGCGAGAGAGGGTTGATGAGTCAGGCCTGGGTGAAGAGAAGGTGCAGGAGGAGAGAGGGGACAGGGCCCTGGGGCCTGTGAGCCACTGCCTCTGAGCCCCATCCCTGCTGTAAAGTGCGGCTCTCACCCCTGGGGCTACGTAAGGACATTTCTAGCCATTTCTAGGCACTGGATCCAGCTGGCCCCAGGGGTCAACTCACCTATAGCTGAAGGTCTGACAAGGGGACAGAAGTTCGATGTCGGCCTAGAAAGACTGGAGATGCTTCCTTCCCAAGCAGGCTGGGAAGAACCACAATAATACGTGTTACTCTGGGGCCTCGCGTACCAAGCTCATTTCTAGTTATAAGGCCGATGATGTGCAATTCTGGCCATCACGTGAAAAAGGCCACTTTTATGTTTCAAATACTCAACAGAAACAATGACTAGAAAAACTGGGTGAAGAAATCAAGGTTTGTGCTTCCTCAAAAGAGGCACCTGGGTGGTTCAGTTGGTTAAGCACCCAACTTGGACTCAGGTCATGATCTCATGGTCTGTGAGTTCAAGTCCCACATTGGGCTCGCTGCTGTCAGCACAGATTCCGCTTGGGATCCCCTGGCCCCCTCACCCCTGCCCCTCCCCCGTCGCACACGTGCTCCCTCTCTCTCTAAAAAGTAAATAAACATTAAAAAAATACACCAAAAATCGAATCCAGATGAACTCAACATTTACAATTTAAAAAAAAGACCATTTAAAGTGAAGTGAGAGGGAAGAGAGGTGAGTACTTAGCTGAATTTAGGATAAAGACAGACTGAGACACAAAATTTCAAAAAGCACAACTTTCCACAAAAGATATACAAGAGACAAAATAAATGTGAAAGGAGGTTCAATATCATTAGTAATTTTATATGCTAATTAAAATACAAAGACACCAATTTTTATTTACCAAATTGGTTAAGCTTTTCTATCCTTTGATGCTAATAATCTGTACTGACAAGGACAGGAGGGCACCTCTCCTGTCCCTGACAATGTGGGGGACACAACTTCTTCTTGGGGCAAATGACGGGACAGCCTACCAGACAGGTGAAGCGCCTGCCGCTCACACCAGCCAGTCTCCCAGGGCACCGGGGCGCCTGGGGGGCTCAGTCGGCTAAGTGTCCGACTTCGGCTCAGGTCATGATCTCCCGGCTCGAGTTGGGGCCTGGCTTCAGGCTCTCTGCTGTCAGCGCGGAGCCCACTTCAGTTTGTCTCCCTCTGTCTCTACCCCTCTCCAGCTCATGCTTTCTCTGTCTCTAAATTAAATAAAAACATCAAAAAATGTTAACAAAAAAATAATAATAAAGTAAAATAAATAAAAGGGTTCTCCCTTAACCGCAGGATACATATCTACATCTCACCCCCAGGAAGACACACACCGAAGGGGATAGGCAACATTTCACCAAGTCTGAGCGAAAACTTCTCCAGAGAACACCTTCTCCGTGTCTTCAAAATAAGAGAAAAGCTCAAGTGGAAATAAGTTGTGTATCTACTTCCCCCGTCACACCAACTGCTACACCCTCAGCAAAGTGTTACTACATACTCAACAGTGTTACATCTCTGGCACAGGGCTAGGAGGCTCCAATGCAGCTTCATACTGTGAGTCCAGTAACAGGTTTCTATCCCTCAGATACAGCACCACGCATCCCTGATACAATGTTACTGTAGCCAGCACAGGGCTAGGCCCGTCTGTCTCGGATACAACGTTACCACAGCTCAGTAACACTGTTTCCTGTGCATCTGATACAGTGTTAACACATCCGACATGGTGCTACTACGTTTCTGGTACAATGTTACCACATCTGATATGGTGTTACATCTCTGAAAGGGTTCCCATACTTCTGATACACTGTCACTGCAGCCAGTACAATGTTATTATACATCTGCTGTAATAGGACCATCTCTCTGACACAGTGCGTTCATCCAATACAAATGGAGCTCGAGAACTACCTCTACGAACTACCTCTGCGAACGCACAAAGTTCTGGGCAGGCCTTGCAATATCATCCATACCCCCCGGGCCCTCCCTCCCCTTCCCCTCTACAAAATCACAAGCCTGCAAGTATTAGCTACGAGGCATCATCTAGCCTTTCTCTTGGCTTCTCCTGACACCACAGAGGCTAAACACTACACATCAGCACTTTATGGAATATAATCTGCTGAATGTTAGATTTGCAAAAGGATGATTAAGAATTGCAAGAAATTGGGGCGCCTGGGTGGCTTAGTCGGTTAAGCATCCGACTTTCGCTTGGGTCATGATCTCGCAGTTCGTGGGTTCGAGCCCCGCGTCGGGCTCTGTGCTGACTGCCAGCTCGGAGCCTGGAGCCTGTTT
The DNA here is from genome assembly GCF_008692635.1 of Crocuta crocuta. NCBI lineage: Eukaryota > Metazoa > Chordata > Mammalia > Carnivora > Hyaenidae > Crocuta > Crocuta crocuta. The sequence continues at coordinate 8,879,389 of NW_027527956.1, forward strand.
CAGAGTCTGTCTCCCTCTCTCTCTGACCCTCCCCCGCTCACCCTGTCTCTCTCTCTCTCCTAGAAATAAATAAAACAAAAAAACAAAACAAAAAAAGAATTGCAAGAAATTGGGGCGCCTGAGTGGTTCAGTCAGCTGAGCGTCCGACTTCAGCTCAGGTCATGATCTCACAGTTCACGAGTTCAAGCCCCTCACTGGGCTCTCTACTGTCAGCACAGAGCTGGCTTCAGAAACTCTATACCTCTCTCTCTTTGCCCCTCCCCTGCTCCATCTCTCTCTCTTCTCGAAAATAAATAAACATTTAAAAAAAAGAATTGTAAGAAATAAAGCCCTGTAGTCCCACGAGTTTCCGGAACCTGGGGCTCACGGCCTCTGCTGGCCCCCCACCCACAAGCTCACCCCACAAGTCTGCAAGGGGCTTCCCGGGTTGGAGCTCTGAGGGCCGCGCTCGCAGCCAGCTTTAAGAAACACACTCTTCAGGGCCACCTTCACACTGGTCTAGTGTAGACCCTGCTTCCGTCTCACCTGGAGCCTGCCGTGGCCCATTACGTGAACATGGTGCATGCCATGCGATGCTGCTACTACGGCGGAGACCCTGCGGCATCTGCACCGCTGTCTGGAACGTGGGAAACCCTCTAAAACCTATTAAATCACATGGGCTGCTAACCCGTGAAGGCTGGAGGACCCAGGAGGGGTCTCGGGACTAGGTGGGCAGAGAGGCTCCCATCAGTCACAAGTCATAGATGGAGCCCAGCCTGCCTGCCGGGGGTCACCACGTGAAACCCAAGCACCGCCCTATGGAAAATGCAGGGAAGGCACATGCCCAGGCCAGAGACCAGCTCCCGCCACCANCTCACGGTGGCCACAGAACCCCTGAAGTGACCCAGAACAGTCAGGGTGCTGACTCTGGGAAAGGACCGATCACACACACAGAAACACACTGGCCAGTGGACAACACTTAGAATCACAAAAGGCCACCCTGTGCTGCACTAGGAGAGAGTGCAAAACCCCTTCTCAAAGTCTCGAGCCCTGCAGCGAAGAGAGAACTCCTAGTCCAAGTGCATTAAATGCCAGTTAAGACCAGAGGCCCTGGTGACTTGGCTTTCAAGAAATTAATTTCTGACTTCTCCAAACCAGATGTTAGGATGTAGATTAGATACTCTATCCTCTCTTTTTGCAAGTGTGAAGGATAAGCACCCTTAAGGAAAAGACCTCTCAACTGCTCCTTTTTCCCGTGAGGGAAGCCAACCTCAGGCACTTCCTCTCCACTGCTGGAGAAAACTTATTCCAGCACCTAGTGAAGTGGCCTTCCCGGCCTAACCCTGTGACGCCGGGCAGGCGGCGGCCAGGGCCCCCTGAGCACCTCCAGCGCGCTCAGGGCCAACGACCGTGTCAGAGGCAACTATGTTTTGGGACCTGCTTCCATTCAACCTTAGACTGGATTGAGGCCATTTTGGAAAAGGGAAGCCGTGTGTCACCCTAGAGTGAGTGATCTCTGTCCCCAGCCAGAGGAAAAAGAGGAATCTTCAAAATGGGGTTTTTCAACTTGTGCCAAAGAAAAAAAACAAGCACCCACTGCCGCCTCCTTCCAAAGCAGCCTGGCCCAGAGACAAGCCTGACGATGTGAGAAATTCTCCGGGGAGGCGCTGACTTACCAGCCACCTTTAAAAGCCCCCAGACAGGGGCAAAACGAACAGCCAGTAAACACGAATCAAAGGGATAGAACACAGAGGAGAGAACTTCAGGGCTCAGAAAAGTTGTCTCTCGGTTGTGACGGTGATGGAAGGGGGGCATCGTCAACACTCATCAAACTGTGCACTTACAGTGGGAGCTTTACTTCACGTCAATAATACCCTCAATAGGCTGACTCAAAAAACGAATTAGCAGGAGAGCCAGGGTAGCTCAGTCGGTTAAGAGTCTGACTTTGATTTCAGCTCAGGTCATGACCTCATGGTTCATGAGCTCAAGCCCCACATCAGGCTCTGCACTGACAGTGTGGAGTCTGCTTAGGATTCTGTCTCCCTCTCTCTCTGCTCCTCCGCTGCTCATGCTCGCTCGCTCGCTCGCTCTTCTCAAAATAAATAAACTTAAAAAAAAAAGAATTAGCAAAAGACATGATTACTCAGTAACCAACTAGTCAGAAGAAGCCAGAAGCAGCCCTCTGGACACGGCCTAGTGCCTTCATCCGGCCTCCACACCCACACATCCTCCTGAGCAACGGTCCTCACTATCTGTGCTGACAGAGGGTCTGGGGACCATCAAGAAGAAAGGAATGTTCCAGATCGTTTCAGTCTTAGAATGAGGCTATAAGACTTCATTTCACTTCCTCTAAAAACTTCCCCTCCCAAATATGTCTCACTTTAGCAACTGTTAAAATTAATTTCCAGTTCCTTGCCAGAATGCAAATGATAATAAGAGGAAGCTGGCCTGGGAGTGGCAAGAAAAAATAACCTCTTAGGTCTTATCCAGGAAGTTGACTTTCCTATTAAAACAAAACAAAACAAAACTGTACACACAACCAGAAGGTGGAGGGAACCGCCTTCGCAGTCCGTGGCCCCGAGAGCCCCTGGTCGGCCCTTCCTACAGCTCGTCACTCTTTCTTGGTCTTAATCACGGACTCGTCCCCCATTTTCTCTCGCTGCCACTCCCATGCAAACCCCAAGGACCGGGACCCCTCCTAGGACCTTACCCAGCACCCAGAAGTCCACGCGAAAATACCTAAAAATGCAGACATGAAGACTAGAGTAAGTTTCTCCACTCCAATCCCACCATTTTCCCTGGGAAACAATCCCCTCCATTTCACGAGCTCCGTCTCAGGAAGTGCAGATACTTGCACCAGCACCCCGCTCCGCACCCCCAAAAAGAGAAAGCCATCCCTCTGGAAGTACCCGTAGAAAGCTCCCAACTTACCAGAAGAGGATCCGTAAGATATTCGCCACCAGGAGCACCAGACACACGTAGGTAGAGAAGCCCTCGGCATTCTGAGTCCTCCGGATGTCCCTGTACTGCGGGATATACGGCACGATCCCCCCGAACACCATGGCCCCGGCGGCCCCCCAGGACACCAGCTGGTGCAAGGGGACCAAGAGCCAATCCAAGCCTTCTGCTTCCATCCCGACTGACGTCCGCCGGGCCCGGGACGGACTCCGGGATCGCGCGGTGACTGTCACCCCCACATGGCCGCTGCTACCTGGGGCAGCCCTCCGCCATCGGAGCCTGGCAAGAGAGGGAAGGGGGTGAGGGGCTCCGGCGCAGGGCCCTGGAGGCAAAGTGAGGGTCGCGTTCCCAGGGCCCTGCGGAGGCTCACGGCTGGGGCACGACCCCCTCCTCAGACACCGGCGCCTCAGGGAGCCCTCCGCACGGGAACCGGCACCCGCTGGGGGAACAGAGGTGCGGGGCGCACGGCGGTGGACGCGGGCCTTGGGGAGCACCCTCAGTCCGGGGGCGCGTGGTGGCTGCGTCCCAGTGGGAACACGCGGCCGGGGCGGGACGCAGCTCAGCCCTGGGGGCGCGCTCAGTCGTGGGGACACGCTCAGTCGTGGGGGACGCGCTCCGTCCTGGGGGCGCGCTCCGTCCTGGGGACACGCTCAGTCGTGGGGGACACGCTCAGTCGTGGGGGACTCGCTCAGTCCTGGGGACGCGCTCAGTCCTGGGGGCGCGCTCAGTCGTGGGGACGCGCTCCGTCCTGGGGGCGCGCTCAGCCCTGGGGACGCGCTCAGTCGTAGGGGACGCGCTCCGTCCTGGGGGCGCGCTCCGTCCTGGGGGCGCGCTCAGCCCTGGGGACGCGCTCAGTCGTGGGGGACGCGCTCAGTCCTGGGGACACGCTCAGTCCTGGGGGCGCGCTCAGTCGTGGGGACGCGCTCCGTCCTGGGGGCGCGCTCAGCCCTGGGGACGCGCTCAGTCGTAGGGGACGCGCTCCGCCCTGGGGGCGCACTCAGCCCTGGGGGCGCGCTCAGCCCTGGGGACGCGCTCAGTCGTAGGGGACGCGCTCAGCCCTGGGGGCGCGCTCAGTCCTGGGGACGCGCTCAGTCGTAGGGGACGCGCTCCGTCCTGGGAGCGCGCTCAGCCCTGGGGGCGCGCTCAGTCCTGGGGACGCGCTCAGTCGTAGGGGACGCGCTCCGTCCTGGGAGCGCGCTCAGCCCTGGGGGCGCGCTCAGTCCTGGGGACGCGCTCAGTCGTAAGGGACGCGCTCCGTCCTGGGGGCGCGCTCAGCCCTGCGGGCGCGCTGAGCAGGAGAGTGGGCTGGCTCGGTCCTGGGGTGGGACGCACGGCCCGGGGTGGGGCGCACTCGGTNCCTGCTCGGCCCGCCCCCCCCCCTCCGTTAGGGAACACCTGCCGGGCGAGACCGCTGCTCCAGAGCCGGGACCCCACGCAGACGCGTCCCCACCAGGGCCTGGGCGAGGGGCCGTGTGGACGCGGTGCGCCGCCACCGAGAGCCGAGGACCGGGGCCGTCTCCGGCCGAGGTCTGCGCGAGGCCTGGAGACCCCGTCGTGGGGACCCGGGCAGGGCTGGCGCCCCTCCCCCACCCCCGGTGATGCCGGCGGTCCCTCCGCGCCGTCGTTTTCTGACGACTCGGGGCGGGGGGGTGAGGGCAGAGGGGGGCCCCCCGTCCCGGTGCGGGCGGAGCCCCGAGGTGCAGGATGCAGAAGGAGCGGTGTCCCGAGCCTAACCTGGTCTCTTCTGGGGAGACAGGCGCACCGTGCGCCCGAAGCCTCTGCAGGCCCGCCTTCCGCTCCCGCCGCAGGCGCCCGGGCCCAGGACGGCGGCCAGGACTGCGGGTCTATCGGACACCTCGTTCCACGCAGTCCTGGGAGCCCGTAACCTCAGGATGCCCATGCACAGAGCTCTTCCCCGACCTAGGTGAGCCCCCAGGGGCCCTAGCGCAGGTGCTGGGGCATGTGGGTGCTGGTGGTGTGAGTGTGCATGGAGCCCTGGGCCCCAGCCGTGAGCACCTTTGTGAGACGCCAGCCAGCCCTGTGTGCCCAGGCCCCTTGCAGGTGGGCTTCTGGCGGAGAAAACCAGGCAGGGCCCCAGGCCTCTGTCTGCAGAGCCCCCCTCAGGACTCCCGTGTCAGCCCAGTGGGACCTGAAACACCCCAAAGGGGAAGGCCTGGTGGATGAGAGCAGGTGGCCCTGGGCACACACGTGGCCGGCCAGCTTCCCCACCCCAGATCTGACCTGCTTCCTACCTGGAAGATTCTGTGAAAAATCGTGGGAATGGCACCGACCTCACTGAGACTAGCTCCCAGACAAGCCTGGGATGAGGAGGGCCTCCACGAAACATAGGGTCATGCTCAGTTCCCCCATCTCTCAGGCTGATGTCGCTATTTCTGAGTCATGGTCACTCAGAGTATCCACAGGAAACCAGTGAGAACACAGCATCGGGAGGTGCAGGGAAGTAAATACACACAGGAGAAGTGGTGGCCAGGCTCAGAGAAGGAAGTGGGTGTTCCTACTTAACCTCCTCCCCTGAGCTCCGAAGAGCCCAGACGGGGTCACCCCGCCCTGGAGGTTGGAGGAGGGCAACGGGCTCCCCCTGCTCTCACAGATCACGTGGGGTCATGGCTGCCGATCCTGTTCACCCTGGCAAATCGGGCGAATTGGTCACTGGCCCACGGCCGCCTACTCTTCTGGATCCGTCAGGCGCGTCCGGTGCAGGGCCTACACAGAGCGTCTCAGAGCCTGGAAGTGGATTCAATCCTGCCTTCTTGGTCCAGGACTCCACCCCACAAAGGCCTCCAGTGAAGTGAGCTGATGATGACTGGAGAGTTGGCTCGTAACCCTTTCTGGAACCCGAGTGGCACGCCTGGTCCAGAACCACAGCAGTCAAGCAGAAGGGAGACCAACCTTCTCAGAGGCTGCGTGTGTCACGGGGCTTCCTGTAAACAAAAGAAGCCAATCACAGTGTGCTGGCCAGAAAAAGCCCCCCAAATATATCATCCTGGTCCCCAGAACCTGTGAATGTTACCTTATAAAAAAAGAAAGAAAGAAAAATATAGGGGGCACGTGGCTGGCTCAGTTGGTGGAGCGTGTGACTCTTGATCTCAGAGTTGAGTTTGAGCCCCACGTTGGGTATAGAGATTACTTAAAAATGAAACCTTTTAAAAAGTTAAAATAAAATATTTTTTAAAAATTTTTAACATTTATTCATTTTTGAGAGAGAGACACACACAGAGCACGAGTGGGGGAGGGGTAGAGAGAGAGGGAGACACAGAATCTGAAACAGCTCCAGGCTCCCAGGTGTCAGCACAGAGCCCGACGCGGGGCTCAAGCTCACGAATCATGAGATCATAACCTAAGCTGAAGTCAGATGCTTAACCGGCTGAGCCACCCAGGCGTCCCAAAATGGAATATTTTTAAAAATACAGATGTGATTAAGTTAAGGATCTTGAGAGAGCTGGGCACCTGGGTGGCTCAGTTGGTTAAGTGTCTGACTCTTGATTTCAGCTCAGGTCATGGTCTCACGGGTTGTGACATGGAGCCCTGGTTTGGGCTCTGTGCTGACAGCAGGGAGCCTGCCTGCCTGGGATTCTCTCTCTGCCCTCCCCCCATGCACGCTCTCTCTCCCTCTCAAAATAAATAAAAAATTTTTTTGCAAAAAGGATCTTGAGAGAGGGAGACCGCCCTAGACTACCCAGCGGGTCCTCAGTGCCGTCCCCTGTGCCTGTGAGAAGGAGGGCAGAGGAGACGAGACCCGAGACCCGAGGAGGAGGCCGTGCGCAGGCGGAGCAGGCGGGGAAGGGGCCTTGAAGACGGGACCCGGGCGGCCACAGACCAAGGAGCACAGGCTGCTCCCCGGAGCCTCCGGAAGGAGCACCGCCCCGCCGGGACCCTGACCCGGGCCTCATTTTGGACTTCTGGCCTTCAAAACTGTGAGAGAACACACTTGGGCTTTTTCAGCCAGCCGGGGTGTGGTAACAGCCACCACAGGGAATCCGGAAGCTCCCAGTGAGCGAGCGAGTGACTGGTGGTCAGAATCGTGGGCCGAGAAGAGGCACAGCCACCCCCTCCACTGCCCCCTGCCGTGCCTGCCCCTGTCATCAGGGACCTGCGAGGAGACAGACCCAGGCTTCACTTGAGGAACTTGGGTGTCAGGTCCCTGAACACAGCCTTCCAGCGCCAGCCACAGAGCACGTGGTGATGGTCCCCGACAACTCTCACCCCCGCCCCGGCCCAGGGGCTTTCTTCATCCACCGAGACCCAGCATCGCCCCGGTGAAGTGAGGGTAAAGAATGTCACAGCTCACCACCTGTGACCTCTGTGGCCTCCCCCTGCACTGGTGCCTGGCGGCTGAGCTCTAGCCAATGAAGGTAGGCGGGACTGACATGTGCCACTTGCAGGCCTGGCCCCACACCGCACCCTCCTTGCTGGCCTTCACCTGCTGACCAGGTGCAAACAAAACAGTGGGAAATCCACTAGGACGTGGCCCAGGATGTGGCTCCTGGCTACATGGACCTGACGTTTGACTGACAACATGAGGCAGAGCCCCCAGGTCAGACCGTGACATCGATGAGTTTCACCCGGGCTCAATCACTGGGATCTGGGTTGGTTCATTATAGACAAGCATTACTTCCTGTAACACACAGTCAGATCCTGAAATGCCCCGCACCCTTCCCGAATGGCACCTAACCACACTCAAACACACTGCACGAAGCCCCAGACTGAGGACCCAGCTCAGCCCATTTCTAATCTTTCAAACCAACAACCGTGTTGTTACGTAAAGAAGCCACCGTGAGCCCCGCCCGACGTGGACCAAACGCAGTACTGGCCCGGATGGCACCGCCCCACACATGCCGTGGCAGCCCTGCAGTTATTTTAAGTTTCATAAACAATGGCTCTTTTTTTTTAACTTTATTTATTTATTTTTGAGAAAGACAGCCAGCACGAGTGGGAGAGGGGCAGAGAGAGAGAGAGAGAGAGAGAGAATCCCAAGCAGGCTCAGTGCAGAACCCAATGTGGGGCTCAAACCCATGAAACTGTGAGATCATGACCTGAGCCCAAACCCAGAGTCAGAAGCTTAATAGAATGAGTCCCCCATGCGCCCCTAAATGGTGGCTCTTCAAATGCAGATAGCCTCGGGGCACCTGAGTTAAGCGTCCGACTTTGGCTTAGGTCATGATCTCACGGTTCATGGGTTCGAGCCCCGCGTCGGGCTCTGTGCTGACAGGCAGCTCAGAGCCTGGAGCCTGTTTCAGATTCTGTATCTCCCTCTCTCTCTGACCCTCCCCTGTTCATGCTCGCTCTCTCAGAAATAAATAAGACATAAAAAAAAAATCAAATGCAGATGGCCTACAGGGCAACAGAAGCCGGCTCCAGCACCACGGACCAACTGCACTTCCTGTTTCGCTGGGGCCGCAGAAAAGGTGGCCCGCCCTTCAGGCCTTCTCTGGCCTCCTCTGGGCTCAGTAAAGGCCGTGGTATCCAAAGGTCCAGGGTATTACCACCCTTCTCAGCCCTCCTTCTGCCTTTGAGAGCCTTGAGTTTGCAAGGACTTGCTCATCCTGTGGGGCAGGAAAGTCCACGTGGCTGACAGACTGCCAACTCCCCACACGGGAACATTGTTACCACTTTAGATTTTGAATGACAAAATCATGAAAATAGGTAAAAGGACAACAAAATAGAGGAAACATTCAGAAAAACAGGAAAGAAGGGGGGGGGGGCGCTAAGAGTTTCCCCGTCCAGCTCCTGCCCATGAAGCTGCACGGCGTTTCCCGGTGAGAAGGCGCTGCCCGGGCCCTGAACCAGCCCAGGCAGAGCCGCCAGCCCACGACAAGTATCTCCCCTTCCCCCAAATCCGTGAGGAGAACAATAAGCAGAAAGTGCCCTGCAGTGAAGCCGGGAGAAAGCGGGAACTTCGCGCTACCAAGTAACGGACCTGGAGGAGTGTGGAGCTGGGACAGAGCGGGTGTGAGGCTGGGGCCAGAGCGCAGGGGGTGCACCTGCTCCGGGCACCAGAGCTGCAGAAGTGAAACAAGCAGGGGAACACGGCTGANCGGAGGAGTGTGGAGCTGGGACAGAGCGGGTGTGAGGCCGGGGGCCAGAGCGCGGGGGGTGCACCTGCTCCGGGCACCAGAGCTGCAGAAGTGAAACAAGCAGGGGAACACGGCTGACAGGCTGGTGCTAGGAACATTCCAGAAGTAGCTGAAGCTCCATCTGTCAACAAAGAGAAAATGGGAAAGGACAGCCCAAACAGTGTAGGAGACACTCGTGAGTCCTGCTTGGGAAGCGTCTGGGAGCCGCACTGACCTGCCGGGGGGCCTCAGGCCGCAGCCTCGGTGCACAAAGCCCTGCCTGCCTTGTTGGGAGCCAACCCCCTGGCCACCTTTCTAATGGAAACGTAACTATCCCTGAAGTGTGACCGAGCAGCAGAGTGTGTGTTGTTTTAAAATATCTTCAGGGGCGCCTGGGTGGATCAGTCAGCCAAGCACCTGACTCTTGATTTCAGCTCAGGTCATGATCTCACAGTGNGCTGGAGGCGGCGCCCTGTGGTTGTGGGCGACGTTTTCAGGGGACGCTGGGCTTAAGGATGTAGTAACAGCTTGAAGAAGCCATGAAACCAAGGCAGCTGGGGCACCGCTGGAGAAGAGCCCGAGAGAGGTCTGCGGGGTGGTTACAAAACGTTTCAAGAAATTAGTTTATAAAACCTTCAGAGAGAAAAATAACTCATAATGAAACTAAGCTGCAAGAAGACAGTCAGAATTTGACCAACTCTAAAAGAGCAGAATGAGCACGTTCAGTTTCTCGCAGAAGCAGAGTCCGGACCCAGGACTTGCGGAACTCAAAGGGCCGAAGAACTCAGAAGTCACAGGCCGGGCGGCGCTGGATCCCGGGGCTGTGAGTTTGGGCTCCACGTGGGGTGTAGAAATTGGTTTTTTAAAAAGTCTCAAAGGCCTAGGAAGGGTTTTACTTGCTTTTCAAAGAGCGAAACGGAAGTTCTGCGTCATTGATCTGTCCAGCCGCGTGGCTGGCGGTCCGTCAGCAGGAAAGATAAGGGGTAGAAGACAGCCGAGGCTCGTGCTCAAAACTCTTCGTTAATAATTGGAATAGAGACCATTTCAGATGGAAACTGGGTAATAAGATGCCAGCCACACACGAGATTTAAAAAAATAAAGAAATTGGAACATGACTCTCATTTATGGTATTTGGCTAAAAATCCACTGGAAAAGGAATGTGCGATCTTGCAGCAAAGGGAAAAAAGTATAGAGAATTGTAATGAGCTCTATTTAGCAGAAATATATGACTCCGCAAAGGGCGCTGCTTCGGGAAGAGTAGGAGTGGTAGCAGAACGTGCTGAGGGCATTAGCAGGAAGGAAATGAGAAGTGACAGGGAGCTTGCAAAACGGAGGAAAGCGTGCGAAGCAACCGGCCCGTGTAGGTGCCGTGTCGCCATGAGAGCGCTCACAACAGACAGCTCGCGTCTCTGCTGGCTCATTGGGCCCGAAGAGCCCCTGCTGGGGGGAAGCAGCAGGCTGCCCGCTTGGGCATAAAGGAACACGAGTGACCCAGAGTGAGCCAGTGCACTCACACATATGCACACACATGCACACACAGGGCTTTCCAGCTCCAGAAACACACAGTTTTGCTTATGAACCTTCCCCTTTCCTTATATTTTTGAATTGAGGCAAAATTCGTACAACAGAATCAGCACGGTCAGCAGACGACCTGATGGCATTCTGTACAGTCACTCAGCTGTGTCCAGCCCCACACGTTTCACCACCACAAAGTCAAACCCCACTGCTCCCCAGGCCCCTCCCTCCAGCCCCTGGAAACCACCAATCTGCTGTTTCTAGGGATTTACCTCTTCTGGCTGCTTCATATGAATGGAATCATACGTGTGACCTTGGGAATCTGGCTTCTTGCATCGGCATCATGTTACAGCTGAAGCCTGAGGAAGGCCTTCCGCCCGTGGGTCCATCCGCTGCCGCCCGGGGCCCAGCTCCAGGCCCCCTGAGCCTTCCCACTTGCCTTCCTGTCTGGACTCCAGGAAAGCCTCAGGCAACTTTAGTTTTTACACTCCATAAAATATTTTAAATCCTATGATCTTGGCCTGAGCAGGGACACAAAGTACCACAACTCTTCCATTTGCAAAACCACACAGTAAAAGGAAAATAAATTGTACTAAAGACAATCTTTTAAATACAAACGTACACTAACCAAGTCCCCAAGACTCTTCATTCTCACAGGTTCCCCCCCACTCTCCGTGCTGGGGCCCGCGGGGTCCCCGTGCTCTGGCTGGAGCAGGCACCCCGTGTCCCAGGGAGCTGAGCACTCGCCCTTGGCCCCCCAGCCCGTACGATTGCTTCCTTGGCTCTCCTCACTAAGACTGTGACTTCAATTGTTCACCTGAAAAAACAAACTTTTTGGGGGGGGGTTTTCCCGAGACGATAGTGCGACACAGACAGGAGCCCACCGACCGCGCGGAGGCTCCGGACGGAGGGGGACCGATGGCCCAGAGCCAACGCTCCAGAGCTTCTACCTACGAGACTGACTGGAGACACTGAGTTTTCTTTTTTAAGTTTATTTATTTATTTTGAGAGATCTAGAGAGAGTGTAAGTACTGGGGGGTGGGGGTGGGGGGCAGAGAGAGAGAATCCCAAGCAGGCTCCGTGCTGTCAGAGCAGAGCCCAACGCGGGGCTTGAACCCACAAAACCACGAAATCATGACCAGAACTGAAACCAAGAGTCAGACGCTTAACTGACTGAGCCACCCAGGTGCCCCTATCTTTCTTTATCTTTCTTTTTTTAAGTTTATTTTTTATTTTTTGAGAGAGAGAGAGGACCAGCGGGAGGGAAGGGGCAGAGAGAGGGACAGAGGGTCCCACGCAGGCTCCAAAGTGACAGCAGGAAGCCCAACACGGGGCTCAAACTCACGAACTGTGAGATCAGGAACCGAGCTGAAGTCAGACGCCAACCTCCTGAGCCCCCAGGCGCCCCGAGATGCTGAGTTTCCTTGAGCGCCGTGTTTGAGATCAGCAGAAAGAGCAGAGCCAATTTTATCTGTGCTCTACACAGAATGCCACTTCTCTGCTGTATTCTCCCGGGGTGGCTTTCGGGAAGAGACTGAAGCCCCACCTGGCAGTGGCCGGTGCAGAGGAGAAAGCAGACGCGAGGCTGGTCAAGTTGCCAGATGGGCGGCCCTTGTCGGGGCCGTTTGGAACTATGTATCACAAGCTTTTAAAGGTGCTTATAACCCTGGAGAGGATTCTGGGAAGGCAGCTAAGCAGGGGCCCCGGGAACCTCTCCCCCCAGACGACACAGCGGGGGCAGAACCCGTGTGACGGAGCTGCCTCGGAGCTGTGGGCCAGGCCGAAGGCCTGCAGCGGGTCCGGGGGAAGGAGCCAGTTTTGGTCGATTCCAGCTCTCAGCACGGAGGCACCTACCCGTCCCGCACCCCAGCCACGTGGCAGGCAGCCTGCAGAAGCCGGGGGGACACACAGGACCCGGTCCCTCCAGACGGCAGGACGCGGTGCTCGGAGCACACAGGCGCAGACACAGAGCTGGCGGCCACCGCCGTCGCCCCTCCAGCTCCAGCTCCAGCGACTTCAAGGGAGGGACGGGCGAGTGCCTATCATCCCCCTTCTGTTTTTCACTTTCCCCCTTTTGGGAGCCACACATTAAAGACCAGGACACTGAAAAACGGCTGCCTACACGGGGAAATCGGGAAGTGACTGGGCGCTCAAGGGAAGGCTCAGAGAAGACATTACGTCCACACCTGAGGCTGACACCCCGCACAGAGCCCGCAACAAGGAAAAGAACAACGACAAAACAGCAGCCCCTGGGGAAGGGGAGGGTGTGATTTCCAGAGTAAGCGCATCGTGAGACTCGAATGCCCAGCGCTCAGCAAATCACAGGGCACATGAAGAAACAGGAGACTTTGGCGCATTGAAAGGAAAAAGATAATTCAACAGAGTCCGTCCAATGTCAGATCTACCAGACAGACTTTAAAGCCACTGTTTTGAGATATCAAGGACCTGGAGAGGGACAAAGAAGACAACGTGTGAACTACCGACAATGAGAAAGAAAAGCCAACAAATAACCAAAAGGAAATTCTGGAGCTGAAATTACAGTAACTGAAATGAAAAATTCACCAGATAAATCAAAGGCAGATTTGAGCAAAGGAGAGACTATTTCAAAAAATCTGTCTTGTTTCAAATTGTAGACAACTCGTGTGGGCTCATTAGTCTGTATCCAAATCAAAAGGCAATGAAGGTCTTCCTGCTTGTCACAGGGGGTGGGCTGGGGGGCTTAAACTCAATTCCTTCTCTCCTATTTCTCTAAGTCTCTGCTTGTTCACAGCTTTTGCCCACTTGGTCACACACTGAAACACCTGGAGGCTTTAAAGCCACCCCAGCGGCAGCTGGGTGGCTCAGCGAGTTAAGCATCCAACTCTTGATTTCGGGTCAGGCCATGATCTCAAGGTTGTGGGATTGAGCCCCGTGTCCGGCTGTGGGCTGACAGCGTGGAGCCTGCTTGGGATTCTCAATCTCTCTCTCTCTCTCTCTCTCTGTCCCTCCTCTGCTCACGCCTGCTCGATCTCTCTCTCAAAAAACAACAAAACAAAACAAAACAAAACAAAACAACAACAACATTTAAAGCCACCCCAGAGCCCTGGCAAATGGACAGTGCTGAGTCTGGGCACCATGCAGCCAGGTTGGGGAGCCACTGCTTTAAAATTCACACCAGGGCAGGAAGTCCTCATGGCTCAGGAGAATTGCTTCCTGGAGAGGACATGTATAAAGGGGTCCAGACTGCACAGCAAATAAGTAGTGGATTACAAAATAGTGGCTAACGTATTAAAACATGAAAAAATTATGAAAACTAAAATAATTATAAAATTATGAAAATGTTGCAACTATTTTAGAATAAAAAGCAAGAAACCTTCTACTCAAATCTGTGTACCCAAATTTGTACCCGGAAAGAACCCCTTTTTAACAGATTTTATAAATGAGAATCTGCAAACAGAAACAAATGGAGAGACTGGAGAAGGGAGCCCCGTATCCGCATCGAGCATCAGCGCCTGTAAAAGAGCTCTTTTAGTGAACATAAGATAAAGACTGAAGGCAAGAGTCTAGCTTGCTGTGTGTGCCCCGTCTCGGCAGCTGCACTGCGCCTGGGGTCCGCAGCCTGGCACACGTGAGGCCCTGCGATGAGGGCCTTCACACGGAGCCGGGGGCCCTGCCCTGGCCTTGACGCCGCGGGGACAGGACCGCCTCTCACATTTGGTCAGACTGCGATGCTCACAACCACACACAGGGCTAAGCCTTTCTTTTCCTCCCCGCAAAGTCATCGAGCTCACTTCCACCTGGGCCCAACACTACCGAGCCTCACGGGTGTGCGGGGTGTTACATGATGTGCTTGTCCAAATGCAGATTCTTGGGTGGCTGCGTGGCTCAGTTAGTTGAGCGTCCGACTCTTGATTTTGGCTCAGGTGATGATCCCAGGGTCACAGGATCAGGCTGCTGCATCAGGCTGCTTAAGATTCTCTCTCCCTCTGCCCCTCTCCCCTGATCATGGGTACTCTCTCTCTCTCTCTCTCTCTCAAGGTGAAAAAAATTGCAGATTCTAGAGCTCAGGAAGGGCACCGAGTGATGTGGATGTTGTGGCTTGAGAACCACACTCGGATGTGCTGTTTTACCCACCCAGACCCAGAACACCCACCTCCAGTGACTTCTGCCTCTATTCCTGGCCATCCACCTACTCCATGACCATACCAAGGTCGTTGCCACCTGCTCAGCTAACAACTGGACTTCTAGAATCTTCCTACTTACTTTACTGGTTCCCTTTCTTGGTGATGGAATGAGCCCTCACATCACACTGCCTCTGCTTTCTTATTCCCAACTCGTGTGGAGACTGGGTCAGAGCCCCCTCCCTTCTTGGGGAATCCCCGGGCCTCGGATTCTGGGGGTCATTTCAGAGGCTCCGCCCCTGAGGGGTAGTGCTGGGCCACCTCTATCAGATCTACCTGGAGAGAGCCCGTCACCCACCCAGATCTCCGGCCACCCTGAGCTGGGCCCCTGTCGCTGTCTGCAGCACAGAGGACTCTTATTTCCCCAGGGGCCTGCTGGGCTCAGCAGATTCCAACTGCCTTGGTCAAGCTGTTCTGAAAGCTTGGGTTGAAAGACCACCCAAGGCCAGGCGAGGTGGCCTCCCAGGGGCTCCTTGGAGAAGAGAAGCACAGGCAGGGGAGAGACAGGTCAGTGGCCGCAGAGACAACAGCGCCTGCTCTTCTGTGTGTCTAGTTTCAGGCTCCCGCGGGCCAGGCCAAGCTCCCTGCCTGCTGCCCACTGTCTGCAATTAAACACAGGGAAGGCGCAGCCCACGTGGGGTATGAGCGCGACATTAACACAGTCCTGCAGGGAGGACCAGCCACTCGCACCCGGAGTCCTCCTCAGGGATCCGCGCTTCCCGGGGTGCCCCCAGGGTCCGCCCGGCCTAACTGCCTGCACGGGACTCAGCAGCGTCCAGCACCGCCAGCCCGCCCTGTGGGGACGAGGGTCTCCTGCCCTTGCAGACAAGGGTCCTGTCTCGAGAGAACGCCTGCCGCGCTGGCCCCTCTTGCCAAGCAGGTTTTTGCTGAGTCCGCAGAACCCCGAGATCACGCTGCACGAGGCCTCCTTCAAAGAGCAACCAGAAGCTGTCCGACTGGATTCCTCACCTGGGAACCATCCGTGGGGAGGAGGCCAGAACCCCAGGGCTTGGCCAGCGCACCTCCCGCGCAACCGCCTCTCCCCTGTGCCAGTGTCCACACCGCAGGCCGCCTCTCAGCCCCTCGCAGAGGAAAGATCCTAAAAAAGACATGACAAGTGGCAAAATGGCCATGGTTTTGAAAAGCTGTTTGTTTTAAGCTTCTTTATTTTGAGAGAGAGAAAGAGACGGAGCACGCCTGCATTTGAGTTGGGGGAGGGGCAGAGAGAGGAGAGAGAGCCCCTGCTCGGGACCTCAGTCAGCACAGAGCCCAGCCAGGGGCTGGGACTCACAAACCAAGAAATCATGACCTGAGCCAAAGTCAGCGGCTTAACAGGCTGAGCCACCAGGCGCCCCTAAAAAGCTATTTTAACAGCTTTATTGAGATACAATTCACATGCCATAAAATCCGCCCATTTAAAGTATACAATTCAAAGATTTTTAGTTTATTCACAGGGTTGTGTACCCATCACAATAATCTAATTTTTTACTATTTTGCCCCCCCCCCAAAAAGAAACCCATCCCCCTCTATGGATTCAGCAGTTCTGGACATTTCATATGATTGGAAGCCGGTCACAAGATGCGGCGTGTTTGTGACTGGCTCCCACGGCTTACTATGAAGTTCCCGAGGTTCACCCACGTTCCAGAGCCTCTCAGTGCCTCCTCCCTTACGGCTGAAATCAGCCCCCCGAACGGAGGGACCACATGTTGTTGGTGCGTCCGTCTACTGGTGGCTGCTGGGCTGCCGCCGCCTCTTAGCTGTCGCTGTTGGTGCTGCTGTGAGCGTCCGCGTCACGTGTGTGCTGACATTTCTCTTGTGTCTATGTCTGGAAGTAGAACTAAGGTTACGTGGCAACTTTATTTTTAGCTTTACGCGGAGCTGCCAGAAGGTTCTCCGCACTGGCTGCACCGTGCTACACCCTACCCGCCGCGCGTAGGAGCACATCCTTGCCAACAGTCACCGTCTGTCCTTCGGCTCCAGCCATCAGAGTGGGTGTGAAGTAGGGTCGCACTGTGGCTTTGCTGTGCGTTCTCCCGATGAGGCTGGGCCCTGGGACACGGCGTGACCCAGGCAGACACGGTCCTGACCCCAGAGCCCTGAGTCCAGAAGGGCACAGACATGTAACCAAAGCAGGCACCTAGTAAAAACAGGGTCCGGGGGGCCCCCACGAAGTGACCCACGCGCCACAATCCAGGTGGCCCTGAAGGGAGCGAGAGGGAGAGAAACGGGTCCTGAGAACTTCCTTCCGGGTCTTCAATAAAATCAGAGCAGGGACACAAGTGTCGGCGGTGGGTTA
This sequence comes from Crocuta crocuta, assembly GCF_008692635.1. Lineage (NCBI taxonomy): Eukaryota > Metazoa > Chordata > Mammalia > Carnivora > Hyaenidae > Crocuta > Crocuta crocuta. The sequence goes on from NW_027527956.1 coordinate 8,896,371, forward strand.
GGTATAAAGTTGACGGTAGGAACGCCAGGGACCTAAAGACACGGCAGCCTAGTGGACGGTGATCGCGGGGCCAGCACGGGGCGCACACGGGGGCCGGGTGCGGGCTGCAGCTAAGTCACCAGGGTCCCTGTGATTTCATTAGACAGGTGACAACACTGCATGAACACCGAGGGAACATAAAGACAGAAGGTAGGACGGTTCCTACAGGGGCTGGGGAGGGGCTGGGGGGGCGGAGCGGGTTTGTGCTGTGTGTGCAGACCTTCAGCCGGGGAGGCAGGGGGGCTGTGCCCGGTGTGCTGGTGATACGGCCACGCACCCTACGCGGGGCTAGAGGTGGCCCAGACAGTAAAGGCCAGGGACGCAGGATCCTGATTTCAGCTCAGATCATGATCTCACATTTTGTGGGTTCAGGCCCCGCGGGGGGCTCTGTGTTGACAGAGCGTAGCCTGTTGCGGATTCTCTGTCTTCCTCTCCCCTGCTCATGCTCTCTCCCCCTCCCCCCTCCTCTCCCTCCCCTTAC